>NC_133802.1:13797168-14124809 GCF_043250625.1 Sebastes fasciatus | reverse complement strand
TTTCACTCTTTTGTTCTTGGAGAGGCTTAGAACAGCCAGCACCCTCCAAATTCTTTAGATACCGAGCATCAGGCCCTAATCTATGATGCTTATCGTCGGTCCTTTTTGGTGTTTTGATACTAAATTAAATGGGTAATTAAAACTTTCCGTTGCCTCTCTGAACTAACAGGTCTCCGCTGAAGAACTCACATAATCTTCAGAGCCTAGCTGGGTCTGCTCTTCAGGTAAGAGACGTCTGATGCTTCAAGCTCTATTTGTCAATAAGTGCATCGTAAATGAAGATGACGTATATAACATGAGGCTGCAGTGTACATACAAAGCATGCACTATTCCCGCAGAATATACATCGCAGTAGCCTGAGGATTGTCACAGCTATATCTGTTATGTGTTGATGCAGTGTTATAACGAGAGTGTTAACTTTTTTTCAGAGCGGCGGTCTCGACGGCAACGGCTCTTTCTACAACCCGGCCTCTATGGGCAGCATCCCGTTTCACTCCCTGCCTCACGTTCTCCAAGAGCAGATGAACGGAGCCCTCGCTAACGGATCCGGATACCAAAGTGACAGCAGCGCGACGCAGTCCCCTCCGCAAGCTTTGTAAGTGTGTCCTCTTCCAGAGCTACTGACCTCTGTGATTGAATGTAATCATGTGATCTCAAGTCCTGATTGTTTGTTTTTCTGCATGTTTATCAAAACCAGCATTAAAGAGGAGCAGGAGGACGAGGAGATAGGCGAAGGTTATCCCTACGAGTCTCCGGAGAGCACGGACGAGCACGGCCACAGCCCGGAGACGAACCACGACGAAGACAACGGCAGCCCGGAGAGGCTCAATCTTCACTTCGATCGCGTGCCTTCTCTCTGACTGTGAGGTCCATATCCTCCGCTCACAGCCCGTGTGACTTTGTGTTCCCAAAAAAAAAACTGTTTCATCTACGTAACCAAACACTCTTCTTCTTCTTCTACTTCTTCTTCTTGGGGACATTTTTATCAGCATTTCTTATTTTATTTTTTGTTCTAAATCTAGCTCTCAATTCTCTCTGTACAGTAGAGTGACACATAAAAACGCATCTGTTCATGATTTGTCTTATTTTATACATATATGTGTGTACACAAAAGGACCATGATGAGCAGAGAAGCCAAAGGAAAGGGAACATTGATAGTTAGCACTTCAGAAATGAAAAATCCTCCCACCCTCCTCCCCCCCTGTGTGTAGCTACTTTATGCTATGTTGGGGCCACACTACCTGATTTTATTTTAGTAGTCATAATATATATATATACAAATTTGTAGAGGTAAAAAAAAAAAAAAATGTTGCTTTAAAAAATGTTCACTGCCAACATGCTCTGATATATTTGTATTTAAGGTATAATCGATTGATCAAAAGTAGCTTCTTTATACTTGTCGGTCTTTTTCACCCCTTCCACGAACATTGCTGAATTCGCTCTGATTGAGCTTGTAAGAGTAGAAAATATAGATTTACCATTATTGTAAACCGATGCATCTCTATGGATAATAAATCCCTCATGAAAAATGTGTATACTGTGTGTGTCATGATTGCTTGCTGGCGGTAAGCTGTGTGTTTCACACAATGAAATTATGGCCGTGCGACCTGATAGCAGCACCACTATCTCTCAGTAATGACTTTCTTAATGGAAGGTGATGGATGAAAGCAAAATGGTCTGGCTGGGGAAAATTTGCACTGTGGTCTTGTGGTATGTCCGGTTTTATGAATGTCATAAATCCACCCATGCACTGTCAGCAGATACAAACCATTGTGGTGTTTTGAAGCACTGCTTGCGGCAAGATAATACATTGTGGTAAGATCATTTTATTATATAAATGTTATTGTTTTATTATCTGTCATTCCTTTGCAGGTGTTTTAAAGAGTGGCCCGGCTTGACTTTCTATTGATACAACGCCATAATTGAATGGATCTTTTATGCATTATGTATCACAGTATTGTAGTTGGGTGCTTCCTGATTGGCTGGTATTGATTGATGTGGAGTGTGCTCACAGTGTGGGTGTGTGCATGATGATGGGAGGCGCTCAAAGAAGCTCACAAAGGGGTTCACAGTTGCAGATGCTGCCGATCACACTGCTGGATATTTAACCAGTACAGACAGGTAATCTTAAAAAAAGGTATAATTAATTAAGGAATATGTGTTTTTATTCATTCACAGCCTCAATATACGGGCACATTTCTTGCATGATTTTTTTTTTTTATACTTAAAAACAGGATGTTGCAGTGATTATTTATTGCTGTCTGTCTTTAGTCAAGTTATTTAGGTTTATTATGATATTCAGGCAGCCTTGCATACGTGTCTCACTCTGTGTGTATTCTCTCTTCACTTTCCATAAGATGACAGCTCCTTTAAAGCTCCCTGTGAGTGATCATCAGGATGGCATGGCGCTTGAGAGGATAGAGGAGGACCATGTGTCTGATGGTATGCTGTTGTTGTTTACTTCATGTCTGATCAGGCTGCTTGGATGAAGTTATTGTTAGTTACAGCTAGAATAAAACTGCAGTGTGATTGATAGGTGTGGTGCGTGCCAAATGTTACTGGAGGAGTATATATCCACACAGTGTATAGCCTATTTTCCTCCTGCCCGATTCAATCCAGGAAACTAGATCCAAATAAGAGCTTGCAAATCAATAATCTCTCCTCGCTGAAGTTTTATTGAGCAAAAAGCCTCCTCCATTATACACTCCGAGTCTCACCTCCCTGACTTACTGCATGTTAATGGTGCTCTGAATTATTAAAACTGCCTTCGAGAGGATCTGAGGAACTCATGTAGCTGAATTTTTATGATTTTTTTTTTTCTCCTCTATTGTTTTCCATCATTCTTCTTTCAAAAGGCAGCATCCCTGGGCCAGTGATGGACGATCCACCTAGAAAGATGACGGGCAAGTTGGTCAGACTGAGCACCATCTCAGAGCAGGAACCGGACAAGCTGGACACCGATCCCAGTTCCCATGATGCCCCGGGGGGCGGTGAATGGGGTGGATCCAGCTTCTCCATGTGTTCTGACAAGTTTAAAAACAGCAGCAGCCGTTTCTCCTCTGATGAGTCATACCAGCCTGGCAGTGGAGGTATTGTTTAACTCCTTAAGCACGGCAGTTGATGAAATTGAGAGGCCCCTGAAAAACTGTAGTGTTATCAGTCATACAGTCAGTGTCCGTTCCAAACATGCCTGTTCGGAACGGGCTGAATGCTTTGCCCTTTGGTATTGCTACTTGCAGCTTTCTCGAGGAACCGCTCATACAACTTCACACTCAACACTGCACTTCCTTGGGTACTGAGCAATACACCTGCCATGACATAGTTGCATCACACATCGTAGCTACTCACGGTCAGAAACACAGGTGCATGAGCGCGACCTCTATGTTCACGGTGTGTTCACTGTCACGGGAAAAATCACACCCAGGTTGCGGTTACTCGCGGTCAGAAACATCGGTGAAATACACTTAGCGGAGGCAATTTCCAAAAAGTTTCTTGCTTTGACTCTGCTTTGAGTATGGATATAATTAGCGGAGGTATTTTGCTGGCGGTGAAGTTATTAGTGTTATAAGTTAATATCAAGTCTGACACCGGGGAAATACCTTACTCATGGGGTAAAAACACAAACAAGTCGCAGCTTATACTCACGGTCACACTGGTGAAATACACTTTGGTTTGATTCTGCTTCCAGTAGGCTATCCGGTCGTCGGAAGTGAAGAAGAGTTTGGTTGTGAAGTGAACAACACTCAATGATTGCGCAGCCGTTCGGAATGATTGTTTGTCTCCCAGTTACGCTCCCGGCATTGCAGCTTGCAGCGTTGTCGGGGGCTCGTGCCCTTTTTTGTCGGGGGCTCGTGCCTGTTCAGAGCGCGGAGCCGCGGTCTGTCCGCTGTGGACAATATGATCGTATCAGTCTGCAGAGCCCTGAAAACCCTCCCGCACTGCTGCACAGAGCGCTCTGTGCTTGTTTATTCAAAGTGTATTATTAATATTGAACATGTTGCATGTCCAAATTGCCCCAAATTCAAAACTTGGGTCCCAAGCAATGCACCCGACGAGTGTGAAGTCGATCGGATGAACGGTTCTCGAGATATGCAAATAATACTCAGACGGACAGACAGACAGACAGACAGAGAGATTCCTTGCTTTATTGTTAGATTAATTATGAATGTAGTGTAGTCGATATCAGGTCAGAGATGCACTGGACGACACTTTAAGAGGGTGTTATTTCTTATTTCTTTTTCCACTTCTCTTTCTCTATTCCACCTCGTCACTGCCACCAGATGACTGCGCAACACTTGTCCTCGCCTGTCTGCACTGTCGTTCCCACGAGTTTATGGTCCTCCTGCTGGATTCATGCGAGAGGGCTGTGAGTTGCTGTTTTCCCTCCTACAAATACATCATAGCAGCCAGTGAGACAGACCAACAGGGACTGGACTGCTGCAATTACAAGCTGGAGCTGGACTGTAACTGCTGTGGCTCCTGTCAGGACGTAGGAGAACTCATAGAGCTGGCCATGGAGATATCAGAGGTCTGCTATCGCTGAGAGATTATGGAAAATCACAAAAATTATAAATGTTAAAAACTTGAATGCTCACCAAACATAATTACGGTCTCATCTTATTCACATTATGTAATAAATTGCCTGCATTACTAAGTTTTTTTTTTTTATATTGGCCTCATGTGGAAATTCACATGCTCTGTAGCTTGTGTGTGCCTCAACATTATTCAAGCAGGTAACTACTGCCACCCTGTGAAACAGTGGAGAGTTGGTTGTTATAATAAAAGAGCTCAACTGTTGTTACAGCCTCACTCGAAAGTCATCAAATGGCAATATCCTGTCCATAAAGCATGACAGGGTGGGCTGAAGACACTCAGGAGACCGGGGATCTGGGAGAATACTTTCAAATAACAACTCCAGTCATTCACAACAAACTGAGTTTAATCTGGTCCCAGTGAAAGGAACATGGATTCAACAAACTGAGTGGAAGTTATCAGATGTTAAAATGTAAGTATAGAATGGAAATATATTGATAATATGCATTAAAAGGATTTTTTTTTTTTTTAAATGTATTGTAAGAAATGATTCTGTAGTATGTGATAGTAATGGGTTTATATGTTCAATGCCATTATATATCAATTTAATTAGCCTGCTATAGCAGAATAACGGCATGCCTCTTTAGAAATATTGCATCTCTTTTTCTCAAAATACGTTTTCATTTAAAATTTGTTCAGCTTCATTGGTTATACGGTATGTTCACTATAAACACTGTGGTTACAGTATACGTCCATTAGTATGATCCAGGGGAGGTGAAATACCTTTCTATTTTAGGCTGCTGTCACTTGCGTGTGAAACATGTACAGCGGTGGTGGAAGAAGTATTCAGATCTTATACTTCAGGAAAAGTACAATAAAAGTACAATTAAACCTGCTGCATTAGAGTTCTCCACAGATTTAACATTGCACTCCTATAACATTGTCAGACTGATGAAGGACAGTTAAAAAAAAAAACAGATAGTGTTTTTTATGCCATGCACACTTGTTGGTCATAATCTGGCGCCTACATTACCCACAATGCATCTTGACCACAGACAGTTCAGTCAGAGATTCGGGTGTGTTATGATAGCTGTGTGGCTAATGTATCCTCAAGCAGAGATGAGGAGTGGGCTACAGAGATCTGGTGGGATCACTTCTTTCCAACTCCACACCCCCAATTTCTTAAAATGTTCAAACTCTTCAAACCCGACTGACGCTGCCTCCAGTGACATCACTCGAGCCAATTTTTGCTCGCTCCCTCTGGAGCCACAAAGCCTTATACAACTTTTTTTCCCCATAGGTAGTAGTACTTCCCAAGACCCGTAAACAGACTTTGTTGTGTAAAATCTATGGAGTTCACATTTAAGTAAAAGTACTGAAGTATTAAGGTATCAAAAGTAAAAGGAGGTGTACTCTCTAATGGAATGACTTAGATATTAAAGGTCCCATATCGTACTCATTTTCAGGTTCATACTTGTATTTTGTGTTTCTACTAGAACATGTTTACATGCTGTAATGTTCAAAAAGCAATTTATTTTCCTCGTACTGTCTGCCTGAATATGCCTGTATTTACCCTCTGTCTGAAATGCTCCTTTTAGTGCATTTCAACGGAATTGTGTTGCTAGGCAACAGCTTGGGTCCATGTTTACTTCCTGTCAGCTGATGTTATTCGCATACACTGCAACAGGAAACAAACTCGGACGCATTTAGAATGTTTACGTTTAAAACCGTGTGACGGTCTAAATATTGTATATTTGTGACATCACAAATGGACAGAAATCCTAATGGCTTGTTTCAAATGCACAATTTCTGAATACGGACTGTGCGTATTTCTCCGTATATTGAGCGTTTTGATAGTTTAACAGTATTCATATAGCATTTAAACCTCCTTTATAATATAAAAGCCATGAAAATCTCACTTTTTACAATATGGGACCTTTAAAGGTGCTCATCATTGTGTGATCATTGATCAAGAGAGTGACTTTCCTGATGCATGTGTTAGCCCATGAACACCAACACACTGTGCCCATACTACCATACTGTTTAGTATGAATGAAAAAAAAATTGAGTATGGTCCAATACATAGTATGTGAAATGCAGTATGCCAAGAATACCAGGATGTCCTACTACATCCGGTCGCATATTGCAGTATGTAAGGCAGCATGTATATATGAGCAAGGGGGTCAAACTTCAATGTTAAGAAGAAGTAGTATGTCCCAATTATATGCATACTGCATGCAATGTACTTTGTAAGGGCAGTTGCAGTATGTACTAAAAGTAAAAAAGAAAAGTATAAGATTTGGAACGTGTGTGTGTTGAAAGTCTTCCATGTCTGCCATGATGACCCTGATGAGCTCTGGGAGGAGCCACATGCTCACCTGTTGCTGTCTGGAGTCAACTAGACACAGGTGAACTCAGTCAACCCTGAATCAGTGCTCTTATAACTAGGAGGAGAAACCATTGCTCTGATTGCTCTGCCACCAACCAGACCTGTGGTACCTTATGCTTGTTTAGTGCACCCAAAAGTGAGTTATTCTTCAAAGTTCATCAGTTTGATAATGCCATGCGTTCACAGTGTTTATTTGCAGAAATAAAAAAAAACTCCTGGAGTTTCCCACAAGCACTTGAATGCACCAACAACAAAAACAACAGTTCGTTCTTATGAACAGGATTTACAAGACACAGAGGCAACCAAAAATATTTATTGAGGTGAAGAACATACCGAACAAACAAGTTTCAAGTCTCTTGAAGCTGATTTGCATAATGTCCAAAAATGACTTCAGTTCCTTGGCAACAAAGGCTAAACACCACTAATGCATTTAGCATATTTCTGAGAACTTATCAACATTGATTTCCAAGTTTGGACAATTTTAGCTTGTTTTGCTCTGTTAACAATGCGGATGGATTTGTGTTTCTAAGGCAGCTGCTGTTATTACATAACAAACAGTGTGTAGTAGAAGCAAGCATGCATGTTGTGACTAAAACACTTGTTTCCTAAAGGTCAACTGAGCTGATTCTTCTCTAAAGAGGATTATTTACAGAGTCCCTAAACCTTCCTATAAAGCTTGCAAACTGTGCAATAGCTTCTGAGTAGATTTATGATTATGTAAAGGTATATCAACTGTGATTTAATAATATTTTTTTTTACATTTCCATCTTTTCTGACTGCACAGAGGGAGTTGCCAGCGTGTGCTTCAACATGGACATGTCCCTCATGTCCCTCATGTATATATATATATAGTATTTTTGTAAGTATTTGTACTAGTAAATATGTGTTAATGATTAAGATCTTTTTAAACTTTAAAGAAATTGTTTGTAAAACAACATATATAAACATCACATATAGATATTTGTAATACTTTGTTAATTGTTCACAATTGGTTTGTAAACCATCTATAAACATTATTTGGATGGCTATTATAAAGTTGCAACTAATGATTATAATACATTGAATTCAAATCAAATGGTTAATAAATACTTTGTAAAGCGTCTTTAAACCATATTTAGATAGATGCTTTGTCAATGGTTAATAATTGGTTTCTGGCCCATCTATGTAATGTTTATAGATGTAAAGTGTTACCAATATTTTATATGTCCTCATGTCCCTCATGTCCCTAAACCTTCCTATAAAGCTTGCAAACTGTGCAATAGCTTCTGAGTAGACTTATAATTATGTACAGGTATATCAACTGTGATTTAATAATGTTTTTTTTTTACATTTCTATCTCTTCTGACTGCACAGAGGGTGTTGCCAGCGTTGCTTCAACATGGACATGTATCCCTCATGGTGTGTGTTGCCCAGCAGAGGGGGCTGCTGACGGCAGACGAGAGGAACCGCAACCTGCAGCCCGGCCCTGGTGCACAAAGCCCTCAAGGAGCATCTGAAGAACTGTGCTGGCTCTCTCTGAGGATGCCTCTCCCCACAGGAATGGGACGTGCAGGTAAACAGGTAAAACACAATTCCTCTGTTAAGATGAAATGTGTTAAAGGTCCCATATTGTAAAAAGTGACATTTTCATGGCTTTTATATTATAAAGCAGGTTTAAGTCCTATATAAATACTGGGAAAGTATCGAAACGCTTAATCCACAGAGAAATACACACAGCCCGTATTCAGAAACTGAGCATTTGAAACAAGCTGTCAGGATTTTCTTTCCATTTGTGATGTCACAAATATACAATATATAGACCATTTCAAAGTTTTAAACGTAAACATTCTAAATAGGTCCCAGTTTATTTCCTGTTGCGGTGTATGTGAATGACATCAGCTGACAGGAAGTAAACATGGACCCCAGCTGTTGCCTAGCAATGCAATTCTGTTGCAATTCCATTGAAATGCACTAAAACGGAGCGTTTTAGACAGAGGGTGAATACAGGTATATTCAAGCAGACACTATGAGGAAAATAAAGTTTTTTTGAAAAATTAAAGTAGGTAAACATGTTCTAGTAGAAACCCAAAATACAAATATGATCCTGAAAATTAGCATAATATGGGACCTTTAATTAAAATGTTTCTGTTCTTTTTTTCTTCTTTAAGTCCCTCTATTTACCATTTATTAGCAGCAAATAAACATTTACAGGGTTCAGAACACACTACAATGTAGTTGTAAGCAGATATAAATGTTTGTTAATGTCGTTTTGTGGGCACCTATTAGTGGAAGCTGCGGTATAAACGGATAATGAATGACATTATAGTAAAATACAGTTGTAATAAAATGTCTTCATAGGAGAGGTTATAATTGTGGACGAATACATTAATAAACACTTAAAATATAAACACTTTACATCTATAAACATTACATAGATAGGCCAGAAACCAATTGTTAACCGTTGACAAAGTATCTATCTAAATATGGTTTATAGACGCTTTACAAAGTATCTATTAACCTTTTAATTTTAATTCAATGTATTATAATCGTTAGTTGCAACTTTATCATAGCCATCCAAATAATGTTTATAGATGGTTTACAAACCAATTATTAACAATTAACAAAGTATTATAAATATCTATATATGTGATGTTTATATATGTTGTTTTACAAACAATTTCTTTAAAGTTTACAAATAATATCTTAATCATTAACACATATTTACTAGTACAAATACTTACAAAAATACTATATATATGTGTGTATATATGTGTATACTGTATATACATATATATATGTGTATGTGTATATACATATATATATGTGTATGTGTATATATGTGTGTGTGTGTGTGTATATATATATATATATATACATTCTAAATAGGTCCCATATATATATATATATATAGTATATAAAACATTATAATGTGTGCAACAATAAACTGTTGAAATAAATATAATATAATAATAAATTATAGCATTACTAATAATTAGTAAAAATTAACTAAATTATTATTTCGCCTTTTGTTAACAGTAAAATAACTATTAACTAAGTTTAGTTAAATATCAATTTACCATTTCTAAATGATGGTTATTATAAAGTGTTACCAAAATATCCATATATCTGCTTATAACTTCATTATAGTATCTTATAAACCATTTATTTAGTGTTTGTATATGGCTTACAAATGTTAAATAGGGGGACTTAAAGTTAACCTTTTTAATAAATAACTGGATCTTTACAAAAAATAGTAAGCACTAGCAGATTTAGCTTTTAGATCATATCTTAAATCATTAGAATTTATATTTTGAGGAAGAAAAACACAAATTCTACAAACATTCAAATAAAACTTTTAATATTTCTCACAAGATAGCTTCCACATTGAGTACCAGTGTTTGAGTTCACTAATCTGAAACCAATGTGTACAGTAACTATTGCTACATTCATCTCATATAAACTGTAACAATAAGAACAGTGGCAACATCAGCGGAGAAACGTAGTCTGTGTGAACCACAGGAATGAGAGGGATCTAATCTGAGCTAATATGGTTCTTCATTAGTGGTTGACCCATAATGTGCCATAATAATTAACAGCTGGAAGTGTCATCATGAGGAATCAGTCGTAGTGATGGCTTTTAATTAAGTGCCACCACCATCAGGTACAATGCTGATGTTCATTCGTACCTGTCACATTTCAGGGTTTCGATGATTTATATTCCATTAAAGAAAAAGCTGATTTGGGTTCAGTCAAAGGGCGGCGTTACAGGCCTGTGTGTATTGCACTATTAAGGCTCAGTAGCTGGGATTGGTGTCACCATAAAGGCCATTCTGCTGTCCACTGAGGCAGTAATTCACCCATGACACACAAAAATAATCAACTTAAGGGCCGCTTACTTGCTTGTTCTGGGCTTTCAACCACATCTCACGGTCTTAGCGACAGACGTTTCATACAACTTCACTGTCACGTGATGACAGCTGAGCTATCTCTATCTGCTGATAAAGACTGTGAGATGCAGTTGAAAGCTCCAGAAAGGCTATCATGAAGTAGATCTTCAGATCTTCTTTTGTCAAACTACTGTTTCCGAGGACAGGATTTTGACTTTCACAATGTACTTCACCTATTTGTAGTTCACTTGTGGCCTGATTGCCGTCATGTTTTAGGTATTGCTCTATTGTCACTACAGAAGAGAAACTCCATTAGGTGCATTAGCTAAGCTGTTAAAATTGCTATTTATACCTTTTATATAAACATATTGTATATTTAATTTTGGCAACACATTTTGGCAGTTGTCACTTTGAACTACATTCATACTAGTCTCGAAAGGATGCTAAATATTCAGTACAACTTTTAAAAAAAACTGCCTTCAGTGTCAAATTTGACCTTAATAAAGATAAAACAGAATAAACAGCCACGCCAACGTGTTCAATATTAAATAAATAAAGACATGAAATATATAATTATGTGAATAAACAAGTCTACAGCCAAGCTAGCGGCTCTGTGAGTGCTGGTTAGCACTAAACAGAAAATACAGTTGAGGCTGACTACGCTTCTGCAACAACGCCATCGGTCGAGGTGTTTTAGTTATATATATATTTATATATTTGACATATTTCAGTCTGGACCAAAGTAGTGGGCTGACCGACGTCGCCATCCCAAAAGCCGCGCCGCAAGTGAAATAATTTTATAACTTCATCAAAACTCAACTCATTAATACGAAATGTTGTTTCATCATTCTTATTTTCACAGCATTGTACTTTTCCCAATGACACTTTTTATTTCAAAATGATATTTTTCATGTCAAGGTAGTTTCAACCAATCACATGTTTCCCTCTCAGCAGGCTCAACAGCTGTCAGCAAGCTCGCTAGCTCCTCTTGGCTACAACAACCAAACAGATTTGTGCTCTTCCTCTTCACAGAGTTATGTGTCTTTCTCTGAGGAATAACTTTGGACACACAACATGTTGTGCGAAATAAAAGTAGTGGTTAGCTACTGTGTCCATGCACTGTTTGGTTGCTGCAGCAGCTAGTCAGGGTTAGCTTTGGCATTGTCGTTGCTCTAGCTAACGGAAGCTCGCTGGCTATATTTCGTGGCTGTTGTTAAGCCTGTAGCTACAGGGAGGGTTGAGAGATTGCCTGAGGGGATGAAGCGGTGGTGAAATTTCTTAAATAACGGGGGTTGTGACAATTTTGAAATACAAGTGTCATTGGGGAAAAATGACATTATTAAGTAAAAAACTTTTGAAAAAGGGCACTTTGAAATAAAAAAAATCTGTACAGAAGTAAAAAAACCAAAATAAATAAAACACTGTTAATATGAAAATACTAATGATGAGATAACATTGAATAATGATGATGAGTTTTAATCATTTATTAAATGATTTACTTGATATATTTGACTCTGTTTACTTTTATAATAATTTATTTCATAATGCCTTATTTATTCATTTAGTACTGAACACTTTGGGGTTTCCATCATAAACCTATTTCTTGTGGCTCGAGGCCGAGAGGTTATCTTGTACTGACAAACGGCCTTTTCCTACTACTTTTATAAAGTACTTTGGCACTCTTCAGTAAATCCACAAAGCACCAAACACCAGAATAAACATCCACAAAATATTGCATCACTGTCTAAACTCCTCTTACATCACCAGGGTAACAGAAACGACTGTAAGGCACTTAAATCAATCAGAAAGAGGATTACTTTGACACTGCTTTAGACTAATTCATAAGGAGATCACATTGTCGAGACATGACGCGGCTCTGCAGGCACAACTTCAACCATTGCATAGTTTAACAAAACGGAGGCTGTGCTGTAACAGGGCTCTCAATGTATGGCAGGTAGTTATTAACAAAGGCATATACTTACGCAATGTGCTACAACTGTTGAAAACAAACTGCTGAAATATACAACAACCGTACACCGTGAAGAATCTACAATCTCATACAATATTCTGTATGCATTTGAAAAGCCAAATACAATAGTTAGTTTATGCTTTTGATAAAAAAAAAAAAAATAGATGAACAAACCACGTTTCAAATTGCAGAGGTTATTCCAGTGTTTTGACAATGTCATACAAAATCCCAAAGCAGTCTCCTTATACTCCTTGGCAATATAAACGTTCACATACTTGAAAAAAAAAACTTGTGAAATGTCACCACAGTGGTGTAAAAAAAAATAATTTAGGAAATGGATGGACAATTATATAAAAACTCAGCACTTGCATCGACACACGTCTGAAGTATTACACTGTATGTGCTCAAATAGAAGCAGTTTTACCAGTTAGTCTGATCGCTACAGACAAGAATACAACAACTTAACTGATTCATCTTCATTTTGCATTAATCATCTATTAAAGATATATAGAATTATGTAACAATCAGATCTATCAAGTGAAATCAGCTTCTTGTGCGTGTGTCAGAGCTGCAACAGGCTTTTTCATTTTGATTTGAGCTACTAGTTTTGAGTTGCATTATATAAAAAATCTTTTACTTAAAGGGGAACACCACCTAAATTAAGAATTCCAATATGTTATTACTATGGCCGAGGAAAGTTCAATCAATATTTGTGAACATGAGCTACTCTCTCTCAAAGTCGGAAACCAGAGAAGTAAGTCTCAAACTTGTGATGTCATAGGGTACAAAGTCTGGAGCTGCTCCACGGACAATAAATGGGAGACAGATTTTGTGGACACACAGAGTGTTTGTTTTCTTTTTTTATACCCCAATTAGCTTTATTGTTTTAGTGTTGTCAGTTGTGAAACAGAAACTGTTCCCATATACTCAGATCATTGCCCTGGGTGCTCTCAGTATCACCTATAACCTCTCTCCCAATTCATTGTCTTTATGGAGCAGCTCCAGATTTATGCCCGATGACATCACAAATTCCAGTTTTATCACTCTAGTTTTTGGATTTGGGAGAGAGTTGTTCAGGTTGACTAATATTTGTTGGACTGTCTTCGACCATAGGAATAACATGTATGAATTTTAAAAATGGGCTTAGTTCCCCTTTAAAAAGTATCTCAGTGGTTTTGGCAGTGAGGAATGTATATTTGTAATATATTTGGTACACACTGCTGAGCAGTCGGCACTGGATGGTTAAAGGTTGCATCAGTTTGGTGACTTTTCTCTCTTCTTGCTCATTACGACACTGAATAAAAGACAATTATTATCAATGCTGATTTTTGTTCATTTTAATTATCTTAAAGGAGTTTCCTATTTTAATGTGCTTTTACTTATTTTTATCATCTCAGTTATTTAAAAAAAAAAAAAGGCCCTTTTAAATGCCCTGTTATAAATACATTTTGTTGAGGGGAATGTGTACATAAAGTCCTGTTTACATATAGATACATAAATAATATCAAATCTACAAATGATTAATATTTTGTCGAGGAAGAAATTTCAACTGGAAGACTGACAAAAGACTCAGCTAACAGCCAAAAAAATGTGCATAGCAATACAACATCGATGTGTACACATCTTAATAAGGCATTGGCACATTCAAGTTCAATCTAAGACACGAGGAGTGTAAAGCACTATACTGTAGTAATAAATAGATTTGTTTTCTTCTATTATTGCTTGTGATTTAAAAAGCAGTGTTCACCTCAACACAAAATATCTACATATCTGACCATGATTTCTAAACTTCCCTAGATTCTTTGGAATCAATAGAAATAAACATAATCTAGCCTCTATTCAAAGATTTTTTTTTTTAAATATAAAAACTTCTATTTTTTGTAACTCATTGTCATGAAAGTGTTGATTAAAGCAAACATACTTTATAATCAGTCCTTGAAATCAAGTTGGAGGGCTTGAAAAGACAAAGATATCACAAAAAAAAACTAACAAAAAACATGAATGGAAAAGATTCAGTACATGTAAACGAGGGTGAGGGAGAAAAAAAACCAAACAGAAACAAATGAGGCAAAACAGGAGAACGGCTCTCCAGCAGCTGGGAGTGTGTTAGCTACTGACAGGGACACTTGGAGATGCAGGCGAGGGGTCTTCCAGTAGCGGGTGCTAACAGCACTGATCATTCTCATCCATGCTCACGCTGCTCTTACGACTGCTGTCCTTTGAGGTGTCCGGGGAGACGGACGAGAGCAAAGGGTCCACCCCTCTCACCGGTGACAAGGTGTCTTCCATGAGGATGTCGTTGAGCTTGGAGCCCGGCTTGCCGTGAGCGCTGTAGTGACCCTCTGGGAAGTTGGAGTGGCCTTCGTTGACCTCCAGGGCGCCGGGTGGTTCTGGAGTGCAGGCCGGGTGGTGTTGGTGATGGGGGTGGAGCGTGTACAGGTCCTGGCGACAGTCCTCCAGAGAGGACTCCTGCTTGATGGACCGGGCCGCGAGTTCAGCGGCGCAGAGCGCTGAAGACGTGATGACCAAACCGTGAGCCCGCGCCTGCATCTCTAACTCCTGCAAACCAAATACAGGTTAGTCACTGAAGAGTTTCATAACGTCAGGGGTGGATTTAGTGATTTTAGGGCCCCGGTAAAACGTTAGTGTAGCTTTACTTTTCACCCTCTCTAACTGGGAATGTTGGTATTGACAGTGGTAGAAGAAGTACTCCAAAAAAAGTAAAACTATCCACTATAAATAGTAAAACTATTATTACCGCACAAATGATTACTTCAAGTGAAGAGTGAAAGAGAGGCATCATCAGCACGATATACATAACATCTGTTCAAGGTGGAGCTTTCATTTAATTGATTAAATGAAAATGTGTGATTAATTGCAAATTAATCACACATTTTTTTATCTGTTCAAAATGTACCCCAAAGGGAGATTTGTCAATATTTAATACTCTTATCAACATGGGAGTGAGCAAATATGCTTGCTTTATGCAATATATTTATGTATATATTTATTATTGGAAATCAATTAACAACACAAAACAATGACAAATATTGTCCAGAAACCCTCACAGGTACTGCATTTAGCATAACAAATATGCTATGAACACATTTTCATTCACATATCTTGAGGTCAGAGGTCAAGGGACCTCTTTGAAAATGGCCAAGCATGTTTTTCCAAAATTAAGAGTAAATGTGGAGCGTTATTCAGCCTCCTTTGCGACAAGCTAGTATGAAGTGGATTCCTTAGGTTTTCTAGTTTCATGTGATGCCAGTATTTTCACACTAGTTTAAAAACTGAGCCTGCTACAACCTCCGAAAAATGTATTGTATTAATGCGTTAAAGAAATTTGTTGCGTTAAAATGAATTTGCGTGAACACGTGATTATTGTTAACTTTGACAGCCCTAATGAATAATAATGCATCTATTTGAATTATTATTATATTTTGAATTTGCAACGTAACCAGTAACACTCCTCTGTCAGGTAAATGTAGTACTACAATATTTTCCTCTGAAGTAGAAGTGCACAGTAAGCAGTATACTGTTGAGTTGCATATTTTTTAAGTGCTTCGGGGGCCTTTTGTGAGTTATTTTGGGGTACATTGAGTAAGAATAATAACATGATTTAATATTTTTCATGTTTATCTGAACATCATAATAAATCTATAGCTGTTTGGGGCCCTTTTAGTTGCCTAACGGTAAAGTCTGCCCCTGCAAAATATCTATCACAATCACAGTCTTCTGTTCTGGTGATTTTATTGGTAAAGAAAATATTGTCAAATTGTCATAATTAGCATATGAGTTCTTGAGTTATGGCCAAAAACTTATTTTTTGAGGTCACAGTGACCTTTGACCCCCATGTAATCAGTTCATCCTACAGTGCAAGTGGATGTTTGTGCCAAATTTGAAGAAATCCCCTCCAGGCGTTCCCGAGATATTGCGTTCACGAGAATGGGTTGGACGGACAACTCGAAAACATAATGCCTCTGGCCTCGGCTGTTTATGGCGCTAATAGTGCTGCTCTAAATAATCACCGTGACGCAAACGCACAATGTGATCAATCAATCAATGTCCGCGGAGTCGAATCACACAGATCCTCTTGTCTTGTGATCAATTAGTTACAAGATGATGGGTCTAAACAGCCGCCTCCCTCCTCAAGTACGTAGCCTTTGCTGTGCGATTTAGCGTAAGTACTTCACTGCTGAAAATCCTATATAGTTTTCCTTTTATTTTCATTATCATTATGATAATAAAGTAATCGTGCAAATAGCGTGGTTATGATGCGATTCAACAACTCTGGGACTCCACCTTCCAATCACTAGACTATAGTCTGTACAGTCGGTTTACCTGTATCCTCAGCATCAGGTGTCGATTGGCGTGCTCGAGCTTCTTCTGGCGAGTCTCCAGCTCCTTGGCTCTCTGCTGTTCCCGCTGTAGTTTCCTGATGTAGTCCACCGACGCCTTCAGGATCGTGCCCTTGTTCCAGCGCATGTCCCTGAAAATCCCAGAGAGAGGAGACATTATTTGTACATCCTACATACAGTCTCTTAGATCCAGATAGTTGTGATGTCAGACAATCACAATAAGCCACCTCTCCTCAGATAAAACACACTGTATGCTTTTATCAGACTATAATAGACCGCTCGCTACCATTTAGCTCTGCTCAGTTAGAAAAACAAGAGAATAATGAGGAGGAGCAGAGCTGCTCCGGAAGGTCACAGAGGTGACCAGCAGTTAAAAGTCTGCATCATAAATGTGTACAGGGGAGGTCACTGAGATCACAAGCCGTCATAAGGATGACCCCGAGCTCCCTGAAGAATTGAGGGTCGCAGCGGAAGTTTTGCAGGGTTTAAAATCGATCTTTACGAGACTAAACAGGAAAAATCTACATTATAGATCCAACAATTATGCTGAGAGGTGTTTTAGTTTTGAAGTGGTTGGAGGGAACAGAGAGATGTTTTTGTTTAATGATTGTATTGATTAAATTCAAATTTAAAGTAGTTCTAATGCTAACAAGTACATGAACAGCATGTTTTGTTATTCATTGTGTGTTTATCTATAATAAGAATTATGTTAAGCCAGGTCTGTTTGTGAAAGGCAGTCTCTGAGTTTGTGTGTATGTATATGTGTGCTGGGATTTAGCAAAACAACCCTGGGTGGATAGCCGCAATAAAAAGGGGGCTGCTGGGATTTTCCCACGCCCAAAGCAAGGTCAAAGGGCAGAGGAAAAGAAGAGTGAGCTCAAAGTAGTCAATACGTACAGAAAATACGATCAATATACCCATAATCTGATCATTTTGTGTATAATTTATATTGTATGTGTGTATCAGAGTTTATTCCTTTAACCACTTTGTGATTGATTTAACAAATTCAAATTATGTAAAAACCAACAGATCTGTGTAGCCAAATAGGTCCATTGATTAAAGGATAGGTTCACTCTTTTTTAAAAATATACTCACATGGAATAGGAGATGGGGGATAAAATCGACAAATCCTCTTTGTGTTCCCTTGATTGGCTGTGTTGGAGGCATAGTAACACAAAGAGGGGAATTTGTACTAAGAAGATGGCAACTTTGGTAAAATGTTGAATTGATTTGTCCAACTCAGAATACTGAAGCCTCATATGAACTTTAGTTGAACTTTAGAATACACTTTTACACAGAACAGGGTCCGTGTATTACAATAAAATCACATTAGGAAGGGATCTCTTTGCGGAGGAATGATTACAGTGACTAGTAACTCTTTCAATGAACATATACAGTATGGGCATGTCAGTATAGTTTGAAGACACTCTTTCAATACTCTATTTGGTTGTCTCTGAGCTAAAACATAATTGTTGGAATAATCTCCTCTACCCCAGCCTATTTTGCCATTATGATCATGACTAATAATGTAATAATTAATCATTTCTTGCAGACAGGCTACTCATCTTATGTTAGATTGATGGCTGAACTGGGTGTTCATGGTAGCCAGTAACTGTAGTACAACTACAGGGTGAATTACTCAACTGTATATAAGCATTTCACTTTTTAAGTGACAAATGGTGAGTCTTGTTGTCAAGGAACGTTACTAATTATGTTTTAAATAAGAACTAAAGTTTAATAATCATGAGAGTGAATAAAATAAGTAACTTACGGGTCGTTGGATTTAGGAATTAAAGTGCCCAATTCCTTGATTCGATCATTGATGTTAAACCGTCGTCTTCTCTCAACTACAGAATAAAAACAGAAGAGAAAAAAAATCAATGTTTAGCTGACAAAACACCATCTTAAAATGTATTTTCATATTTTTTTGTATAGAGTAACAAAGAGGATGAGACTATTGCAACCATAACCACATCGAAGTATTTAAAACATTCACATTTACAGAGTATATATAAAATTAAGAACAATTAAAATGCAATTAAAACTCACTCAAATTATGATTATCCTTCTTCTGCCTTTCCTTTGCCATCGCTCTTACCTCTGCGAAAAAAAAAAGTTTTGATTGATCAATATAATCAATAGTGTACGGTAAATATGCTTGAAGCTAAATTAACCCTACGTACCCACAGGGAACCCTTCAGGTCTTTGATAGTTGTCAAACTTGCCGCAGGATCCAGACTTATCCAGCATGTGCATGATGGCCGGGGATTGTGAAACTGTGATAAATAATGTTGTTTTCAATATCAAAATGTGCAGAATGGATAGAAATACATTGAAAAACATGTCAGTGGTGCACACAGAGGAGGATTACAAGATTATTTATAAAACGCTACATTAGTTGTAAAGCTTCATGTGTGGGTGTTTTCCACGCAATAGAGAAGCTGAATGGATATTACTGTTTATTTTAACAGCTCACAGATCTGTATTAACATTTGATATATTTTGAGGACAGAAGCCAAGCGTTTGTACGTCTCTTGCTGTGACAGATTGCGCTGCTTACCGGAGTATTCCCTTTTGATGTTGGCAGGGCAGGAGTTGCTGATGGGCAGACACTGCTGGGACATCCCCTGATTACCGTACATGTCCATGAGGTTAGCATTCAGAGGGTTCTGAGGGGACAAGGCAAAGACATTAAGCAAGAATCACACCCCCATGTATAGATGAGCATGATAGGTAGGGTGGTGACATAAAACAAGCCTATTATGCAGAGAGAAAAGATGTTATAATATACAAATATTTGTGATGTCACTGTTAAAGGAATAGTTCTACATTTTGGGAAATTTGTTTATTTGCCTTCACCATAATGTGTAATAAAAAAATGAATTCAACCGGCTAAACCGATCCCATACCAGTGTTTAATTAATAAGCTGTATGCCTCACTGTGTGGAAGTGACTGGATCAGGCTTGATTTAAACATTACTTTTCTAACTTTGTAAAACAAAATGTAACAAATAAATACATAGATAACATTTTTACTGAATTTTATTAAAATAATAAAATCGTACACCAGCAACTTAGTAAAAAATAAATTATAATTCAATTGTAAAGCTTTTTAATGCAGCAACAAATTAGTCAAAACTTAAAAATTCCAGTATATAATGTATATTGTATACAAACATAGAATTTAACTGAATAAATCGGGCCCCATACCACCGATACCCGATCCAGCTATTTGAGTAATCGGCCCAATATCAGATCTAGTATCGGTATTGGTGCTTCTCTAATTTCTTTAAATGTGGGCAGCTACAGATTGTTGGTCTTCCAGGTAGTAGAGCAGCGGTTAGCTTTAACATTCAAATAACTGTAGCCACAGGATTGAGATTTTATTTTTTCACAAGTTTCATAGAATTATTTTTTTTTACCTCAAAACACACCAAACGAGACGCCCTAATTAAATATGGTGACCCTTTAAAAGAAGTGCCTGGTCTGATGCAGGCTAAGCACACATCACACATACATACCGTGTTAGCCATCTGAAGCCCTGGGTCCATCAGGCCGAGGATTTCATCACTGTAACTGGACTCCAGACTAATAATGTCATCGATGACATCATCCATCTAAAACAAGGCGACATGATGGGAAAGGACATTCAGATGAAGCCTGATTAAATGAGAGAAAGATCACAAAAAGGCATATTCCATGTGTCAAGTCACAAGCAGTCACCTCTTTCTCGCAGTTAGCGTTGAGGGTCAGTAAGGCCATAGGGCTGTTGGGGGCGCTGTTGCCCGGCCCTGGCGGCATGCCCCCGTGGTCAGAGGACTGGTTGTGGCAGGGCAAGCTCAACACCTGAGAGCCGAGCTTTCCCAGGTATCGCTTCACCTGCTGCTGCTGGGAGTGCTGGATGTGGTACTTGGTTGGGTTCTCCAGGTGAGTCTGGACCTATTGGTGGGAGCAGAGAAGGACGATGGGAAAATGAGAAGACAAAACCAATAAAAGATGTGTATTGGACAGATATTGTTGGATGGTTACAGGTGCAACATGGGAAATAAATCACATAAATGTTCATTTCAAATAATTCCCCTTTAAACAGAAACTATATTATTCTTGTAGTCTTTTATTAGATTAAAAAGACTAAATATTTTTAGATATATACCGAATAAAAACACTAAATATACCTCAAAGACTAGTACTGCACTGAACAGACTGCAATATTAAAATAAACTTGGCACAAAGTTCAAATCAGAAAATGCATTATGCATTTTTCCTTTGAGCTGTCAAGTGCTGTTATCTCAAAGAGCCTCAGTAGAAAACTATTTCTACATATTTTTCTTGCGTTCTGCTTTTTTTTTTTTTTTTACATTTTACAGCCCGTATATTTTAAGTAACAAAAATTACACGCACGCCCGTCTCTGCACTCCACCGGTTACGGATGCATTTGATTTCTGTGGATCATTAATCCTCACACGCAGCATTAATGATCCAGAAAAAGCTACTGCAGAGGCACATAAACAAACTTCAGAGGCTGTGTTTGTCAGGCTGTAACACATTTTAAATGGAGCAGTGCTGCTGCATTCCAGCTGACATTTGGAGTCTATATTTAAACCTTCTGTCTGTCTATTGCCTGAATGTTTTGACGGGTTCTGTGGTTTATGAAATAACGACACAATAGATACATAACACATGCAGTAACGTGTAGATAGAGAATTTACTCTCATACTGTCATGCTATTTTCCAAATACCCCTCAAAAGTTAACTTTCATTTTAAAACATACCTCATAAGGTTGGTATCCAAGCAGCTCAAGCATCATTTACAGTAAACTGATACGTCCAATTTAAAAAAAACTTCTGTGTTTAACTTCTATCTAATCTAAGAAGTGCTGCAGTTGCTTCCCTCTTGCTTGCACCAGAAGACTACTAAGGAGAGACACATCCAGCTTGTCTTTTAAAAAGACAAGAAAAGTGATTAGTTATGCACATCAGTGAAGCACAATGAGCTTTTTCAAATTTGTGTTGTTTTATGTAAAATCTGAATTTATCACTTGATGTCAGGATGTGCTGCTATAACAGTTAGTGCCTTTGTATTGCAAGGCCACCCTCTTTTACTGAGACTCGCCCGGGGCTGTTGCTTTGCCGCATCCACTTTTTCTTTTTTTGTATTAACCCTGTGGATGCTAGCCTGAGAGTTCCCAGTTCAACACAGCACAAAGAGTAGAGTCTCTTACATCCGTGTGTGTGTGTGTCTGCATCTTGCCTCGCCTCTCCTCGTGTCTCTAAAAGACATTTTTAATTGGCAACAACAGGCATACCGTGTCTCAAAAGCAACGGATAACAGCCATTGCTACTTCATTTTATAAATTTGTGTATTTGTTCTGCTTAAGCGCAGAGGTTCATTATTAAAAGAGCTGAGGAGGGCACAGACTCCAGACAAACTCTAAGCTACCTCTGACATTTCCTCTGCTCCTGTGAAAACCCCCGTAGTCTGCACACTGCACTCGACAGTTTAGATGATATGGTTATTATTACACATGGAGAAAATGAACAAAAAGGCATTGACATGCTGTATTGCTGAGAATGGATACTCAATATCTGTGACTGCGAATTAAACTTAGCGATGATTACAATAACATAATGTGACTAAACTAGGGATGTACAGGTCCGGCTTTTTTAGTCCCGATAGTGATACCTGGGCCTTGGGTATCGTACCGATCCGAAAATTAACAGGAATTACAATTCAAGTGTAAACCTTTTTAATGCAGCAACGAATTGGTCAAAACTTAAACAGGAATGAATGAATAAATATAAATATAAAGTCTATAATGTATATAGTATATAAACATAGAACTGAATTTAATAGATCTGCCCCATTGTCACCGATACCCGATCCAGCTATTTGAGTCAGTATTGGCCCGATATCCAATCCGGTATCAGTGCACCCCTAGACTAAACACAATCATGCATCTGTCTAGTTCATCACCTGTCACACCTGCCATCTCTTTGATTGTACTTCTTATATATTAATATTAGAATCAGTCAGGTTAAGTTGTCTTTCTGTGACTATTCCATTTCTCCCCTCCTCACCAGAACAGACACTCTTTGACAGTCTCTTCTCCATGCTAAGAGATAGTAACATTGTTCTACGGGGGGATGCTCATGTGAGAGGTGCATTAACATTCATCACGCAGGTATGACGTCATTACAGGGTTGTAAAGCCGGCATATTTAACTCAATTAACTCATTGAGAAGAGCCGCGTCACGCTTTGGGCTAAAGGGCAAAACAATGACATTCATTAATGTCAGTCACTACAGTCTGTCAGTCTTTACTTTGCTCTCATTATGGTGTTTAACTCAACTGTGGTGTCGTTACTCATGATTATGTCTTGAGGAGCGTTTCCATCGTTGTCAGATCATCAACAATAAATCAACTCCTCTGCAAATCCACAGTCATCACCATCCGGCACGCAGGCATTACTTTATCCAAAATGATACGCTTTATACATTACGGAGCACACAATGACGTTGATCCTGAAAATAGACTGAATGCTTGTAATGAGTATTTAGAAACCTAATCCAGATGGATAATACTTAAGCCATGAATGAGCGGTTCAGGTTGTTTGCACTCACATGCGTAAACAATGGCTAAACAAACCATGACTACTAGTTAACTATTACTATAGACCCACTGATTCTGATACACAAGTTGGCACAATACTCTGAGTCTAATAAATCGTAACGTATTTTTAGCATCATTTTTTGTTAGGTGTACACCGATACTGATTTACTGACTCAAATAGTTGGATCGGGTATCGGTGACAATGGGGCTGATCTATTCAATTCAATTCTAAGTTGATATACTATAAACATTATAGACTGTGATTTTTTATTTCTGTTTAAATTTTGAAATCAATGTTGAAGTCAAGCGTGATGTTGCCTTGCACATAAAAGAATGATCCCAGTCACTTTCAAAGTGAGAAATACAGCTTATTAATTGAAAAATTCAGATCGGTGCATCCCTACTTTTTTCACAATTTTCATTTTCATTTCTCTCTCTTATATCTCTGTGTTTTAGGTCTGTTGATTTTTTTCATTAATCTGTTGATTATCTTTTCGATTAATTGATTAATCATCTGGTCCATAAAATGTCAGAAAAGTTGACATTTAAATTGCTTGTTTTGTTCGACCCACAGTCCAACCCCCACATACTGTAAATTAGGATTAATATCAAAGAAGACAAAGAAAAGCAGCAAATATTCACATTTGAGAAGCTGGACGGAGTGAATTTTTGTCATTTTTTATTTAATAATAAAATGAAATAAAAATGAAATAATAATTTCAATATTTTGTTGAAAGCCAATTGAAAGTCCAACTTAAATAGATTGAATAAGGGCTTTGAAATGATTCATGTTGAATAAGGATATTTGAAAAAGTAAAGTGCTGTTGAACTTCAAGTCTAGAGTGAATACCAAAAACAATATGCATATATTATGTGGTTGAATTGTGTGTTAATAGTTTATTTTATTTTATTTGATATGGACATCACAGTAGCATTAGAATTGTAACATACATGTATGCACAAGGACGAGATGCACTGTGTTTAGTATTTGTAGAGTAATGCTAATTTATAGCACCTGTCCACCGGAGGCTTTTTAAAAATAATATAATATAATAATAATAATAATAATAATAGTGTTAAAATAGAAATGTTTTGAATGTCATTTCATTTATTTTTTCCAACAAAAGCTTTCTTTCCTTCAGTCTAAGTGGCATCTTTTAATTAGCGGTCAGTCAGCTACTGTCATAATATTGAAATTTAATATTTAGCTTGCAGGAAAATGTACATAAGAAAATAGTTAATCCTGTCCGTCTCATCGGTTGGTTCCCGCCAACACTTGAGGTGTTCCCACTGAGTCTGCTGCCCTTCTCTGTGTGGGAACAATTGCTATTTTATAGCAGCTGCTGTAGCAGAAAAACAGTGACCAGAGCAACGGCAACTTTTGTTATTTATCCTGCAAACACGCAGACAAGGGCAATTAGTAGTATTGTGTAGTATATACAAATATTAAAGTATGCTTTTTCCTACTTCCACATCCTGTTAATCACCTTATGACTCTTCAGATTTATTTTAGGACCACCAGGTTGGATACTTCTGCTATATGCATTCATGTTGCCTACAGCAAGATTTTTGTTACAAGGACCCAATGACCCTGTATCTCTCTCTCGGTATGTTCACGTGCACTTACAGAGAAGTTCACACATCCACAGAACTGATAGCTGTTACTGTCTAAAAATAGAAACAACCCCGATGTATAAAGGATTACTGCAGGAGCCCCGTACAACCATCTTTCTCTCCGTCTCTCACTGAGATTAGAAACAACCAGGTCATTAAGGACATTACAGGTGTCCCCAGTATGACTATATGAAACTAGTATTTCAGTAGATGCAACAGTGTCAGTCTGTAAAGTCTTCTCTTTATGATTTCCTCACTGCAGAAGTTATGTTTATGTCTAAAATTATTAATCAAACGATTTGTCTACTGATGGAAAATGAAAATGCTACTCTATTTTATCAATTAATCATTTAAGTCAAGGCTTAGGAAATCATGAAGGGCATTTTTCACAATTATCTAACATTTTACAGACTGAGCGATTATTCGCTAAATCCAGAGAACAATCAGCAGATTCATCGATGAAGGGAATTGTGGGTTACAGCCCTAAATGGATTCATCATTCAAGCATGTTTCTTTGCTGGTTTCAGCTTCTCAAATGTGAGGATTTGCTGCTTTTCTTTATCGCATATGGACTGAATAGCTTTGGGTTTTGGACAGTTGGTCGAACAAAACAAGCTGAATTGCATCAACTTGGGTGCACATTTTCCTTTATTTTCTAAATCTATAAAGACCAAATGATTAATCAATTTGTTTAGAAAATAATAAGCAGATCAATCAATTATGAAAATATAAAAGCCCTAAAATCTGTATGTCATTGATATAGTAAATCGCAGCCTACAGTAGACCTCTTATATTTACTTAAAGCTAAAGTTTGAACTTCTTCAAAAAATGTTTTTTGATATATTTGTTGAAATTCTCTTTAAATCCCAACAGCCATCAATAAATCAAATGCGCTGACAAAAAAAAAAGAAAAAACGGTATCTGTGGCTGTCACCGGACTGTAATAAATCCGTCCAATCATTTCATTCAGCCTTCCTGCGTGCACGGAGGCCTGAAGCGACAGGCTGCCAGTGTTTCTGAATTGGCAATTTTCTCGCTATATTTAGTGACTTTTGGAGCTGCTGCTGCTGCTAGCTACTTTTATTGGAAAAGAGTTGGCACCACTGGGCTCGGTTTTTCAGTTGGATAATTAATCAAATTCAGTGTACCCTTGATAGTTTCTTAGGATTACCAACCCCAGCTTTAACTAGCTGAGGCAGTTAGTTTTATCTTTACGTTCATGTGCAATTGTTATTTTTTCAGAATGTTTTTGTCCGGAGGGATTTCCTAAATTATCACAGATAATTCATTCGAGCCCCCTGGGGGTCACAGACCTCAGGATGGACCATCAGTATGCTGTAACTTTTGTCAGGATGAACTGGTCTGAGGGTGAAAAAATATCTGTTTTTAAAGACCTGGGAGGAGGATCCGTTTCTTGGTGTGTTTACAAAGTTGTCACAGTATATAAAGTATGCATAAGGAGTCTAAACACGGTGGTGTGCATATAATAAGCCTTGGTTTAAGTCTGAGATACACTGCGATACATCTGTAATAATGCTAATCATTCAGTTTGTCAGCTTGGTTAAGAGCCAATGAGCTGAACAATGGATTATAGAGAGATCTTAGCGCCAGCGGGACTTGAACTTTCCTTCGCCCAACTTCACTTAATGTACTCTTTCCCAAAATACACAGTTTGGAAACGTGACGTCAACTGCTAACTAACGGCAACTGCAACCACAGCAAACAAGCCAGCTTGTTGTTTATCAGCTCGTTTTTTAGCCTGCGACAGCGCCGAGGGCATCGGCAACATCAACCCTCAAAGAGTCCGAAAACACTCCGCAGAAACGCACACAAAGCGCCCCGCTGTACTGAGAGAGGACGCAGGGTGAAAGCTGACAAACACTGATCTGTGTTTTATTTTATGACTTGCATGCTTTGGGCATTCCATGATGGGCCTACCAGGATACATTAACAAGAATGCCCCCATTTGCTCTGCAGCCTAGAAGAATAGGCCACTTTGTCTCACAGTTAAGCTGCTAACGTGCTCTGTGAAACTTGCAGACAACAACTGTGATGCTAATGTGAAGCAGCTACATCAGTGCAACCTGTGGTCACCTGCACCTCTGATGTTTTGTCATGCTGTTATGCAAATTACCCACGGAACGCAAACCTGGTGTCCTTCAATGGTAGATGTTAAAACCTTAGAAAATATGTCTTGACTGTGTGGTTTGCTGTTTTAAACACTCATAATGCACAGCTGTAACATTTAGAAGGCTAATAATAAATTGCTAGGGGTAGGGGAAAAAATCTATACGGCATAGTATCGCGAAATGTGTGCGTGGGAATATTGTACTGACACATGGACGTCTTGCGATATCCAAGTGTGATATTCTGTCTTTCAGAGGTTGTAGCGGGCTCAGTCTTAAAGAAGAGTGAAAGTACTGACATCATATGAATCTAGAAATCCTAAGAAATCCTAAAATCGCAACAAGATCGTATTGTGACTTAAGTATCGTGATAATATCGTATCGTGATAATATCGTATCGTGATGATATCGTATCGTGATAATATCGTATCGTGATAATATCGTATCGTGATGATATTGTATCGTGATAATATCGTATCGTGATGATATCGTATCGTGATGATATCGTATCGTGATAATATCGTATCGTGATGATATCGTATCGTGATAATATCGTATCGTGATGATATCGTATCGTGATGATATCGTATCGTGATAATATCGTATCGTGATGATATCGTATCGTGATAATATCGTATCGTGATGATATCGTATCGTGATGATATTGTATCGTGGGGCCTCTAGTGATTCCCACCCCTTTAAATAACAGTGACTAAATTTATTAAGCAATATTGTAGACAACAATGCACGTAAGGTTTTATTTCATGAAATGATTACACTGCACAATACACACTACATATTTTTACACCAGTGTTTTACCAAATAAAAAGTTTGTTTTAGATTTATAGGTCCAGGTTGTAGGATCTGGCGGTATCTAGCTCTGAGGTGAGGAGATTACAACCAACTGAAGTCTCTCCTGTGTGCCAGGCGTGTTGGAGAGCTACGATGGCCGACGCGAAAACGTGTATGGCCTTCTCTGGAGCCATTTGGAGCAGAGACAGTGCATAGAGTGTGTGTGGGAAGTGAGTGGTGAACTGCGATGCACTGTGTGTTCTGACACCTTTCTATCGGAACCAGCATTAACTTTTTCAGCAATTTGAGCTACAGTAGCTCTTCTATTGGATCGGACAACACGGGCCAGCCTTCGCTGGTTCCCCGGTTTTCCTTCCTTGGACCACTTTTGGTAGGTCCTGACCATTGTAGACCGGGAACATCCCACAAGAGCTGCAGTTTTGTAGATGCTCTGACCCAGTCGTCTAGCCATCACAATTTCACAACACAATCCTTACGCTTGACCATTTTTTCTGCTTCCAACACAAAGTTCAAAGTTCAAAATGTTCACTTACTGCCTAATATATCCCACCGACTGCCAGGTAGCATTGTAACAAGATAATCAATGTTATTCACTCAGTGGTCTTAATATTATGGCTGATCGGTGTAAACGGCTCATTCTAAGGTAACAAAAAACACGACGGTTCCTATAAGGTGATTATACACTAAAGAAAACATACCTGTTAATATTCCATTTTGCCAATAGATCCCCTAATTGTTGCACACTGGTCCTTTAAGATTACAAAATGTGCATTTTCTGTCAAATGTCCTGTTGCATTAGCTCACAAATCAACCGAAATGAGACAAAGTGTGGCATCTTTTGCAAACTTTCTGATGCGTACTGGTCACGAGCTGCACCGATTTTATAATCCAAAAGAAATGTACATTTTGTACAGGGTTGAAGAATACTTTGTTCTTTTCATGGCACCATAAATCCTTTGAAAAAGAAATCATTTTTTAACCCTTTTAGGAAGTTATCCTACATACATTTCAAAGCAGTGTTTTTTTTTTTCTTCTCTTAAATATGCCAAGGAATGAAGGCTAATTACGAGCATTCTTTGCTGAATTAGCGTTCGGTGTGTGGTAAGGCTGTGCTCGCCTTTGTCTTGATCCCTAAACTGATCCCTTACTTAGTCCCTGGGGGGTCAGAGGTCACTTGGTTAATTAAGGGTCCAATCAGTCTTTAGATAAACTCATCTGAGCTTAATGTTTGCACTTTTTGAGGTCCAGCAGCTCTGCCTGGTACCCCTGAGCTTTTTGTGGACTCTGCTAATCTACCCACAGACAGGGGAGTAGGTTAACCCAGCTCAACAGCGCCAAGCTGGAACGGCCTTTTCATTTGACGACTTCAGTCAATGAAGAATGTCTGTAAGCTCTCGCCAAAGCGGAGAAATTACTCTAACTTGATGTATTGTACGCGGGGCGAGGGTTCGGGGGGTGGGGGGGTGCCCTAAACCTCTCAAAGAGCTCCTGCAGATTATGGGGAGTAAGTAATGTTTATGCTGCGTGTTTTTCAATGGATACACTGTATTTGTCCGTCGCTGCTGGCTCATGCCACACACATCCAGGGTGATGAAAGTGTGGCTGAGCAAGTAACCATGAAATCTCTGGCTGTGTTGTGGATGGATTTAGTTCAACAGTGATTACTCAATGGCCCCTAGCAGTACTTTATACAACACCTAATGTGAGGTTATACAATTAAAACTTTGATGATAATTAAAGCTCCTCTTTTCCATCGAGGGGTCTAAACAACTGCTTATGAGTTTAAGTCGTTATAATCATCATCTTGGAAAGTCAAATGCACAAACACAACTATATATTTGTGCAAAGATTTCCCTAAAGTGTCACAATATTTTCATCTATAATAGCACAGCCTTTAAAAAATCAATGTAGTGGAACAACACATGTAATTCTCTCACAAAACCAAAGCTTAATTTGTGTCTTTCTTAGAGATATGGGAAGTCTAAAACACATGGAAAAGCAAATACATAGACTATACAGGTATGCATAAACTCCACAAACATTTCCATCACCTTCACAATCACAAAATACTTAAAAAAAGTACAAACACAAAACTGAAATTGAAGCGACTCACTAAACTGTTTTGTCAGAAACACACAAAAAAAATCCTTAAAATCTTTGTATTGTGCAAATCTTTCCAAATCACAATCACACACCAAGTTTTAAATCCCATCAATCGCTTAAATTAAAGAAAAATGTGCGAGAAAAAAAAGTAAGGAAGTGACCACAAAATAGAAATAACACATAAATTCTCATACACATGTTCGCCGCCACACAACACAGCCAAACACATTTCTATTGATATTTTAAAAAAAGGCTACTAACTCTAAGAGAAGACAAACTTACCAAACTGCCTCGTTAAAATGATCCCTCAAACAAAACAGTCTCTACTCGTACAGAAAATCTCCACGGTCTCCTGTCCCTCGGACTGCCAGGGAATCAAAGCTATGAAAAGATGTGAATCTAGCTGAGCAAATAGGATTAAAGATGGCTAAATCCAAATGGCTGGAAGCACAGCATGCATTAAAGAGGAATTCTCTCAGGAAAGATAATCCCCATATACGCATTTTAACACACTTCACTCACTCCTGTGTTTTTTTTTTGTTTTTTTTTTACACACTCATAGTAAAACCACGATTGCCTGACTGTCCACACACACACGAGTCAATAAAATCTATAAATACAGCGGCGCTGCCTGGACTGTTCAGACTGCAACCATGACACATGCGTCCTCTAATTCCAGAGGTGGAAACTTTATATGTACACTGTTTGACAGCATGCTAATATTACATCTTGCCATATATAAAGTATATTATTCTCCTACCATGACAAACTAGAACAAAGGTTTTACCTTGAGCACCTCCATTGGCACCTGGGAAGTCGGCTGTAAACTGACTGGGACGCTGACATTGATGGCAGGGGTCTGGGCCGCTGTGGTTTGTGGGTACTGGGAGGCCTGTTGTCTCTGCTGTTCCCGCCGCTCCTGCTCTTGAAGCTGCTCCCGCATCAGCTGCTGCCGCAGCAGGATGCGTGATGTCATGGCCGAGGAGCTCAGCGGGGGCTTGGAGGAGCCGTGCTGGTCCGTCGGGCTGCTGCACGGGGAAGAAAAGATACCAGATGAATGAGCAGAGACGGCGAGAGATGTGAAGATAGCGAGAGAAAGGTGAAGAGAGCCGAAAAGACAGAGAGTGATAACAGAGAGGGTAGAGAGAGGTCAGACAGGGAGGGAGAGGTTAAGCAAAAGAGACGAGAGAGGAGGAAGATTAGAGAGCAGGAACGATAGAAGAAGATGAAGGGAAAGTAGATGGGATAAAAGGTTAATATGAAGATGACTGAAGGGGCAATGATCAAAAGAAACATCTTAACTGTAGAGCTGCAACAACTAGTCCATTAATTTGAAAAGAAAATTAATCTAGGGCTGCAACTAACGATTATTTTCATTGTTGATTAATCTGACGATTATTTTCTTGAATAATCGATTAGTTGTTTGGTCTATAAAAAGTCAGAATATGGTGAAAAATGTCGATCAGTGTTTCCCAAAGCCCAAGATGACGTCCTCAAATGTCTTGTTTTGTCAACAACTCAAAGATATTCAGTTTACTGTGATAAAGGAGTAAAGAAACCAGAAAATATTCACATTTATGAAGCTTTAATCAGAGAATTATTTTTTTTTTCCTTATAAAATGACTCAAACCGATTAATCGATTATCAAAATAGTTGGCGATCGTTTAATCGTTGCAACTCTTAATTAATCCGCAACTATTTATATAATCTTCTAGTCATGTTTAAAGCACAAATGTCAAACATTTGTAGGTTCCAGCTTCTCAAATTTAAGGATTTTTATAGCTTTTCTTTGTCAGTTATGAAAGTAAATTAATTGTTTTGGGGTTTTGGACTGTTAGTCGGACCAAACAACAGTTTGAAGATGTAGCTTTGGGCTCTAGGACATTGTGATCTGTATTTTTTAAATGTCTTTTGACATTTCATAGATAATTAAGAAAATAATTGGTGAATTAAATTAATTAGTTGCAGCCCAGTATTTCTTAGAAAGACAAATACTACAAATTAAACCACTTTAGCGTCAAATTTCAAACAGCTGAACCGTCTGATTCGGATGATTTTGGAGAGCAACAAGCTTCCAGCTGAACACTCGCTTTATATTAGCAGAATTAAACTCAGCAGAAAAGAGGAACAGTTCTTCTCATAAAAAGGTTGCTTCAGTTTTCCCACTCTCTTAAATTTAGACGGCGACTCCCCAGACAGAGCCCTGCACTCCTAAAATAGAGCGACTCTGCTGAAGCAGAAGTGGTCGGGACGAAGCCTTCATCGAGTGAGTGATCCCTTTGACAAAACTCAGTAAAACGTCTGGCCAATCCAGCTGTGCAGTAATCGCACTAATTAGCCAGCGGAGTCAAACACAGCTTCGGTCTGCAGCGTATTCACTGGGTGTTGAGCCCTCAACATACCATAATTCTCCCCCCAGCGCTGCATATAATCTCATTGTCTGATACCACACCCACTGAACCCTGCACAAGAGCAATACTACTGTAAACTAAGGTATAACATGATGAAGCCACATTATCAGATCATTATCTACAAGATTACACCAAGGACTTTAACATAGATAATGCTGATGTTGATAAACAGATTATTGATCCTGGATAAATCAATTGATAAGTAGATTTAATGGCTGAATTACAGCAGAACAACGACTCTGAAAGTACTGCAGCAGTTTAGATCTCAAACTTGTTTTTGGTCAAGTTTCTTTGTACTTCACCCAGTACATAGAATCAGTGTTTATATGCATAATAATTCATTTGTCTGTGTGACTTTGGCTGATTGTGTTTCCTTTCATCCACTAAAAATAGTCACTGGATGTAATGTTAAAATAGCTTTATTTGTTAATTTCCATTCCAGACCTTTGATTTTTCTTTCTTTAATCTGCTTCACTGTTTGAGTGGTTGAATTTCAAGAGAACAGTAGTTTCATTTCTTTCTCCTGCTCGTATCTAGTTAGAATAAACTGAGAAAAAAAGTCAATTTCTTTCAAAATCAAAAATTTTGAAATACAGATGACATTAAAAATATTGAATATATGCTGATCAGCTTTATGATCTTTACCATATTACGTCTTAAATAGTGTCTTGTAATGTCAAATGTAACAAAGGACAAGTACAGTGAGGTACTTTACTTGAGTATTTCCATTTCATACTTTATACTTCTTCATTACAATTGTGAGGAAAATAAAGTAGTTTTTACTCCACTACATTTATCTGACAACTACTTTGCAGATTCTGATTAAACTTTCTATTTTATTTATTTATTTTTAAAACTTTTTATTTATACAAATACAAGCAACAAATAAATTATGATGTATTATTACAGAATATAAATTAGGTTTTCAAGCAGTATATAAATTAGTTAAAATAGGCAGCTGCCACATTAAAGTGATGCTTACACATTAATGCATCAATAATTATAATCCAATGATATAATATATATTATTCTGAAATAATAGGTACTTTTACTTTGAATATATTTTGATGCTAATATTTGTGTATTTTTACTTAAAGGTACCCTATAGAGTTTTTACAAGTGGGTCCTCGTTTTGTTTGTGTCGCTCAAGCATGCGGGCATCGCGATTAACATCCTGTCTTTGGTTTCGCGCTATTCTGCTGATGAGGAGTTGCCGGCGATAATGCACCAACAAAAACAGTGAAGAAGAAGAAGACTGCAAGTCAGCATACATGTATACAAACACTGCACAATTTCAAATATTCAAAAATATTGGCTTTGCAAATGTTTTATGAGGAAGGAAATACATCCAACATGCCGGTTATACCTCAAAGATACACACAATGTGCTCTGGTGAGAAACACTCAATGTAAACACAACTTTTGTTTGTTTACGATAAAACTCCACAGGGTGTCTTTGAGTAGTAGCCGCCGCTAACAATCTGTCTGTCCTCTGTTTGAACATGAGGAAGTTTATTTTTATCAAGGTGGATAAAAGTGTAGTAAAAATATAAAAATGTAATGTTTACACACTTCACTGACAGGCTATGCCTGATACAGTTTGAGTTTTAATAGTTTTGTTATTGACTCATCTGATTACCCTTAGGCAATCTGAGCGAAAACAACTTCTCCGTCACCTAAACAACAACCTGAAAGCGTAGTAGTGCTTCCAGGCACAAGAGACGATACACCAGTTTCTGTCTCCACAGACACACAACTGCTGTCTTTCACCACATGGACCCCAACGTCTCTTTAAAATCAGACTATACAGATTCCCACACTGCTGCGCAAAATTATATATATTGCAAATATAACACACATCCGTTTTATCCACTACATTTAAATTGAGCTACGTAAACAAATCCAAGAGAGCGTTCTTACTAGCTGCACCCTGACCTGTCATTTCACACATTTCCTTTCACCTTGACTTTGGAATGATAATATAATAATTATAAATAATAAAGTGGAAATTTTAAAGGGAGTAAATGACAGTATTGTGAGGCTTGGGAAGGCAGACATCGTGACATTAACCCAACAGACACAAGATTTTTTTTTAAGGCAAACTCTGATATTTACCGTAATTAAAGCTTAAAACATACTGTATGTGAAATAATGCACAGCTCAATGCTAACACCAGCACCAACATGTTTAGCAGTTGTAATGTTTACCACCTTCCCCATTTTAGTTTAGCATGGTAGCATGCTAACATTTACTAATTGTCACTAAACAAAAAGTACATCTAAGGGGAATATTGTTAGCTTTGGATGTAGTTGGTCATAGACCAAAGCATGATCTGGTGGCGCTAGAGAAAAAGTGAGGGGATCACCGAAGTTATTAGGACTCATCGTGTGGCCACTATGTATATCTGTACAGTATTTCATAGTATGGTGTAGCATGTACTGAGCGGGACATGATTTTACAGTTATAATATCAACTTATCAGCACTCTCTGGTGGACAAAAATGGCGACACTGTTTTCTAATCTTTGTTTTTTCTGAATTTTCTTATTTCTTGTTGTTATCAGCCAGCACATACTGTACATCAATATCAATATATCTGTGATAAGCTAATATCAGCCGATAAAATCAGCCATGTCAACGAACCAGTCAGGTTAAATGTCACAAAGTTTACAATATCAACCCCATCAAAGGTCTGAATAGCTACACTTGGATGATTACTGGAATTCAATCCCAACCTGTTTCCAAATAGAGGAGATCTATTGAGAGTTGTAGCCACCTCATGATTTTCTTTAATACATTCCTGATTATCAGATTGACTTGTGTGTGTTTGTGTGTGTTTGTGTGTGAGCATGAATGACCAGAAATCCTCTCTACAAAGCAAAGCTCCACTTTTCTCTCTTTCTGTTTCTTCTTTTTCGACTGTTTGGTGGCTTTTTTTGCCAAACACTGAACACATAAAAAGCTCTTTTGTCCTTTTTAACCTTTTCACTCTTGTGTGTGTGTGTGTGTGTGTGTGTGTGTGTGTGTGTGTGTGTGTGTGTGTGTGTTTGTGTGTGTGTGTGTGCACTTCCTCTCATGTTTATGTGTATCTCAAAGGAAAAAAAAACAACAAAAAAACAATGGCTGTACAGTGCTGAAGAGCCCCACCCACCCAACTCATGATTCCTCTGATTCTGCTCACTATGCTACTCCATCATCCTCCATCATTGGTCAAACAGTCAGAGCTGCTGCGTCTTTGATACAGGTTTTAGTGACACACAGCAAACAGGGAAATTAAGTAACTCTGCATCAAGAGAGAAGAGATGGCAAGCGACAATATTCAGTGCAGCGACAGAGGTGGGATCAGAGTCAAAACACTGAACTGTTAAAGGAAAACTAATGTGCAGAACAGACACACTGCAACACTAATACTGCTGATGGTATTACTGTAGTTAGTGCTGGAGCTAATAGCTCTGCATAATAAACAATAATGGCAAAACAGCATCCTTATCTAAAAACTAATGGCATTATATTAAGAACTTATTAATTTTACTGTTACAAACGTATACTGTATATAAGAAGTGGACGTAGTCACCATGACGTCACCCCATTGGTTTGTGGACTGCCGTTTTGAAGCCTTGAGTTTGGCATTTTAGCCGTCGCCATCTTGGTTTTTTGCAACCAGAAGTGACATGAGAGGTTGAAGCTAAGTACAACCAAACGCTGCAAGGCCTCGATCAGACAGAGACGTGTCGCCTCAAAAACACCCCTTGGCCAAATGAGTCGGGTTAAACAGCTCATTAACCTGGCTATCAAATGTGAATAACAGAAATGTGCGCTCTCTTTCTCTCAAAGACAGCAGTGAAACTATCACGACATGAGGTATGAATTCGCCCTTCCCTCTCACATACTAAGCAACTCTACTACAGTCCAACAGCTAACTAGCTAGCTAGCTGTTAAGGAATTCCCACAAGTTTTGACGCCATCTACTGGAATCAAAACAAGAGGAAGGAAGTGGTAAAGTAGTAAAGCCCGCCTCTTGCTTGATTTGATTGGCTGCCTGGATCAAGTGTGACATTGACGAGCGGTGCGGAGCGTTGAAAAGTTGAGAATATTTTAACTTTTATTCCCATCTAAAAACCACTAGAAAAAGCGGCGCAAGAAAAGAGTGCATGCCAGGCGTGCCGTACCACAGGAAAACAATGGTTTTGCGAGCGATGGGTCTCAGTGAGATCAGGGCCTAAGACACAAAAACATGGACAACTCCCAGACCGGACAACACCGTGGTAGCGAACCTGTCAATCAGAAAGTAGCCCTAAATCATACCCTGCTTTATGGTGTATTTGACTCTAAATGGGACCATAATTTACTAAATGAACATCATGCTGTATTGAAGAAGACTTGAAACTAGCGATTGAGACCATAAACTCATGTTTACAATGTTTACTGAGGTAATAAATCAAGTGAGAAGTAGGGTCATTTTCTCATAGACTTCTATATAATTAGACTTCTTTTTGCAACCAGAGGAGTCGCCCCCTGCTGGCTGTTAGAAAGAATGCAAGTTTAAGGCACTTCAGCATTGGCTTCACTTCTCAGACCCGGTGGTAGCCCACTGGTTACAAACATCTTCAAACTCCTTTTGTGGGCACTCAAAAAGGGTGAGTATTATTTGTCGCACAAAATCATTATAGGTATTAAAAATCAATAACCAACTTTAATCAAGTCTATGCTTGTTTGACAAACAACTAATTATGATGTTGACTATTAACCAGAACCAGTTTAAGCCCAAACTATTTGACACAAAACACACAAGGAGAACCGTGCTAAAGCTGTGATTGTATATACTTCCCACACATAGCTCTGTGCATGTCCTTCATGTGTACATAATAGCATTGTACACACACCAAAACACTCCAAAATCCTGCCTTAACACACGCCAGCATGCCGAGGCACCATACTCACAAACGGTCAAATGAGCAGGGTCTGTACACTTGCACTCCTACGGCCTCCATATTTGTTTGTTTTTTCCTGAAGGTGCACCACCCGCCCTTGGAGAGCAATGAAAGTCATGCTGGTGGCGCAGCGCTGAAAGTGTGTCAGAGGGGGGAGGCTCCGGGGCCCGGCCTGAAATCTCCAATCGCCACACAGAGTCCCAGGCAGAGGACCAGCCCCGTCCAGTGCAACAGCAGAGGACAAGGCATGCTCCCACTGTAAACACACTGCCCATCAACACGCTGCTTGAAAACCACACAGATACTGTTTCATTTGGAGACATGTGTCGTCACCGTTCAGTGGAAGGCCTGCAGACAACTTTTAGCCACTGCATGTATCCAAAATGTCAACTTTTTCAGCGCTGTTTTCACCTTTGTGATGCATTTCTCAGATAATACAATTGTTTTTAAATTAGCTTAAAGTTCAGCTCCTCTCAAAAATGTGTTTTGCTTCACTGTGCAGAATGATGTTTGTGCAGATGTTGATGCTAGAGGGCTGTTTTTACACTTATCTGCGGAAGGGGGAAAGTTTCTCTGTGCTCACCTTAACCTACGTACATGCATGATTTGTGCCATCTCAACTATTTAGTGGAAACCAGGGTTATTTTAGTAAACTAAAACTAAAACTAAAATAAAAATAAGCAGTGAAAAATATTTTTAATAAACTGAAACTAAATAAAAACAAAATCCTTTAAGAAAAAAACTAAAACTAAATTAAAATTATATTTCCTGGTTAAGAACTATTGAAAATAAAATTAAAATGAACGTAAATTCATTTCAGTTTTAGTTTTTTTTAGCTATAAGATATTCACTACCTAAAAAAAGGAGATGGCATGAATTAACTAAATACATAAAAACTAAAACTAATCCTTTCTGAAAAACTGAAAGTAAACTAAAACTATCAGACACGCTCTGAAAACTGAACTGAACTTGAAAAGTCAAAACTAAAATAAAATAAAAAAATGAAAATTCAAAACTATTTTGGTGGAAACTTGAAGCCTCCAGTATACATACACTGACTGGGGATGGACTTTTCAGTGAAGTATGAGACATCTTGTGTCCAGTAGAGCTGCAACAATTAGTCGTTTCATGAATTTACTTACTGATTTACTTACTGATTTACTGCTTAGTCATTTTTTAAGCAAAAAAAGCCAAACATTTGCTGGTTCCAGCCTCTCAAATGTGAGGATTTGAGTGTGAGTACCTCACTTACACACACGCATGCTTACTTTTAGCATAATACATGGTGATATACAAAGTATAAATATAACGGTATAAAAACTTGAACAGCACACTGTGATTGATTTAAATATCTTCAAATTAGTTTTACATATCTCAGAAAAAAATACCCCAAATTATATAAATAACAACCCCTGAAATCCAGACATAAAACGCCATTTAAGCCCTTAACTGCTCTCCCACCAGGGGGCTGCTCTTTCATCTCTTAGCTCAGTGCAATTTCACTCACATATCATTCTGTAATTGTGTACTGTGGGGGGAAAAAAGTGGCAATACACAATAACTTGTGAATATCACATAGCTATGAAGGGAATGCAGTGTAAAAACAATGAGAAAGGACAAACCAATCTCATGTTAGACTGTAGCCAAGAAATGGCACACTGCTAAAACACCGTCCTGCAACAAGCTGCGCTACTCCTTTTGCTCGTCTCTACCAGTCTGCAGGTGCAGAGTGGATCAGGCCCTCCCGGCTGACTACACTACACAACCTCTCAGCTGGAACACAGCTCGGTGATTACGACCCTACATGACAGCACATTGATCCGCTCGCACTCCCCTGCTGATCACAACACCCCCGCGTGCTGCAGCTGGCATCACCCCCCAGGAGATACTAGCAAGCAAATCAGTGATAATGGGAAGCATCTGTATGCAGGTGTCAAGTCTAAACCGTCAATTATGTAGGCTTTGCAGCCAGGGGGAGGTGAGAGAGAGGGAAGAAAATAACAGTACAAACAACTACAGCGAGGTACAATAGTTGAACCGAGTAAACTACTCTGAGTACAAGCTCTGTATTTACATATAGTAAGTGAGACTAGTTAAATACACAGTTTCACACAGTCAACATCACCAAATAAACCAACGCAGCATAGTGTCAAATGATAAAACATGTGCATCCTTCAGCTGACAGGCCAAACCAATATAGCCTTGCATCTAGAGTTGAGATAATTTGTCCATCAATGAATTAATTCACTGACAGAAAATCATATTTCAAGCAAAAAATTATAGAAATGTATCTGAAGTGATAATAAATTGAGTATATTTGGGTTTTTAACCAATTTTGGAGACGTCACTCTGGGCTTTAGGAAATGGTAATGCACATTTTTCACAAAATGTCCAACATTTTAAACAATTACTCAAGAAAATAATTGGCAGATTAATCAATGAAATATTAATATTGTCAGTTGAAGCCATGCATATTTGCATAACACGTTATTGTTTAGTGCAATTTACTGTGAAGTTCATAATAATATCAAACAGACATGGACAAATCTATAATTAGGTGGGTTTTTTGTGACAATTATTTATCTGTATGAAGTATAAAGGATATAGATACAAAGTCATATAATTAAGAGATTCACAATAATAAATCCTATTGCTTAACACATCTAAATGTAGATATTTCCCTATCTGTTTGAAGTCATATGTAATGTGCATACATCACACGACACAAAAGTGTGTGATGCAAGTATGGCAGCAGTTTATGATTATTTTCATCACTGATTAATCTGCCAATTATTTTCTCAATTATTAGTATATTAGTATAAAATGTCAGAAAATGGTAAAACAAAATATGCCTATCACAATTTCCTAGAACCTAAGGTGACATCTTTAAATATAGATATGTCCAACCCAGCATAAAATCAGTTTGAGAAAGTCTTAATTCCTCCAAGAGAAGTAGCTCAACCTGCCCCTCTGGTAAAGAGCAAAACAAAGCAGGGTGAGCTGTTAAAGCATCCAAAGAGATAATCAGGTCCTTTCCAGGAATCCAGGAGCGGTTGGGATAACTTGAACTTGCCGGGTCTTATTTCTGTAATTACGTTATGTGCCCTGCTTCATAATTCCCTTTCCAGTAGGACGGCCCTTTGCTTGCTCCTATACTCCCATCTCATCCCTCTGTGCTTCAGTACGGATAAAACAGAGCATCCAAGGACAGTTCATACACTTTCCATAAGGTTTCCAGGTTCATTCAAATAAGGACGTCGTTCAAACACAACAAAGCAGCTTTTTCCCAAAACTCTTAAGGCTGATTTTTCCTTGATTTTCCTTGAATGTGACAATAACAGACAACCAACACATCCTCACATTGTAAAGGAAACAGTTCACATCTGAAAAATGTGCTTAAGCCCCCATTTTGCACACACAATAACCATGAAAAAAAACACATGTAACTGATTGTGATTTTCTTGACCTTTTGTGAAAATGACTAAAGTGCGTCTGAAAGAGTTTTTTAGAGTTGTGACCACCACAACTGTGAGGGGAAGAGTATATAAATTAGATGGTTTAATACTAAAAGCCCTGGTAAGGTTAAACTATCCTTGTCATCCATGCTTTTACTTGTTTGCCATGTATAGTTTCCAGTGGCTAACTCTGGTCAGGTGGTCTGTTGCTCACAGGTGTGAAGGGGCGTGGCGTGGAGAACAAAGGGAAGAGAATTGTTTGGGGCAGGGAGAAGGAAACATGCTTTTGGAGGTAAACAGAGGAGTTATATGAGATTCATGGCTGCCTACAAGGGAGATGGGAAAATGCATTCAGCTCTTTATTTAAAATGGTTCCTCATCCATGTGAAGAAAAAAGGGATCCTGTGAGATGTGAGGACTGGAGATCAACTCTAGGCCGGACTACTTATTCCCAGTTCTACGTCTGGTAAGTTTGATTCTTTCGTAATTTCCACAAGGTTAGTTAAAAAAACAAAAATTGTATATATGTTCATCTTTCAAAATGCACCCAAACTCTTTAAATTTCCTCATTTGACCAGATCTTAATAAATAGATCACACTATGGCTCTCAAATTAGAATTGTAACTGGGTTTAAAACTTCAGCTGGTTGTTAGAGAGTTGTTGACTGATATCTTTATTTTTCTAAATGCTGAGCAGTGGAGGACGTGCAAGGCTGCAGGCTCTCACAGAAGCTCGCAGAAAGCAATGGGTCATTGTACTCATAGTCACATCATTTTAGAGCTAAAGCGATGAATTAATGGTCTCAGCTTCTCAAATGTGAGGATTTTCTGCTTTTGAGTGTCTTTGGGCTTCTGGGTTGGCCAAAACGAGCAATTTGAAAACGTCGCATTGGATCTCTGGGATGTTTTGCTCGTCATTTATCACTATTTTTCAGACCAATTTCATTAGATCATTCTGCAGACGGACCAGTTCAGAAAATAATAGTTACAGCTCTACAATATTTAGCATCAGGCAGGATGTGACCTAGGAAGTGTTTTCAGTGATGACGCAGTCCCTACTGGTCACCAACAGAGGCTGACAAAGATCACATATTGCTATTATTAATACTCATGAAGCAACACCTGTCTCTCTTAGATCATGGATGAAACCCTTCACCCTCAGGCATCTCTGTCTGGGACTCCCCCATGGGAACAGGCCGTTCCCAACGCTGACTTTCATAGCCCTCCAGCTCTGACTCAGCTTTCTGACACAGGCAGATTTAAATGTCATTATTTTTCTATGGCCAATTTCATAGACAAATCTTGACACAGGTTTATAGACAAACTGCAGCCTACTATAAAGGTACAATAACCATGTATGTCATATTGCAACATTTTAGTATTAAGTGATACGTCTTCTACAAAGGCAGCCATATTGAAATATGAGTATTTAACCTCAATGCTCTCGACATACTGACTGATTTTCATCTATAGCAACCTGTCAAGTACCTAAAGTTGTCAATGAATGTTTGATGACATTATCAGTCTTGTTTGTCTATTCTCTGATCAAATATTTCCCGACTTAAATCCGAATTTTGTTATATTTCAAACTGAATATTTTTAGGCAAAGCTATTGCACGGGTCATTGTGTTTATACGGTATTAACCTTTTCCACTTTCCACCTTTTTTTCATAGACCCGTTTTTGTCTTTTTTTTAGGGGGGTACAGGGTGTCTATAAGGGGAGATAGCAAGTCAGCAGTAGATGTCACATAGAAGTGGTGTGCACCATCTGAAAGCTGGGAACCTGAAGATTAATTTGAGATGCAGCTCAGCACTGTGTAGTTGTTCTAGTCATAAATCCTAAATAAAAAATAATTCATTCATTCATTTAAAAAAATGTTGAAAGTGTATAAGAGCGTAGAATATTATGATAGAAGTATATGATGGTCATTCCCATGCTCACTTATGTCTCATAAGTTGTTGCAGCAATTTTGGGGTTGAAACCATTTGTTACACAGATTTGGTGCTAAATTTAAACATTTTTTACCACTTGAGAATTAATAAAAATGATCACTAATCCCTCCAAAATACCACATTAAGACACCAAGACCTTGAGGGACACCATAGAAAAAGTCATGCTGTGATTTGGTATCAAAAACTTCTGACATTTGGAGATTTCTACAAGAAGTGCATTTTTTGGCGATTGGATGGCGAGCACTGGAAACTGCTCAGAAACCCCCTTATTGTCAATCTACCTAGGAAAGCCATACCTCCTCTGAATGCCCTTAGTCTGTAGTTTGTGGTTGTAAAGTTCCATGAGGCTGTGATTATCCTAGAGGTCACCACAGGTCATTTTATACAGTGAGGTCAAGTTTCAGAAAATAGTCTCACTATATGAAATGGCTACTATGGGGATTAACATCATCACACATGAATACAGTTGGGCTCATTGGATCCACAAGAGTCTCAGCTTTACAGTGATACCCAATTCATGTAATTCCAAGACTGTTTAAGGACCCCAGTATGCAAAAATATTAAAATTCACCATTTTCGAATATAGGCGAAAATAACACATTTATACTGCATTAAAGAAACCACATGGTTTTTGCCCCAAACTGCATGTGACTATCATAAGTGGGCATGTCTGTAAATGGAAGACTCGTGGGTACCAATAGAACCCATTTTTATTCACATATCTTGAGGTCAGAGGTCATGGGACCCCTTTGAAAATGGCCATGCCTGTTATTCCTCGCCAAAATTAGCATAACTTTGGAGCGTTATTTATCTATTTATGATTCCAGTATCTTCACTCTAGCTCTAAAACTGAGCCAGCTACAGCCTCTGGAAAAAGTTAAGTCGGCCGAGGGCACCGGCGCGGTTAAACAATATTACACATCAAAGGTTTGGCCTCGTATGAAGTAAGTAAGTAAGTAAGAAATAGGCAAGTTCAGCATAGTAAATAATCTCTTTTTGATGCTGCTGATGCAAAAACTCTGAGATAATATCTGGATTATGACCATTTAAAAAAATATCCAGCTTCTGTCATAATTTTGCCGCATTGCTATAGAGAGCCTAAGACTTTCAGCCTCAATTTCACTTTGCATGCCAAGTAAGCCTGCACATAATGATCCACCGACTCCCAGTTTCACACATCCCCTGCTAAATTTACACAGCTTATTTACACTGCATAGAAGACGAGTTTCACCGTCTGTCTCGCGTCTATGTTTGGCTCATAATGTCTGGCACGTCGTCTGAGCGCTCTGTCACACTGATAAATGAATATCTTCAAAAAGCTAAAATGACATTTTGTCACACTTCATATTTTATACTTAGAAAACAGCATGGGAGTAGACATGACGAGACATCACACACCTCAATAATCAATCAAACTATAATTATATCCGTTTTGCGCAACAAAGTCCCACATCGAAACACAGTCATCGTGACTATTTTTGTGAAGCATCATCCTCATGTGATGGGAAGAGGAAGTGGGATACCTTCAATCGAAACAAGACAACTTCACATATTCCAAAGTAAATGGCACGACATGAAATAATCTGTGATACTTCACTTAAACAGAGAGACTGACTTGCTCTGCTGCTCTGCCAGCAGCAACACAACACAGCTCAGATTCAGTGTAACAGTATAATGACATTTCACTAATGAAGAAATTAGTTTAAAAAATGCAGAAGTGGGTTAAAGGTTAGGACTGTGCAAGATGACAGCTTTCTTTTTTCCTCCCTGAACTGGTGTTTTGGTTGAATTTAGAGAAAAAGGAGATAAACTTCCAATCTGCAACAAAATGCCCAGAGGGGGAAAAAATAACCGGAGTCTAAGCAAACGTCTGCAATAAGAGCTCTGTCTGTCTGAACACAGAGGCGTACTGTCTTCTGTATGTCTCGCCCTGACAATGAAGCCATGTATTACTACCGCTGAACGACATAACGGAGACGCGTGGACACAAAATACAGATAATGAGACACCATTCTGTTAATAGATGTATTGTCGTCATCGTCGCCGTCATCGGCATCGCAGAGGCAAAGTGTTGAGTTTCGCAACTTCCCAGCTCTCAGCATCACAGCTGAAAAGTGTTGCATAATGTATTAAAAACACCCAGCATAGGGGGTCATATTTTTTCATCATAACTAAAAATAAACCTGGTTATACTTTGTTAGTCAATAACTCAAAATATTCCGATATTTATCTATATTTAGCACTAACTGAGGTCACAATGCATCCATTACATGATGAGCGTATATTACAGGTCTGTGCCAGCTAGTAAGGAGAGCATTGACTAAGTTTATACTCTTTTCCCTAAAGAAACAGTTTGACATTTTGGGTAATACTTTTTCTGCTTTCTTACACATAGTTAGATGAAAAAATTGATATCACTCAGGTCTGTCCATTTAATATGAAGCTACAGCTAGTTAGCTTAGCCCCCCGACTCGACTGTTATCAGGCCATTAAATAGGTGTTATCAGTCACTATAAGCACCATAGATGTGGGTCATTAGGGGCCTACTACGCCTACTACGTTGTAAAAGTGAAAGTGAAACTTCCAACACACTATAAAACTGCATGAAATGTTACGTTTAGAACACAAACAAAAGGGCTTCTTTAGGTTTAGACAAAAATAATACAACTTCTTTAGGTTTAGACAAAAAGACTACAACTTCTTTAGGTTTAGGCAACAAAACTGCAACTTTAGGTTTAGACAAAAAGACTACAACTTCTTTGGTTTTAGGCAATAAAACTACAACTTCTTTAGGTTTAGGCAAAAAAAACTACAACTTCTTTAGGTTTAGGCAATAAAACTACAACTTCTTTAGGTTTAGGCAACCAAACTACAACTTCTTAAGGTTTAGGCAACAAAAAATACTTAGTTAAGTTTAGGGAAAAACACAGTGTTTTGGGTTAAAATAACTACGAACACAAAGACAACTATATATTGTTGGTTTCACACAGGATGCAAACTCCGGTCTGCTGGGTGAAAACCCTGTGTTTTGTGGCTGTTGTGTTCTTTTATACCTTCTTACGGGGATCTACCATGTGACTAAATGATAAGACCTACTGGTGGGTGTAGCTGGCCCCTACAGTATTGACCCACATCAATTGGGCTTATAGCAACTGATAACGCCTATTTAATAGCCTGACAACAGTCTAATCGGCTAGCATAGCATAAATCCTCTTTATGACAGCCCTAAAGCTCTCTAATTAACACATTATATCTTGTTTGTTTAAGTTGTACAAAAACTGAAGTGTTAAAATTATATGTTGGGGTTTTTATGGGAGTCTTGTCTCCAGCTTCACATTCAACAGACAGACAAAAGAGCGTTATCAATCTTCTTCTAATAACTCTCTGCAAGGAAGCAAATAAGCGTATCGCCCCAAAATGTCAAACTGTTCCCTCAGTGAATTCCAAAGATCCCGGGACAGATTACGACTGCACTGATAGCCTATGGATATGACATCAAACAGACATATCAGACAACACACAGTACTTCCAGAGGAAAGGGTGAAAGGTCAAATCAGACCACATAGACCTGACTCAGCTCAGTGCTGACTGTTAGGAGAGGCCTCGACATGTCAAAGCTGAAAATAGCTTTCTGATAAGTCGGTGTGTGTGTTCATGTCCACAGACACCTTCATGTTTGCAACATTTATTCTAGGTTTGTTTCATCTGTAATACTATGATAATTAATATAAATGCACACAATAGGCCAACATTTGATTCAAAAAGAAGATTGTCTGTTTACACTATTAGAGCTCTAACCAGCTATCAAATAGTTGATATTAACTGCATTTTTTTGCAGTGTATTTCAGGAAAAGTTATTCCACTGTAGATGGATTTTAGGTATTCAACCACACAATATTGTTTGACTAATCAAACCAACCTGTGGGGTGATCGCGCTTTTGCTGTCGCTGCTCCTAAACTATGGAACAAGTTACCCCCAGATATACGCACTGTCACTGACCTAGTGCTTTTTAAATCTAAGCTCAAACTTTTTTATTTAGATTGGCTTTTAATATCTAGTAGCGCTGTGACATTTTTCCTATGCTTTTTATGTACCTTTTTATGATTTTATGATATGTTATGTTTTTATTCCTGTTATTTCTTGATATTGATGTAAAGCACTTTGGGTAACTTTTGGTTATTGTAAAGGTCTATACAAATAAATGTTGATTGATTGATTGCTATTCTGCAGATTGCATTTTTTTTTCTATGCACATTGCCACACAGAGATAGCCTATAATGTCCACAGACACCTTAAATGTTTGCAACATTTATTCTAGGTTTGTTTTCATCTGTAATACTATAATAATTAATATAAATGCACAAATAGGCCAACATTTGATTCAAAAGATTGAAGATTGTCTGTTTCCACTATTAGAGCTCTAACCAGCTTTCAACTAGTTTTTTTGCAGTGTATTTCAGGAAAAGCTCCACTACAAGAAGCATATATTATATATTCCACTGTAGATGGATTTTAAGTACTCAACCACACAATATTGTTTGACTAATCAAACCAGTTATTGCTATCCTGCAGATTGCATTTTTTCCATGCACAGAGATAGCCTATAAAAAGTATTTTTTAGGAGAATCCATCAGCTTTAGCAGCACACCAGAGTGTATGGCATCAAAGTGACCTGTCTGCTCCTCTACAAGCTAATATTTGAAGTTCATGTTGACAAGACAACACCCAAGTGTTGCATAACCATCATGCCAGCAGCAGCAGCAGCAGCAGGAGGAGGAGGATAACCAGAAGGAATGCCGGGCAAGTTGGATCCCAGTACAGAGAGCTCAGCACCAGCAGCTCCAGTAACATCAGTGCAGAAAAGCCTCATACATGCTGAACAACTCCTCAAGTCTGCAGCCTAATTATCACCTCAACACCAAAAGCGCTCCGGCTGTGGGAAATAACTGTCCTCAGCTACTAAAACAACTGACCTGTTTTTCAAGGGTTGACTCTTCAACTCGTAATATGTTTTCGGCTCCTCTTGAAACTCCTCTCCGACCTCGAAGTCAGGAACTATTCCCGACTCGGACTGCATACTTGCAGATGTGCAACTTTTTGGTAAAAAAACCCAAAACCCAGCAGCAGACGGACGATATTTGTGCTCGTACTTCGCCTCAGTACCAACCGCTGTCAACGCTGTGAGCCGCCTCTGTGTCCAGGACCCGGAGCTGTGTAGTTCCTCTAGGGCGGAGGACACAGCGCTGCTAACGGGCTGCAGGCGGAGAACGGACTACGACTCCCAGGATGCACCTGGGCTGTCAATGTCAGCATGGTTCTCATTGGCTGCAGCCTTTATTTGCTCTGCACTGTGAAACTCGACCGTCATAAAGTTTAATTTCCTTCAATGATAACTATTAATAAAAGTGAACAGCTGTTTTTTTTTATTTTATGTATTAAATCTAAACATTTTTTAGTTAGAAAAAAGAGGTTGATAACACTGATGACACTTTATTAGCCTATACCTTTTACAGACAATAACCTCACATAACACCTGACTGCACTGTAATAAATAGGCTACATATTTTTTTTAAATATTGATATCAAAAACGTATACAATCTGAATTAAGGTGAATTATCCTGCATTATATCCCTGGGCAATTTCACAAACAAATGGAGGGAATTAAAGCACATTTGCATGAGAGGACAAAATCAATAAATGGTCAATTATTATAATTTTGTTATGCTCAAGGGACCAAACTCCCAGCATATGTATAGAGTGACCTTGAAAAAGCACTACACACCCAAAGTATGAATCAGCCACTGATGATGATGTCATGCTCAATAGATTTCTCTTAATAGAAAAAAAACCAGATTGCAGTTCGCCGCTGCATCTATTCTGATTAAAAGCAACAACAAATTTCCACTTTTGCGTCCAAAACAACACACAATCATCACTCCATTGTTAATAAAATATAGCCTGGATCTTGCATTTCTCTTATCAGCAGCTCAATTATGCAGGTATTACACCCAAATCACAACAAACCTGGAGACTCTGTCGACCCTCATGTTTCCCCTCCGTTTCCTGTGCAGACAGACTGACCTGACTTTGCTGCTCGTCTCCTCGCGCAGCTCCTCACTCCTTCCTCTCTCTGCTCACCAAGTTTGGTCTCCTCACTGATCTCCTCTCCTATGATCCACCACGTGGTGGCAGTATATAGCTGGAGAAGACCAGTGTTGTGGGCTCACTGGGGGGGCACTTTCTATTACAAAATGGAAATTCAACTTCAATATTTGCATTCGCCTCATCCTGCTGAACTGGTTTCAGTCTGCTTTTTACTTATGCAAAATATCATGCAAATGTGCTTCTGCATGGAAAGCACAGACTTAAAAAACACCTTAAATGACACGATCATGGATGAAGACAGTCATATCTAGAATAGGAAACAGAATTTGCCAGAGGTTTTGTGACAGAGAAAATGAGCAAATACAGAGTCCTATATTGAAAGCAAACTGAGTTACAGTCAGAACAGGAGATGTGATGCAGGACCTGCAGGGCTTCACGTTCAGTCAAAGAGAGCCAGACGCACAATAGACGAGACAACACATATTATTCTTGTGTTGTTGGTGGGTGAATGGCAGCGCTGATTACAAAAGGCCTCCAGCTGAGGGAGGCCCCCAGAGTTTGTAGACTACAATGCCCTTTGTAATTCCTCAAGTGGGTATAGTGTATAAATATTTAATACTTCAGTTCAAATTGTTCGGTCTTTTGAAGCATGATGTGGTTGAAACCTATAAGAATATCATTCTGGGTTTCTTTTCAACCCTAATGGGCTGTTTTGACCCACGTGTTAGTGTTCTAACTAAAATATGGTTTGGTGTGTTATTATCTACTCAAGTTCTTTTTAAACTTACATATTACTGTTTGTCACCGATTGTTAATAGTGATGCAAAATGGGAGGGATGGGATACTTTGAGTAAGGGTGAAGATTGGAGTTAAACAAAATAAATAATGTCGATAAAGGTCAACTAAAGGGATGTAAATATGTCCTTTTTTTGTCAGCTGAATGGAATAGATAATTCTGTAAGCGAATGTATCTAAGTGGATATTTATATGAACGCGTGTTTAGAAATAGACATATGTATATACTGTATGTATATGTATCTATATATGAGGTTGGTTGTATGTAATATGAATATGTATGTATATTAATATGAACTTATCTCTTGACACTGCACTATTACAACGGGTAGTACTATTTTTTCTTTTCCTTTTTTATGTTTTTTTTGTTTATATATGTTGCTGCTGCTGCTGTCTGTATGTCCCTTTACATGTATGTGTATGTATTCCTTTAACCTTAAATAATAATTTAAAAAAAATAGTGGTGCAAAACTGAACCATAAAAAAACGAGCCATTCAATGACCGTACAAACCGAGCTGTGGGCTTAATGAACCGTTGCACCACTATTAAATACAGGCCTGCTAATTATCTGACGAGGTGCTGGAGACATTGAAGAGGAAACCAATAAGTAGCCTGCCTTATTTCATGTATAAAATTAGTCTTATGGCTTCATATAATGTAGAAATATCATTCATTACTATATCTATTTATATATTTTGGAGTTCATACACATTGGAAATGGTTGTTTTTCTTCTCCTTAATGTGCAAAACAAACTGAACCAAAACCGTGATACAAAAACCGCAATACAAACCGAGCACTGGGATTGTTGAACGGTAGCACCACCAAGTAAGGGATAATGTACACAGCTAGCTTATTACACGGCTACTTACTTAAGAAATCAATAATTTGACACAAAAATGGTCCTCCAGAGTCCGAGATCATAACTGCGCCCATAGCAACGGCCTTTTATACATAGCAACGGCCTGCTATAATGAAATAACAGACCGTAGAAAGCCGTGATTGACTTATCAGAGTTGAGTATTCAACAAAGTTGTGTAATAGGTGTTAATAAGACATATCCTTTGCAGTTTGGAATGTCATGTTCACACTGTTTTGTTCAACTAACAATAAATCTTTTTTAAGGTAAAATCTGAGCTTGTTGTGTCTAACACAGGGTCAAAATAACCAAATTGTAGTTTGGGTAAATAAGAAAACAGTAATATTAAAAAAACTATCACTAAAACTGGATCAAAACAGCACACTGTTTTAAGATTGACTGGTGACCCAGTGGTTTCCTAACTTTGAATAATGAGATAACGTATTGTGTCGCTGCTATATTGACCCAAATTGAATTAGATTATAGCATTATAGCAAAACTGACATATTCTGAACCAGGGACTGATTACCTTTGACAGACAAAACGTACAATCAGGGTTATATCAAACCCAAGAAATTCAACAGGTTACATACAGTATGTGATAACTGATTAAGCCCCTTATTGTGTGCAATCATTTCAAAACCTCTCCCTCCTGCGTCCACATCACACATTCTACCATTACAACATGTGCATGAAGGCTGTAGCACACAAATGCAGTGGTGGAGACTGACATACTGACATACACATGAGATGACTGAACACATGGATGTAATTACAAGCAAGATTATTACATCATCGTTTACACACTGTTGTGCAGATTTAATAAGCTGCCGCAGCCAGTGCAAACACTGCCGGCTAATGAGACAGAGCATGACCTGAAATGTAGGCTAACAACATCAGAGAAAGGTGTGAGACAAGACAGTTCTCTTTACCTTTTTTGTGTTCATGGGAGACAGCCGTCAGCCAATCATCAGACAAAGAGCTCTTCCTGTTTATTGCAGTCAAAACAAGATCCTGGAGCCAAAGGTGTCCGGGTGCTCCAGGATATAAGTGAAGTTTCATGTTGACTGTCATCTACTGATCTGTTTGTCCTGGAAGGGAAACTGAAAAACGGCCAGGAAGCAGAGCCAACAGCCAGTACGGATAACAAATAAAGACTATGATAGAAAATGAATTGGTCCATACAACTGCAGTGTTTCACTTGCATTTTAAGTTTGTTTCTCTTGGGAAAGTTTAAATATATAATACACATTATTTAAAATTATCTATGCAAGCTAAAGTTAAACCTGAAATTCCTCTATGCTTCTTCCAAATCTCAGTTATAATATGCAGCATTTCCAAAACCAGACACATTTATACAATTCTGGTGGGCATCATTGCTCGCTCTGTAACTATTTCAAAATGTTGATCCCACATGTCGCACCGTATTTGCTGATGGAGACGCGTCCAACTTTCCAAAACTCTCTGATCACGTAAATGAGATTATTTTCCACTCATTGCAAATGTTTTTAGACTTTTTGTACATAACATTGGCAGCACTCTTATTCAAAGTATTTCTGTATGCGACCACAGATAGTTATGTTGTTGTTCAGCTCCTTCAGTTTCTATTGTTGTTATGGGTGTGGTTGCGTTTGCATAAAGCATTTGCCAGGCAACATTTGACTATACTTAAATGGGGACTGAAAAGTAATTACACACAGTGAAATTATGCATAAAAATACATCCACACATCACACACAGCACATTTTGCATTTTTTTTGTTGCAAAATGATGAAAATATACAATATCCTGCAGATTCAAACTAACTTGGCATACAAATGAAGAGCAACCAACAGTGTTAAATGCATACGTTCCTTCTGACTTAAGCTTGTACTATAACATGTACAGGATCTGGTGAGAGTTTTACATGCCAGTTACAACAACAAAAGCACTGTCTTGGATGTATTCCCTGCATTTATTAAAAGTCCAGCTTGCCATTGATGATATAATTAAATTCCTAATGAGGGTAACGAGGGAATCCTACTCTTTTGTTTATGGGAAGATTTTCCTGTAAGGAGGCGACTCAATGGACAGATGGTTTTGGGGGATCTTAATGAGATACTTATTCATGTCTGATGTCAGAAATCCAAAAGGGGGGGTGGGGAAGCCTCGCTCTGCTCTGCTGACAGCATTTACTGTAGAGACTGTGAGGACGTACTGTAGCAATACAGCTCCTTTATCATTTATTTGAATTGTTAGGTGCTGATTGTCAGAGTATCCATCATATATACTATCTCAATATTTACTTGTGTAACAGAATTATATTTTGGGGACTTTAACAAGGCCGCTGTGCTTTGCGTCTTTGGGAATTTACCAGCGGAGTAAAGAATAAAGACGGCGATGAATATTTCAGAGGCACCGTCACTCCTGAGCTGAAATGAATATCACATGTGAAACACACACCAGTAGTCTGGTTCAACAGTATTGTGTCTTTCGAATCGGACGTGTCAAAGATGTTATCTGATGTGTAAAGTGACATAACTTAATAACAGCGACCAAACTGGTTTTATTGTAAATTTGCTCAGCATACACAGTATATATCTTCTGCACAACATGAAGCAAACAGGGACATTCAGTTTTTCCTATTGAACAACATGTAAACTTTCTTCTGCTGAATGTTGACTTTGACCCATATTTCAATGTAGGTCAACTTAGGTTAAAGCTGTAAAGTCCTTTTAAAATATGGCGGTGGTTTTTGACTATTAAATATGCTGAAAACAAACCTCAGAGTCAGGGGCATACATCACAGTGCCAGTGTTCATCAGAGAATAGTCATTTCTTGAAGCTAGTGTTGATGGTTATACACATTGTGATAAAAATGATGTGTGAACTGTCAATGGTTACCATTTCCTGTGTTTTGTTAGTTAAATAATCCTTCTCAGTAGCTCACGTTTGTTTTACCTCTTAGATCCTGTTTTATAGCCACGGGTCAATGTAAGTAAGGAAAAAAAAGTCCTTTGTGCAAATAGTGCATCCAAGCAGACTAAAACATACATAAAAACCTGTTAGCTTGATTGTTGGGAATCCCCTTTAGTCACATTTACTAAAAGACAGAAACAGCACGATACATATTTAAAAGAAATGTGTTAAAATACCACAGGGATGCAGTAAAACATGATTATTTTCTGGAGGTGCCCACAGTTATTGAACAAGGCAGGTGAGGAGAGGTCACATTATGCTACCTCAACCACAGACTAATGCAATAAAACACACAAGGGTAACAAATGTGCATTTAGGGGGATATAGAACGATAATACACTGTAAGTACTTTAATTACCCAGTACATATTGAATAGTTACAAGGTACAAACAGGGTCCTTTTCACAACAGCTGCGTCATGAAAAGGAGATAAACTATACTGCACTTAAACTCAGCTAAAAAGAACAACAGACAAACTTTACAAAATATACTTTAATGTAATGTAATTTCCAGTCAGGTATTTGATCATTAAAAAAAAAGAGAAAATTAACCTATAAAAGAGAAATTTGACATGCAATTTCCCAAAGTAATTTAGTAAACATATTATTTTGGAAAAGAAAGATAATATAAATAATTTCACTTCAATATCAGTGTTACCCCACATTGTTCCTGCCTCGTTCTAATAATTATAGTACTGTACCCTGTAATTGTTAAATAGTCATTTTAAAAAAGAAATACTTGCAATGTAATTTATTTCTAGGTCCCTCTTAAAGGGACAGTGTGTAACATTTCGGGGGACCTATTAGCAGAGATGGAATATAATATTCATAACTATGTTTTCATTAGTGTATAATCACTAGAAACTAAGAATCGTTGTGTTTTCGTGAGCTTAGAATGAGCCCTTCATATCTACATAGCGAGCGGGTCCTCTTTACGGAGTCCGCCGTGTTTCTGAGGGGAGGGGAGGGGTATTCAGTCGGTTGCAATCTGCAACCACACCACTATTCCGCCAAATCCTACTCATTGTACCTTTAAACATAAAGTCTTTACACTCTTTGTTCCCCAACCCTTTGTCTTCTTTACTTACAGTACACACAGCTACCCAATAATTAAAAGTATTTTATTGATACTCTGTATACACGAAATAATTACACAGTAATTTGCTAACTGTAATCTAAAGCCTTACCTGATTTATTGTTACGGTTTATTGTCATGTTTTATTTGTTTGCCTGTCATATATTTGGTTTTGATATCATGTTATTGGGTAGGGTGTAATGGTAACAGTGTAATTATTTGTTAATTACAGTATAGTTTTTAATATGGACCCTAGGATGAGTAGCTGTTGTCATGGAAACAACTAGTGAGCAAACCTAATAAACAATAAACTGATGTTATATGATACAATAAGGACTCTTGTAATTAAATATTGAGTGTTATAGACATAAGGTATCACCATATGAACATTGTGAGAATTTTTTTTTTTTTTTGCTCAAAGTCTTTTTATTGGTATTCTGTACAAAATCCAATAAATAATTATATAAACAAATTATACCCACCCCCCATCCCTAAAACAAAATTACTGCACCATTAGATAAGCAGAGTTAATTTCATAAACAATTACATTTATACATATAAATTAATTAAATCCAAACCAACATAAATGAAACATATATCAAACAAGAACTAAAAAAAAAGAAAAAAGAAAAAAGAAAGAAAAAAGAAAAAGAAAAAAAAGAAAAAGAAAAAAAGGAAAAGACCAAAAAAATACAGAAAAATAAGTAAATTAAAAATAATAATAATAATAATAAATAAATAATAATAATAAAAAAAACTAAATAAAAAAAACTAAGTAAGGGTTGTGAATTATGGGATCAGCAGTTTAAAACTTCAATGTCAATTGTATCCATTTTTTCATTGTGAGAATTTTGAACACAAAATCCACTTATGAGGTCACTATTGATCAGAATAAATAGGGAATACATATTCAGCTTTAAAGGCCTGTCATAAGACATAATAAAAAGTGTAATATACAATAATGTATGTATGTATTTACTGTATGTATAGGCTATAATATGATATAGGGGTGCAGCCTTGAGGCCATATTTGCTTCATTATTATGAGGATTGAGTGTGAATCAGACCGGCCGGCAGCTGCTGGATGAGAGGAGGAGGGAGGAGGGAGTAAGGGAGGAGGATGGAGGAGGAGGAGGGATGCTGGGCTTGTTCACATAATAGCCGGCGGGTGAAGGCGTGGTGAGTGTGGCTCAATACGAGGCTGGTGTGTGTGTGTGTGAGCTACAGTATAGTACCGGAGGATGAACATGGACAGCGGCTGCAAGGAGCCTCCCTTCCAGAGCTGATCAGGGAGGGTGAAGTGATCAATATGCAGCGATACCTTATCGATACCTAAACGGGGATACAAGGAGAGCGAAGGTAAGGCGATATATATACATGATGATGTGATGGGAGGCAGACTGAAACCGCCTCAGTGGAGCTGTGAGGAGACAAAGTAGACCGAGTCATGGACGCATGTGTGATCATCAATGAGAATTACAAACAGCATGGGTTTGGCTCTCTGCAGTGTTTCCTCCTCAGTGAAATAAGGGAGGAGTGAGCTTTTTATTTGGCACATCTGTCTTAGTCATGCACGGGGCTCAGGTGGAAACCACCCATCTAACAGTATACAGTATAGCCCACGGTATAGCTCATTCATTGTTCTCCTCTGCACAGTGGAAACCGGCCCTGAGGTGGGCTATAGTCTCATTAAAGGAGGATGCTGTGGACAATACTGCTATGTGTAGTAGTGGATGTGAGACGGTTTTATTAAAGGGGTTTGAGTAAGAAAAAAAAAAAAAAAAGTAGTTTTATAATAAGATATTTGTCTGGTTTGATTGAAGCTAATAAGGAGATGCAGGGTGTATAATACATTGGTTTTAGGTATAGGGTATGTATTGGCAGGAATCTGGCAATACGTACCACAATACGGAGTTACAATTCAATATATCGCAATACTGTAAGCAAGGCGATATATTGCGATAAAAAAAAAGAAAAGAAATCGGAGTAAAGTTTACTTTTTTAATGCAATCAGAACAGTGGGATCTGTGATTGCATTCATCACATCCAGCATCATACTACTACACACCACTTTGAGAGGGCACAAACACTGAAAGGACGCATATCTTTGCAAATGAAATGTCTGAGTTGAAGGTTCAGTAGGCAACAATTTTTCAGCGTTATTGTAATACAAGTGTTCTGAGAGACTTCTGCACCTCCTCGTGGCTCTGTTTTCAGGCTTTAAAAAATTTCCAGCTGGTGGGCGGTGCTTGGTATTTCCTCAGCAGATCTCAACATGGCTGCCGGGTCACAAACGTTCTCATGTTACAGCTAAACAGTACACTACAAGATGTTTCTGAAAACATTTGAGGAGAGAAATAGTTACCGTAACAGAATATTGATTCATATTTGATCAGCGCTGCCTAGTTTGATCGGAGTTTGCGAGTGATTGACTCGTGGCTCTCATAAACAGCAGCTTGACAGCAGACCTCAGATCAGCTCTGACTGGTTGTTTTCTTCCGGTCTGTGAAATCCTGCAGATGCCTTTAGGAGCACCGGAGGACACCAGAGGCACATGATTTTTTTTTTCAGATTATCTGTCTTATGTACTACTGTCAGGATATGAAGCGCTTTGAGTGGTCGGAAGACTAGAAAAAACTGTAAGGACGTTGATACTTGAAAACTGTATCAAGTCCATATAGTGACCGTTTTATAAGAAAAACCTTTTTTTATCATATTGGCTCCATTTCTACCCACTGCTGCTTTAATCTTTGCATGTAAACTACTAATTAAAAATCTATACAGCATTTTGGTGAATCGATACAGTATCACAAAACATAATATCGCGATATTCAATTTTTTTAAAAATATTTTCTTACACCCCTATTAGGTAGTATTTAAAAAAAAAAATGCTTGTCCAAAGCATTGCCTAATTTTTAGAGTTTTTTTGTGCATTATTTTGTGCCTAATTATCATTTTCTATTTCGAAGCGTATGCGATTTGTGACTATGGTGACTACTGGTGAACCAGGTCAAGCTTACAAGGACAATAGTTATTATACTTTTGGTGCAGGTTGGCCTCCTTGGTACCTTTGTGATTTTTCCATGTAAATGTCTTGTTCTGGCAGATTCTGGATCTCTATTTTTACTCCACTGGTAAAAACACGGATGAGCCCCGCAAAGACTGACACTGACCTACTGATATTATCTCAGAGTTGAAGGAAGAGACGCACACGTCTGTGTGTATTTAAAGCGCCATACGTTGTAAACAGGAATTGTTGCTGTGGTGGTTGCGTCTGCACATGTCCAGTGTGAAACTTTGTTGCTCTTCCTTGTTGGACAGGATGTCCTGTGTCATTTGTCACACCTTGTCAACTTTTTGAGGGGCAAGGGTCACTAAAGTTCTTGTTAACTCCTTCAATACATCTTCAACAGAAATTTTTCTTGAGCATCCTCACTTGTTTGTCAGTCTGAGAGCCTAAAGAGGCAGGTGTTTGATGCTGCTGCTGAGAAATGTCTCAGCGCTGTCGGTTGGCAACCGTCCATTTATGAATCAAAGCCTCCTGAGACTTTCTGAGAAATGTGCTAAAGACAGAGAGAGGGGGGGGGGAATCTATTTTTGGACAGGCAAATAATCTTGTACTCATACACTTCACACAGATGGAATGAATCTGATATACTATATTATAATAAGGTGCAAGCATAGCAGCATCGCTGAGGTGAAACAGGTTGTCAGGTGAGGATTTGGGGTAAGAAAGCATGTAGCTCTCCTGAAAATCCAAACTGATTAATCCAGTTTCAACATATCATAGCTGATCTTTGACATTTAGTTAAGGTTAAATCAATAAATATAACTTGATTACATCCCTATTATTCCTATGATAATGATGATTTTCACTGGGCTGCAGACACTCTGGTTCTTCGTCCAGATCTGGATATTTGGTCATGTTCCATTTTCTCCGCCCGTTCGTTCAACGTTATGCCTCAGTGCCTCGTCCCTGAGCTCTGCAGAAAGTCACCGCAGTTCTCTGTAATGAAACTCTGCAGTTTTGTGATAGCAGGAGTGTCAGTGGGGACAGCAGAGAATGACGGCAACTGGTGGTAAAGCTCTCATGATTGCTTTAGACTAGTCAGTGTTTTGAATCAGTCCTATATGCACTACTGTGTGCTTTTAAGGTATTTCGATTTTACACTGAGACACTGCAGTTAGACAGTTTGGGGCTTTTGAAATATTTTTGACTTGAGCATCTTCACTATGATCAATAAAAGTGGAGAGATCCAAAAAACAAATGTATCTAGGATCCAGGAATAAATATATAAAAATGAAATTCTACATGTTAGAGTCTTTTGTTTAAACTCAAGATATCCCAACAAACGCACTCATGTTCCTCAGATGATGAACCCACTGAATAATTTTGGAAACTTCATGAGCTTTTTAGCACTACCTTTAGACCAAAGTAGAATCTTTGCACACAGATAATAGTACATAGTAACATTATAGATGGTTCCCCATGAACTGCTGAGCACTTTTATATTTCCTTGGATAAAAACTGTAAGGCTGCCCCCTCTTAGTTGACTGATCGGTCGTTTTGGTGTTAGTCGGCTAAGATTTCTTTAGTCAATTAGTCCTTTTTTATGCTTTTTCATGCTGAATGACTTATTTCTAAGAAACTTATGAGCACACTTCAAGGTTAAGCATCGACCTTGAACAATTAAGGTTAAGATAAGTCGTTGGGCAATGAGTCTCGCTAGAGTTTTTGCCAGTTTTCGCAATTTGCGGGTTACCTTCTAGACACGACTCTTGGACAAATGCTAAATGAAATTCCCCTCAGCAGCAACTAGCAAATGTTGGCATGCAAACATGCTAAACTAAGGTGGTAAATATACCTGCATTTAGCTCAAAGCACTGCTGTGTCTACGTACAGCCTCACAGATACGCTAGAATGGCTGTAGACTATTAGTCTTGTTTATTTAAAAAATACTTTTTAAGTGTTTGTTGTGTTTAAGTGCCGAATCATCATTTTGAATTTCTCTGCAAATGCTATTACAGGTTTGTCGTGATCTAACAGACACTGAGCAGGTGTTTAAGTCGCATTGTTGCCTAACAGCACAGATGAAAGCCTTTCTTTGATTATGTGGCTTTTCTTCGTTTTAACACGCAGTCACAAAGGCTCAAGGTCGGTTCTTACGACAGCAGCTGAAACTATGTGCCTTCGAGCAGGACGCTCTGGAGAAAACACATGGTGATGGAAACTTTAATCTTATAATATATATCTTGTACATCTGTAAAATGAAAATATCTTTAAGGCTAACTTGAATATTTCGCTCCTACTGCTAGCATTACAGTCCTACAGACTGATAGAAGCAGATTTGACCACTACCGTCAGCCTTGAGTAAATATATCACAATGTCCTACTGCCTTTGTAGACGTCCTTTTCTGGGTGAGAATAAGAACTTGTACTGCATGATGACATCATTCATATGAATCACTCCTCTGTGATCCCCCGCCCTTGTAGCCCATTACAAGAGGTGCTGTGATTTATAAAAACAAAATGCATATTTCTTCTTCCAGGTTCTAATTTCTCCATAATATCCTGAGCCTCATTGTGCTCATGAATTTCCCGGATATCACAAACAGCCAGACTGGTGTTCTTTGGGAGATGCTGCTAGACAGATTACCTTTTGACCGCTGACAACATGAGTCATGATGAGATATCAGATGAGGTTTCAGATAATCCTGCGCTGTATCCTTCAGCCCTCAGCTTCTGTAACCATGCAGGGCTTCTTGCTGCAGACTGTTGAGTGTTTCATTTATTATTTTTCACTGCCAATACGCCTACTAATTAAGCATCCTGTCAGTGAGATTTCTTTAGGAGAGCTGAGACTTTCTTGCCATAATGTAAGACCAAAAATAATATAAATAAAATAAGAAGAGTGAAGTAATCATTAATCATGCAGGTCTCTCTGTTGTCAGGGTCAGAGGTCAGCTACATCAGCTACAGCTATTGTCCTAACATTATAGAGGAACTGTGTAAAATATCATGTACTCAAAACACAGAACTTAGCGTGTTTCCCTTTACCGTCACCAGTGTATTGGGTGTCACATCCTTGATTTCACAGCTTTTATTTTGATTTCTGTCTTTGTTTGTTTAACCCATTTGTGCCCAAAGACTAGTATGATGAAGGAAAAATGCCACAACATTTGTTTTGATTGGTTAAAAGTCTATGTTATGGACATACTTTGTATATAAGTATCTAACAGTACAACTTTGACATTTTTAGATTAAATAAAAAATCTAAGTTTTATTAACGGTCAAAGAAAATAACACAAAATAACACTTACATTGTGTTTATTGATTATTTTACACTGCATATGTGTGCATATATTTGATATTCAACTTGTTATGAGTTCATAGATATTAAATACTTGATTGCGCTTCTTGTCGTTTATGAGATACTGCCATTTTATTATCATACTATATTTAGTATTTGGGCCGATGGGACGACTGTTTCTATTGCAAAAAAACAGTAGTTCCATGTGCTCAAAGACTAGACATAGTATGATGGAAAAATTCATTTTTTCAGCCAAACAGTTTGACCGAGTTTGGAAATTTCTTCACATTTGTGCTTATGCAAGCCCGGAGAACACTGAACACGAAACACATTTTTAAAATTCACTGGCAAGCACAAATGGATCAATGGGCGTAGCCAGTCACTAGTTTCTTTATTGTGGTACTGGTGTTCTCAAAAACAAATCTAAAGTAAAAATTTTTGTGAATGTGTAAACTATAATAATTTCCGGCTTTGTCTGATTGCAGTGGGCGTCTACATAAGAACATGTAACCATAGAGAGCAGACACCGACTTGTGCGTGATACAATCCTTCATCAATAATGCATGAAAACGGGAAACTGAGATAAGAAGGGCTGCAGTCTGGACATGACATTTAACCAGTGTGACGTCTTAAACACTGACAGCCAGGTTACTCGGAAGACGGAGAACTTCTCCTGTTAGCTTATTGTACAACTTTCAGGTGTGATATGGTGTTATTTTGTTATAATTTCCATGTATTGAGGGATTTACATGTCTACATCTTACCAGGCTGTGTCTTATTATAATGAACATGGCTATTCTTTGTTTCTTTGTGAAGGAGGCCACATCTGCACATTCTCCAAGTCTCCACCGGGATATTTCACTGTAGCACAATATATAACAAGCTGTCTATATGCCAACCTCAGGCTCCAGTCTCGAGCCAAACCCGCACCCTGCAGCGTCTCTGGAGAGACGAACACAAAGACTGACAGCTCTTTCATCTCTTCCCTCCGTGTCTCTTTTACATGAAGGTTCAGTGCTTGTTTTAACCCCACAGGGTCCAAGGCTGGCCTTTTTTACCGAGGTTGAATAGGTTGTGTTTGGTTGACTAAGCAGCGCCGTCTGCTGTGCTGTGACGAATACATCATGAGATGACAAATGATGAATGATTAGTCGTTTTAATCGATCAACAGAAAATGAATCTGCAACTATTTAGGTCACTTTTCAAGCGATTGGCTGCTTTTCTTTGTCTTATGCGAGTGTAAACTTGTTGTCTTTGAGTTTTGGACAGCTAGACTGACAAAACAAGCCATTTGAAGATGTCAAGTTGGGCTTCCAGCATATTGTGATGTGCATTCTTTACTATATTTGGACATTTAAATGTTATATTAATAACATTTTTATGTAGGCGAATAATAATAATAAAGAAAATACATCCACAGAGCTTTTAGAAAGGCAAATAAAGGCATCACTTTTCCTAAAAAAAATATTAGGATTTTAATCATTTAAAAGATTTTGGAACAAAATTAATGTTTTGTTTATCTCTGTAGATATCTAACGTTTGGTTCCCACTTCTAACAAGGCTTGTGAGACAATAGCAAAACAACATTGGTATCATGTGCCTGAGTCTCACTCCACTTGACCATAAAATATGCCAGTTGTGCCTAAATGTAATCAATAGCACCTTTAATCAGTGAAGAACATAATCACAAGCTGCCGCTCCAGTTGCTCATGTGCATTGTTGATTATTATTGTGTTTCCACCATAGTTTTAAATCCCAGCCTGTTACTGGTGACTTCTGTGTGTTGTGACAGAGAAACTGTTGTGCCGTCAGATATATAAATAGCGGGTCTTGTAATGATTATATAGCTCTCAGATGATTAATAGTGTAGATTCCTCCAACTCGCGGCTCCTCCTCCCACTCTCTTCATCTATATTGCATAAGCACAAGTCATCCCAGCTGAGTTTGACTCTCGTCTGCTGAGCTAATAACTGCTTATGAAAATTCCTCAGCGGCTTGTTTAAGAAGCCATTTTCTCCATATGAACTTCTTCTTCTTCTCCATATAGAAAAATAATAATCCCTGCACCATCTAGTGGCCAGTGCCTTTACTGTACACGCTTATTCCAGAGACATTGTGTGACCCCACCACGATGCAGTCATAACTTCAAGCTCAAATCAATGCAATAATATTCCTCCACGCTCCACAAATTAATTGAATTGATTGAATGTGCACTTTTAATTTAGATCATGAAAGAGAATTTATGAGTGTGGCGAAAAAGACAGACGCATTATTCGGAGGCAATAATTGACAAAGTGCTCGTTAAAACATTACAGACGGCGTAATTTAAAGAAGTGACCACGGGTGTGTCCCCATCCTGACCCATTCAGGAAGCAGGGCAGTTTGTTTAATCATTTATTAGTGCAGCAGTGTGAATGAGAAGTGTGTAGAGTAAAGCCTCCTTTGAGTTGTTTCAATCACTTTAGTGGCTCTTTTATCAAATCACTCAGTTAAAATGTACACGAAAAGGAAGTATAGGAGAAACCTGATATCCAAGATCCACAGAGCAGCACACAAAGTGAGATAAGCATTCAGCAGACAATATAGACATTAACCACCTCATATCGACCTCTTGTGTTTCCTGTCTGACCCCAATTGTTGGTATTAAGAAGCAGTAAACCCCAAAGTGTGGTTAGGATTCTGCCCCAGCCTTCAGTCAGCTGTTGATTTCTCATAAACTGGCTACGCTGTATATAAGCCGTCGCTGCACACAGCTCAGGCCCGGCTGCTCAGTCAATAACCTGGAACCTGGAACAAGTTGCCGGTTAATCCTGACAGTCTGTTACTGCTCACTCCAAGCCAACAATTTCATGGTCTGGATCCGTAATAAGAGTCTCTTATTAAAGGATGAGGTCTGGTCAGGGATGCATCCACACCTGCACGCTCCCCGGAGAGGTTTACCAGGTACAGCAGCAGCTGCACGGTTCACTGTTCAAGTGTTAGAAGTTGTGATCAGCCTCATTCTGTCAGGAGAGGAAAGGCTTTTGAATCTGTCTGAAGTGTTGCCTTTTTTTTCAGTTTGTGAGAAGGTTTTGTTGTGAAACTGGTTAACCTCAATCTGTCATTTTTACCAGCTATTTGATTTATCGGGCGTACAGACAGTTTCTCTCAGTGTGTCTTAGTAGGCCGAGCTGATTCTGTGATCTAAGAATCGTTGTTTGGAGAGCATTGTGGTCCAAAATGATCTTGCACAAGGAAACATGATTTAGGTACGAATACCAGAGAACTGGATTCAATGGATGCAGAGTTTAGTCAGAATCTGATATGAGGTTGCAGGTTATGGCTATAAACAGTTGCATGCTGGTTGGAACTTGATGCATAAATGTTTTATTGAACAACAGGGTGCAAAGCTTGCCACATATTCCAATTATGAAGATATTAGCAGTGGTGAAAGACACATTCAGATCTTTTACTTAAGTGGAAGTAGCAATACAACAGCGCAAAATACTCCATTACATGTTAAAGTCCTGTTTTCCACATATTTCTTATGTAAAAGTACATAAGTATTACTGACAAAATGTACTTAAAGCATCAAAAGTAAATGTACTCATTATGCAGGAAGTTTCCCCTTATATTAGTACATATTATGTTATATTATTATGTTTGCATTCATGTCTGAACAGCATTTTAATGTTGTGGCTAGTGGAGGTGAAACTAATTTTAATTACTTTATATATTGTTGGGTAGTTTCATCTGTAGAAATGCATCATATTTTATATACTGATCATGTGTTTTGTGTGTGAGTTAAAAGTACAATATCTCCCACTGAAATGTATTGGAGTAGAAGTATAAAGTAGTAGAAGTACAGTAGTAAATGCTGTAAAGGCTGAGAGACTGAAAGAGCAAAAGTTAAATGTGAAAGGTTCAAAGTGGTACAAATCCTTCCTTTGGTTGCTAAGGCAACAAATCCTTGAGACAAGGTTTTTATTGTCCTCGACAACGTCAGTGTTTATTTTTTATGTATTTACCACCGAGGCTTTTGCTCAGTTTGGCTACTGATAGTTTATATAGTAACTCTTTAAGACACTTTAGATATTTTAGTGTTCCAAGACTTTATTATCAGGCCTTATGTGTGCAGTATGGCTGTAAAAACATCACCAATACACGGGACCTGATGTTATTGTTCCTCGTGATGATGAACAGCTTGCAATCTGTTGTCACAAGCTCTGAACTTCCTCTTTTCTTCTCCCTGCAGATGACTGAGGGCAGACTGTGCCAAGTGCAGCTGCTGGACGACAGGAAGCTAGAGCTGCTGGTTCAGGTATGAATGCTCCCGACGTAAAGCGCCTATAATCAATGTTTTTACAACAACAATTGATCGAATGGCTATGTGTAATGTGAAAGGGGCTGCTGGTAATAATGGACCCACACAAAATGATCACCCTCAGCAGCTCGAATAAGCATCTTTCAGCTCATTGTTTTGTGTTTTTGGTTGCACCTGTACTGTTTTAACTCACTCCCACTGCGTTGTTTTTGCCATTGTTTTTAGCGAAAAGGCTCTAAACACCAACTTTACACTACATGCTACGTACCAAACATCAGACAGACAGTCAGCAACTAGCTGGTGAACATAGTGGGGCATTTAGTAGCTAAAGAGCCAGATATTTCCCTCAGGAGTTGGTGGAGACCAAACCAGAGCTAAAAGGAGAGTGAATATTGAACTTTATTTATCAGGGGGTCAGAAATTATGACTCCAAATAAATGCTGATGTTGCTCCGTATAGATCTGGACGTGTAAATATAAGCAGGTGTTTTGCTAAGACGTTCGCCAACTTAAAATATGATGTCAGTGTTGTGGTTTGTTTCCTCTCCCCGCAACTGGCCAAGTGACCTGTTTTTGCAAGTTTAAAGGTGCGCTATACAATATTCAGAGCATTAATACAGCATCAAACAACTATTTGCTATGTAAAGATATAGAGGAGTAATGTCTACCTGAGCGGAGAATGAAGCCACTCTCATTCTGTGTGTGAGCTTCTCCTTGCTTTGTTGCCTTTTAGTGTATGTTCGTGCATGTGAGATAGATAGATAGATAGATAGATAGATAGATAGACTTTATTGTCATTGTCATTGAAAACAACGAAAAACAGTTTAGCAGCTCTTTGCAGTGAAAAAACCCATTAAAAACATTCAGTCACAAAGTAGAACAATAAATAAGTGGATCATCATAAAGTGCAGGTGCCACGATTATGGTTCAGCAGCTAGTGTCCTCAGCCTTTGAGGGCGGGCTGGGGGGGGTTCTACACACTTGACAGCCTGTGGGTAAAAGCTGTTTCGTAGTCTGTTTGTGTGTGTTTTAATTGTCCTGTATCTCCTTCCGGATGGAAGGGGAGTAAACAGTACATGTCCAGGATGGGTGGGGTCTTTGGAGATACAGCTGGCTTTCTTACAGAGCCGGCCAGCGTATAGGTCACTGAGGGGGGGTAATGTGGTCCCAATCACCCTTTCCGCCATCCTCACCACCCGCTGCAGGTCCCTCCTGTTCTCCACTGTGCAGCTAGCAAACCACACAGTGCAGCAGTAGGTCAGGAGGCTCTCAATGGTTGCCCGATAGAAATTGATCAGCAGGTGTTGAGGAAGGTGAGCCTGCTTCAGCTTCCTGAGGAAGTAGAGTCTCTGCTGGGCCTTCCTCACCTGATGAGAGATGTTTTTGGACCAGGTGAGGTCTGATGAAGTGTGGACTCCGAGGTACGTGAAGCAGTCCACCCTCTCTACCTCCTCTCCACGTACGCAGAGGGCAGAGTGCTCCACCCGCCTGGCTCTCCTGAAGTCTATTATCATTTATTTTGTTTTAGTTGTGTTTAAATCCAGGTTGTTATGGGAACACCATTGTGTCAGATGTTGGATCTCCTCCTTGTAGGCTGTCTCGTTGTTGTTTGTTATCAGTCCTACTACAGCAGTGTCGTCTGCAAATTTGACCATGGTGTTGGTGGGGTGAGCGTGCCCTACTGGCCGCCGCTCTGCACTGCTCACATACGGCGGTTACAGCTGATAACGCTGTCCCAACCGACGGTGCCGTGGTGGAAGCGTGGCACCCACCCTCCGGTTACCCTCAGGTTAACACAGTTAGCTCAGCCAGCAATAGAAATGCTCCCAATCTCGCATTTAGCACCTTTAGAAATAATAATGTCATAGAGATGTTTCTGTAATGTAATGATATAATGTGTGTGGCATATTTTCAGTGGGAACATACTACAAACATTTGTAAAAATGTTTAGAAGGGAGGTATATTTCCTCCATCCCATTCCCCCAAAATATATATGATTAGGCAGCATGTTGGTGAGTAGGAATACCAGCCTCCAGCAGCATGACCTGGGTTAAATCCCTGAATATGAGTGCTGTTGAAGTGTCCTGGAGCACAACACTAAATCCTCATTCCAGTGCTACTGTCTGCTCTCTAGTTGCTCTTTCAGTCTTACGTCTCTTTGGAGGGAAGGAGGCAACAGAAAAAACAATTTACTGAAGTATCTGTGACACATTTATCAATTATTGTACAAGGTTTTTTTCTGCTACTATTTTGAATTCCAGTTGGTTTACAGCTAAATCTGAAATCTTCCTCCACAGCCTAAGCTGCTGTCGTATGAACTCCTCGACTTGGTTTCCTCCCACTTCAACCTCAAAGAGAAGGAATTCTTTGGACTCGCATTTTGTGATGACAAGTATGTAAATTGTTGAGTTTATTTCTTTTCAGTGGTTTGAATATTCACAGATTTCCATAAATGTGTGTTCAAAAGGCAACTTTTTCTGAGGCTTCAGCCTGTTTGCTTTTGCAGTGGTCAACGTAAGTGGTTGCAGATGGACCGCAGAGTTCTTGAACATGACTTTTCAAAGAAGTCCGCGCCCATCGCCCTCAACTTCCTGGTCAGGTAATAATTCATTTTTCCCATGCAAGTCACAAGATCTCCAGCAGGGAGCACCACTTTGTTGACTTGGAAGTATTAAAGCTGTTAGCTGTCAAACAAAATGTCCAGGGTAGTTCCTATCCTGATGTCTTCAACTGGTGGCTGAAAAAGCTTTGACTTTAAAGTGTCTTTTGGTAGTGTTCACCCTCACTCTCACCTACACTTCACACTTCTAACATTCACTAGGCAGAGAAAAGTGCTTTGAGGATGTCCTATAATAAGCAGCAATAACCCAGTTCAGTTATCTTCATTTAACCTTAAAATTGTTGTGTGCATCTGCTTTTATCCTCCATAGGTTTTATGTAGAAAACATAACAATGCTTAAGGACATCATAACAGTCGAGTTATTCTTCCTGAATGCAAAATCTGCTGTCTACAACGTAAGTGTTTTTCTCCTGGTTTTTGAAGCAATGAAAAATGATGCGGCTAGTTGTTTTTGTTCTCCGCAGCTCCCCGATGATTCACTGTCTCTGGACCCCTTGCAGCTCAGCAAACAATGGCTGCAGGGCACAGTTTCCCTACTCTGCCGGCTGGAATGTAAAGTAGACAGTCTAAGAAAATAGAAAAAAAAACACAAGGCTTCATTTCATCCTGAGAAAAAGCAGAGGTTATTAGGGCAACGCAGAGATTATTCTATGTTTGGATCTAGAAAGCTTTCTCCACATGGACCACATTTTCTGCATCTTGCTCATTTTGTTTCCTAATATTGATTTATTATGTCTCTCAGGGGATTATAGAAGTGGAAAGTGAGAACGTCTTCAAATTAGCTGCAAATGCTTTGCAGGTTAGTGCCTTTTAATTGCCTCATATACACACGTTAATTACTGCATCTAAAATCCCTTTAAAGTATGTAATCTAATAAAATGCATTTCCCTTTTATAACTAGGAGGCGAAGGGAGACTACACGAGGTAAGTGCATATTATCAGCTGGGTATTAAGAAGTATTTAACAGCAGTCGGACAAGTTAATAGTAAGCTTTTAGCGAAGGCATTCAATAGGTCAAAGCAAAAATCAATGGCAGTGTTATGTGAGGTTTACCACAGACTGCTGAGAAGCTTGCACCATGCAACTAATGAATCTCATAGTGCTGATAGAGGCCAAGTATTGCAAAGCAGAGACATTGCAGAGGGTTAGAGACTGTGATCTGCGTTTAACAGGACTGTCTTTTGATATTACACATGTAGTGATCAGAGGGAACAGTGCAGGTCTTTGTGCAGGTCGCCACCTGGCTCTGACTGGTGAAGTGAGATGGTCTAGGGCAGGGGTCAGCAACCTGTACTATCAAAAGAGCCTTTTTAAGCCAAAAGAAAAAAAAATCTGTCTGGAGCTTTAAAACATTAAAGCATTGTAATGAAGGTGGTAAGTCTAATGTGTGAGGGCCTAAGTGCAAATGAGCGGCAGGACATTGAAGAAATATTCTCAGGACATTTGGCTGGAAGCTGTCGCTGGCTTTTCAGCAAATCTAGTGTGCTTGTTCTGGAAATGTCTTTAAATTTCGGAGCCGCAGGTTGCTGACCCCTGGTCTAGGCTTACAGACATCTATGTTTATATGAGTAAATTCTTTATTATGGTAGCTGTTAGGGTTGTAACTACCAGTGAGGGCACTGAGGTCATGTCCTCTGTATTTCTTCTGGGATTTTGGGGGGGATTTAAGCAACTTCAGGAGTAATCTACAATTTAAAACCTACTCATTTATAGGCTGATTCCAGAGTTTTTTTTTTAATATATTCAATATATTTACATTTGAGTGCTGGTAGGCCAAAGAATAAAGGATTAAGTATTCCTGGAAATGTGAAGAATACAATTTACACAGATTGACAGTGCTGGGAGAAGTATTCAGATCAATTACTTAAAAGTACAGCGTATGGGATTCGGCGGCATCTAGTGGTGTGATTGCAGATTGCAACCAACTGAGTACCCCTCAGCTCTCTCCTCCCTTTCCAAGACTGAGGTAACGTGAGCCGCCGAGTGCAAAACTGTGGTAACGCTGTTTGCCTCACTCAGTGGCCATTCTTAACCCATAATAACACTACTTTGGAGCAACAGAAGTCCGACGGTGGCTGGCAGTACCACGGTTTTACACTCTGCGGGTCACATTACCACAGTTTCACAAGCGTGTCTGCGAACTACGGTGGCCTTCAGGTAACGTCAAAACATGAAAGGCTCTCTCTAGAGCCAGTGTTTGGTTTGTCCGTTCTGAGCTACTGTGAAAACATGGTGGACTCCGTGAAGAGGACCTGCTCCCTGTGTAGATATGAAGGGCTCATTCTAAGCTAACGAAAACACGATTCATAGTTTCAGGTGATTATACACAAATTAAAACATAGTTGTGAATATTATATTCCATTTCTGCTAATAGATGCTACACACTTTTCCTTTAAATAAAAGTTGCAATACCACAGTGTAAAAAAGTACTTGTTATGCAGAATGGGCCCTTTAATGTTAGCGCAGCTGTTAGAGCTCATTTTAACTTCTTTATTTACTGTTGGGCAGTTATTCTTATCACTTCATATGATTCAAAGTAACTCCAGCTGTCAGATAAATGTACTGAAGGCCAACTGTTCACAATGTGCTTCTGAAATGTAGTGGAGTAGAAGTTGTAGAGTATCAAAATACTCAAAAACATCAAAATTGTGCTTAAAGCCAATAATTGAGTGAATGTACTAGGTTACATTCAACCACTGGTAATAATTAGCTGACAAAAAATATGAAAAATCCAAGAAGTGCAGTTAAGAGGGAGATTGCCCACTCCTCTTCCAAAAGTGTTCTCATAGCTATGTTTCTTCTCTGTTTCAGTGATGAAAACACCAGAGCTGACTTGAAGAAACTACCAACTCTTCCCACCAAAGTACTCAAGGAACACCCATCACTTGCATACTGGTACGCTTACAGGAAAATGCCTATACTTGTGTCTTAAAGAAGACCTATTATGCTCATTTTCAGGTGTATACTTGTATTTTGAGTTTCTACTAGAACATGTTTACATGCTTTAATGTTCAAAAAACGCTTTAATTTTCACATACCACCTTATTTCACCCTCTGTCTGAAATGCTCTGTTTGAGCCCCTCCCCCTCCTTCCAAAAAGCCCTGTCTGCTCTGATTGGTCAGCTGGCCCACTGTTGTGATTGGTCAACCGAACCAAACTCGTCAGACTCTGCTCCAGCTCCGCTCTAACTAGCTTTGTTTGAGGGCGCGCCAAACTAGAAGCCAGGCAGGTATTATGTAAATGTGTTACTTGGTGACATCACTACATTACGGAAGAAAAGACTTCAAGCAAGGCGTTTTAGGCAGTTCAAGAGCAGTGTTACTGTGGGGGAAAAAAGCACAATAGGTCCTCTTTAAAAAACACCTTAAAAACATTCACTGATTTTAGTTTTTACATGCAGCTAAAATACATTCATACAGAATGGTTTGGTCTTATACTGTCCATCAGTTTAAACGGTGTCTTCTTTGTGTGACATTGCAGTGAGGATCGCGTCATTGAACATTACAAGCCGCTGAAAGGAGTCTCCCGAGGACAGGCCATTGTGCAGTAAGTACTGAAGAAAATGGTTCGACCCCAGTAATGAGACGATGAATGCTATTAAGCTTTAAGTTCATTAATCTTCCTCTCACCTCTATTAGCCCTCCCTTCTCTCCGTCTCTCTCTGGCACTCCTTTTCTCATCATCTGATAGAAATCAATAGCTCCCCTTCAGTTGCCGTCCAGTGAATCACCCTGATTCACACGTCTATCTTTTCACATTTCCAAGGTAAACCACAAAAAGCAGCTGGTGGTTTTAATAAAGGTTGTTTTTGTTCTAGGTATTTGACGTTGGTGGAATCGTTGCCCACGTATGGCGTGCACTATTTTGAAGTAAAGGTAAGGTTTTCTGCTGTGATTTAATGGGAAGTGACAGCTGTTGCTCCTGAAACTGAGTCCAACCATCAAGCTGTGTTCTTGGCTCACTGCAGGATAAACAAGGGATCCCGTGGTGGCTTGGAATCAGCTATAAGGGCATCGGCCAGTACGACCTGCAGGATAAATTAAAACCTCGAAAGGTAAATATTTCCTGCTGCACTGTCTCCAGAATGGCTGCTGCTATTTCTCTATTTCACTAAACCGACAGTTGGACATGATAGCACAGGGTTAAGGATTGCTGCTGTGATGATTCACCACCTCAGAATCATGCATCATCTAATTCACTCCAGCAAAAGGCTGGGCTTCAGCTGCTGCAGCAGACGAGGCCAGACTTGACTTGACAAAATTGGAGCGAAATCTCAGTCTAGAGAGTTTAATGAGGCTGGAGAGTTTTCTATAAAGTCTGTGCCAATCGCACATGCAGTGTGAACCTGCTTTTCTTGTTTCATTGGTGTTGTTTTAGCGTATGGGTTGATGGGAGAAACACCCATGTGAGTGATCCATCAGCTATGTCGTCCAGTCAGGTATATCTACAGGGTGCAGAGGTGCAGCGCAGGAGGACGAAAGTTCAAAACAATTCACATTAATTTATTGGCTCTGTCTTCCTGTTCGAGCCTGGCAATCGCTCGACGTGGTGCAATCCATCTTTGGCTGCGGAGTTCCAAAGATTGTGCAAGCAGCAGCAGCCGGCTGTGCAGGGCAGGCAGCTGTGTGTTTTTGGGAGTGGAGAGGAGGGAGTGAGCTGGTGATGTCAAAGAGAAAGGGGGCTGGATTTGGGGCGTTATAGTGCATGTTCTCTGAGAATACCTGAGGAGACAAGATAGGAGCTGACGGAAGAAGGAACAAAGTGTTTTTTGTTGACGGCAAAGTAAAGGAGGATTTAAAAACTTAAGAAACGGGACCTGTGAACATACATTAAACTGGTAAGACTGCATCTCTTTGTCTGGTTGGAAGTGTTTACTGCAAGTAGACTGAGATTTTGTTCTTTAAATAACATTGACTAACATTTAAAATATTCAATCAACAATCAATCTTTAAAATTATGTATATTTTTTATAGTAAAACTGGGTGTTTTCCTCTTCATTCTTGTTACCGAGTGATATAAAAAATACCCCCCAAAGCAGCCACATGTTGGATCGTTTTCCGTGCCTCATTCAGATCTTGTCCAGACACACAGTGAGTCACTGACCCAAATAGATCGTTCATTTGTCAGTGAGCACCTGGGTGATAACAGGGATGGACGTGATGAGCCATGGAAAGTGTTGTGTATATTGCGATGAGTCTGTGCGTAATGTACCCTTGTGGCATTTCTTAGCTTTCCAACACCTGCGTTATTGCAGACTTGGCATCCCAGACTGTAAATGACAGCTCATGTTACAGTCTGGCTTTATTTTAATGACAGGCTAGCCAAAACACCTGCACTGATAATCTTTTTTTTTTCTAATAGTTTATGTGATGTCAGTCATGATGGTCGTGGCAGTAATGCTACAGATGGTTTTGGTAATAAAACGTGAATTTTCACCAGGACTAAAGGCTCAAATGGACACATTTTAAAGCCATTATCCCTGACGCTCGTCTCTCTGCATATCAGGTTGTGGATTACAGAGCATAATATCCATTTCCCTTATCAGATATTTCTTATTTCTACCCACAGCTTTACCAGTGGAAGCAGCTGGAAAACTTGTACTTCCGGGAGAAGAAATTTGCTGTAGAAGTTAATGATCCACACAGGTGAGCAGCAGGAGAGATTCTTCTTTGTAAACCGCCTATAAGTTGATTATTTTGTTGATTATTTTTGTGTTTTCTAGCCTCTAATTGAGTCTCTCTCTCTTCAGTATTTATCTAAAGAGATCATTCATAGATCACTGTTGCTTTTATTTGAATTGTGATTTAAAAACCTCTGATTTCTTGCAACAGGAGAGCAGTAACAAAGCGCACCTTTGGGCAGACGGGCCTACTCATCCACACGTGGTATGCCAGCCATTCTCTGATCAAAACCATCTGGGTCATGGCCATCAGCCAGCATCAGTTCTACCTGGACAGAAAGCAAACCAAAGTAAGTGTCAGTCATCAGCCAGTACATTACTTTTAATACTTTACTTTTTTAACACCATCCACTAATCTTTGTTGTACATTTCTTTTGAATTCTTTTAGACTAAATTAGGAACAGCAAGAAGTGTGGAGGAAATCGCCATGGATCTCACGGAGCACGGAGGAGCCAAAATAAACCGACTGGGAGACGCAGGCCTGAAGAATAACTTCATAACAGCCAGCAACGGGAGCCTGGTGTCTACAGGTATGACAGTTCATGAAGCAAGTATCTATTAAGCAGTGGTGGAATGTAACTAAGTACATTTACTCAAGTACTGTACTTAAGTACAATTTTGAGATACTTGTACTTTACTTGAGTTCCACTTTATGCTACTTTATACTTCTCCTCCACTACATTTCGGAGGCAAATGTAGTTTATACTCCACTACAATTACTTGATAGCTTTAGTTACTAGTTACTTTGCAGATTCAGATTAATAATAACAAATAAAAATAAACTAATACAATTATGATATATTATTTAAGATTAAGCTACCCAGAAGTATATACAGTCATTGAAATGAGTTCCACCTTTACCAGCTGCAACATTAAAGTAATGAGCACATTGATTGACCCAGTTATATAATATAAATTTTTCTGAAATGGACCATTCTGCATAATGACTACTTCTGGTAACTAAAGTATATTTTGGCGCTAATACTTTATTAATTTTGAGTACAGGACTTTTACTTTTTTAACTCTACTGATCTGAATACTTCCTCCACCACTGCTATGAAGTTTTTTTTGTTGTTGTATTTTTAACAACATTCTTCATTTCAGATCTGATAAACTCTGAGCTGTTTGTGAATTGAAAAGTAAAGGTGACATGTTGAAAAGTCAGCTCCCAGTATCATAACTTGGATGTCATTTTTAGATGCATGTTGGCAGTAAGAACATTGTGTTCACAGGTTCTGCCGACTCTGAAATGAGTGAAGAACAGAAGAAAGAGAAACTCTCTGAGCTGAGAAAGAAAGAGCAGGAGATCCAAGATATCCTGGCCAAGAAAACAAAAGAACTGAAGAAGATTTGCCTGAGAGAGGCGGTGAGAAATCATTTTTAATTAACACTTCTTCTGCTCTGGTGCTATGTTTTGCACGGCACATGTACATTTTTTTCCAGTCAGCTGAACTGTTATTAAGATTGATGGTTTCTGCTGCTACGTTCGGTTCAAAGCCTTCTAGGTATTTTAAAGGGCTTGTTTTTTTTTGTGCTTTCAGGAGCTTACTGGCAAGCTGCCAAAAGAGTATCCCCTCTCCTCAGGTGAAAGACCGCCGCACGTCAGACGGCGAGTTGGCACCACTTTCAAGTTAGATGACCTTTTCCCCTACAATGAGGTCTGTATTTAACGGTTTGTCTGTAGCATGCATGTTAAAGTTCATATGTTTCACTCTTTGGCTTTAAACAACAACAAATCCCACAAAAAGATCACAACCAACAATGAACTGATCCTACTAACAAATATATTTTGTGTAGCCATAGAATGGAGCATTGGTACATTTTTCTGTATAAGGCCATATTACAGGATCTGCCTCCGTGTCTGTGTTCTCTACTGAAGCCTAAAACTATCAGTAGCTGCAACCTTCAGTCATGTGGACAAATTATGTACGGCATTCCTTGAACCTGTGCCATTTTTGGTGAATGTGCTCTTCAATTTTTTGCACCCTCATCATAGTGTGAGCTACAGAGACGTTTTAAACTAGATTATTTTATAAGCATGCACGATTGTAAAAACAGGATTAAGGACTTGTCCTGTTACCGAACGACAGACACTGCTAAATCATTGGTTGATGCAATTTGCTGTTTGTTTTAAGTCTGTTACTTGTCTCTTTTATGTGAATTTTTCTATGTTGTTTTTAACTTTTTGCTGTTTTATTTTTAAGTATGTTATTTGTGTTTTTATGTGGGAAATTGTCATGCTTCTCTTTTGGCCAGTACTCCCTCGGAAATAAGATTCTAAATCAAGATTAGAAAAACTTCGTCTATCACATAAAATTGTCTTAAATTAGGGGCTTACAAACAACATATAAACATACACCCACGAAAGACACAAAAAAATGCATTAAAAACACAAACAATTCCATATATAAATAAGAGCCGGTGTGCAAAGCTGCATTAAAAATGCAATGGGACTAAAAATCGTATACCCCTGTGCAATTAGAGCTCCGTTGTTTTCCGAAAAAGTATTAAAACTACATCAATGAGCCACACTGTTGCGCTGGGTGACTGTTTGTTCCTTCATTACAATCAACATGAGCACTGTAGTTAATCCCACATTTTGTTAGTGCTACAAATACTTGCTGAATCCGCAGCTAAAAATAGTCCCCAACTAATATAAACTACTTACTCTTGTTTGAGTAACATTTGCTGAAGAGTGCAGTGTTTTAGGAAAGTATCCAGCCTTTTAAAAAAAATTAAACTATATCCATTTTTAAAGATTTACCACTACAGTAGGAACCAACTGTCTACTGCAACAGAGTAGGGAAGTCAGAAAGTATTGAGAGTGCTGTTGGTTTCAGTCTTTTCATGGAATTTGTTCACAATATCTAAAATACAGAACATCGTCAGCCTTTTCCTGTACAGTACGTACACTCAGATATCATGAAGACCTGATGATATACTTATTGTTATCTCTGATATACTTATTGTTATCTCTGCTTGTGTTTGGCTGCAGGATCCCTTCCTGAGGAACCTGGAGAGCAGGTTCGCCCTGCAGCAAAAGATCGTGGAGGCGGCTAAGAAGCTCGCAAATGAGTCCGAACTGTGCAAAACCGTCAAGAAGAAGAGGAGGAGAAACTGTTTGGACGCCATGCACAAACTCCAGCAGATAGAGGACGAGATGAACCAGTACAGGATCAAGAAGGGGAAAAAACCCACACAGCGGGCCTCGGTGATCATTGCAGGTACGGTGCAGCTTAATCTGGGATTATCATTTTAGTCATATTCAAAGTAAACATGGATATATTTCCTCTTTCTCCAGATGAACTTATCCGTTCAGACTGTAGCTCTCTGTCTAGTCTCCCACTGGATGACGGTGAGTCAGACATCTGACCTGTTAATGACCTGCATAATAATGATCATTATGACTACTTTTTAAAAGATCATCAGTATTGTTACTGTGTATTTTCTGTGTATTCAGATGACTCAGACGGTGCCAGTCAGAGGCCACGGTCACGGTCTGTCCAAGGCTCCCCTCAGCTCAGTCCGATGCGATCGCTGGGAGCTGAATATGATGAAAGACAGGGATCTCCGCGGGAAAATCACCATAACAAGAACCACAGCAGGTGGGGAAACAGATTTCCTGTCTATAGTCTAGTATAACTTGTTTCACAACTTTGGATTTTATTGAAAAGCTTTCCTTGGAATGAAGCAATTATTTCATGATTTGGCAGAGAGTCTGTAATATTTGTCGTGTCATGAAACCTCATTCCTTTCCTCACATCTCATCCCTTCCCTTTTTAATTTTTGATCCTCTCCGCACCCTTTTAGATTAGCTTTTGAAGGCCAGGATGCTTCCCACTACTACCAGAATCCGAGAGAGGTCTCCTCCACCCACAGTAGTCCCTATAAAACCCTTCCCAGACCTCCTAGAGATCCACGCAGCATGCCTCCCACCCCGGTTATGACCCGCAATGCCTACAGCAGCAGCCAGCTCAGGTGTGATCCGCTGCATTACCAACACTCCTTCTCCTCAACAATAACTTCACTTTAACCTAACCCTCACTTCTCTCAACCCCCAAACTTTTCACCATACAAATCCCTAACCTTTATTTGAACTGATAAATCCGGAAATATTATTGTTCTTTTAGGAGACAGTTTAAAAGTTGTGTCCCTTCTCCAGGTCGGAGGGGTCTCCTCATTGCTTCAGGCATCGCAGCGGAAGTCTGGAGTCGCAGCCCCGGCTAAGAAAAGATGGTGACTCCGAGAAGCCCGTCTTTATCTTGTCGCCGGCCCACCGCAGCAACAGCACAGAGGTGTTAGAGGACTGCTCGTCCTACACCAGCCAGTCCAGTCTGGACTACTACGGGGCTGCCAACACCCACTACAGCACGCTGGACTCCCGATCCTCAACCATGCATCGCCTCCACAGGAAGGTGGAAGTGTATGGAAATACCGGGAGCATGCCCAACTTGGTCCAGCATCATTCTTCTGGTTGTAGTTATTCATGCGACACCTCACCACACTATGCACCCAGTGCCTACTACGTCGCCGGCTACCCCTGCCCCGACATGGAGCCTTACGCTAACGGTGCCTACGTGTATGAGAATGAAGTAGAAGGCCACTACAACGTCAACCCTTCCTACCAAATAAATGGCTACCACGGACACGACAGGTTCAGGAATTACAGCAGTGACCGGGCGGATAGTCTTTCCCAGAATCCGTACGCGACAGTGAGGCCGCCGCGGAACAGAGAGGGGCCCAGGAACGAGCTGTTGGCCAAGAACATGCAGAAGGCGCTGGTGGCGGAGCATCTGAAAGGCTGGTACCAACGGAGCAGGGGCGGAGGGAGGGGGATGCTGGCTGGATACGACTTTGACAGCGGCTCCCAACTCAGCCTGGGCTACCAGACCATGCCGGCGGCCTTCAGCCACTCCAGCAGAACCACCTCCTTTTCATCAGGTGAGATGACATCCCTGGGCAGTGTGAAAAAGTCTTGGCGTTGGCAGGAAAATATAATAAATAACATTACAACCCCCAACATGCCTCAAAGAGCTGCCAACCCACCCAATGTAATTTAATTTATGTAGGTTTCAGTGGAGAGCTGTGTCCAAAGCTTTTCCAGGCTGCCAATAATAGAAGAGAAAATTAGCCCCAGTTTGTGCCTCTAATGTCATTACAGTCACAGAGCAAAGCATCTCTGTTTTCTGAAAGATAAACGCTTGGTGGTTGACTTACTGCTGATCAAAAGGTGTTACCAGAATCTCCAAAGACTCTTCTAACCATCTGGATTTATGAAAAAATGTTGTGTTCTGCACATTAAAAAGGATGTTTAAGTTCAATTCAGACATGTTGGCAAAGGGGTTGAAAGTCTTTTTTATTGTATGTAATAGTGAGATATGAGATGTATAAACTGGTACTAGTAATGTATTAAAATGGTATTAAAAGGTATACATTAGGGCTGTCAATCAATTGGAATATTTAATCATGATTAATTGCATGATTAGCCATGATTAATTGCGATAATCACAAATTTTTTATCTGTTCAAAATGTATCTTAAAGGGAGTTTTGTCAAGTATTTAATACTCTTATCAACATGGGAGTGGGCAAATATGTTGCTTTATGCAAATGTCTGTATATATTCATCACTGAAAATCAGTTAACAACACAAAACAATGACAAATATTGTCCTGAAACCCTCACAGGTACTGTATTTAGCATTAAAAAAAATGCTCAAATCATAACATAGCAAACACATGGCATTTGATTATCATAAAGTGGGCATGTCTGTAAAGAGGAGACTCGTGGGTACCCTTAGAACCCATTTCCATTCACATATCTTGAGGTCAGAGGTCAAGGGACCTCTTTGAAAATGGCCATGACAGTTTTTTCTCATCAAAATGTAGTGCAAGTTTGGAGCATTATTTTCCCTTCTTCACGACAAGCTAGTATGACATGGTTGGTACCAATGGATTCCTTAGGTTTTCTAGTTTCATGTGATGTCAGTATCTTCACTTCACTAGCTTTAAAATTGAGCCCGCTACAACCAACGAAAGGTCGATTGCATTAACGTGTTAAATCAGTGGCATTAGAACGAATTTGCGTTAACGCGTTATCATTGACAGCGCCAGCGTGATTACATGTTAACTTAGATATTGGTCCAAAAAACAAACAAAAAAAGGTTTAGCATGTCTATATCCCAAAATTATGAGTTTTTTTGTAAAGTGGCAGCAACAGCGCTGTAATAACACATTGCCATATCATGTGAAGGGTAATTGTTTGTTTTGGCAATAGTGAAGTTAAGCAGTACTTAAGAGTGTTTCCAATAACAACAATTATTTTGAGTTCGACTCCAACATTAGCTGAGTGTTTTTGCTTTTGTCTTGTTTGCAGTGTCCTCAGTGGAAAGTGCAGGTAACTGGCGCAACCAGCTGGCAGTCGGCCTGACAGAGTACGATACGCCCGACACACCTCAGTACCCGCACCCTGCAGCGCCTGCTTCTCCGTACAACCGCAGTCCCTCGCACAGCAGGTGAGTGCTGCAGATCACTAAATCTCCACACTGAGCCGTGGATGTCAAGTCAATTACAGACAATTGGGGGTTGTTCTTTCAGTTTAATTATTAGTGGAATTTTAGATAAAATCCTGCTTGCTATCTTAAGGCTACAATAATTCGATGCTCAGTGGCAAGATATCAGTGCCACTATTGTTTCCTGTAATGCACGTTGCGATTTAAGGCCTTTGTTTTGTGTGCTGCTCTGCCTCTGGATAAAACATCACATTGTATTTCTGTGCCAAGAGGTTTTATCTTGTGTGACCTGAATCTATTGAGCTAGTAAAAAAACCTAACCTCAAGGACCTTCTCTCTCTTTCTTCCTGCCTTTCCTCTTTCCTTTCTTGACTTATGATTAACGTTCATGTGTGCAGATTGCCTCCAGAAAACAAAGTGTCTGACACAATGCCTAAACAATCAGAGTCAGTAGAGGTGGTTGGCTCTGAGGCCACTAGTACAGATGAACCGTCAGACAACCATTCTAGCACTTAAGGGTGAGACCAATCACAGCGGGCTGCTTTGTGTCGTGGTGCCAGTCATCTCCATTTTGACATCCCATCTTCATTCGTGTCCTGTAGCTTTAGTCAATTCATGCACATTTTCGTATTGTGATCCGTCGATCTTTTTTTACAGCACCGCCTTCTGTATTTGCACAAAAATGTTTCACTCATTATCTTGATGATCTTGCACCTGACATACAGCGAGGAGAGGACATACCTGATTGTGGTTCATCGCAATGGCAATGCAATGGATGGCAATCCATCTTACAGTATCTTATAGATATTTCAGTCTGTACCAAAGTAGTGGACCGACCAAACGACATTGCTATCCCTAGAAACGTCCAACTTTTTAGCCGCTAGCATGACTTAAATGTAAGTTAACATTACTCCATGTAGCCAAAGTCATATTTCATGTCTTTTTCTCAGATGTGTGGACTCGAGTCACAAATTTGAAGACTTTAGAATTGACAAAGTCAAAAAAGACTTGCAACTCAACTTGGACTTTAACACCAATGACTCGTGACTTCTCTTGGACTTGAGCCTTTTGACATGAAAATACTTGATACTTTAGCCCGAAGATTAAAAAGTATGTTATTTAAAAAGTGTGATGGTTCATTTCCTGAACCGTTAACGCTATTAATTCCCAGCAGGTCAACACTTAATTCCCCAAATCCACTTTGTTTGAACCAATCCGACAGCATCCAATCAAGTTGCAGGAGAGAACAATGAAGAACTAATGTTACGTTACAGAGCGCCAGTTGGAAAAAGTAATACCAAAGATGGCATACAAAAACTATACGGTGGTCAAAAGAAAACGCAGTATGCAAAAGTGCGGGTCGAAAATGGCATTAAATCTGATGAAGAGTGCATTATGACTTCTTTAGGACTTGAAACTCAAAGTTTAGGACTTGGGACTTGAGTGCAAAGACTTGAGACTTACTTGTGACTTGCAAAACAATGACTTGGTCCCATCTTTGCTTTTTGGTGTATTGCATTTCCATTTCCATCCCTCAGTTTTTCCCCAAAAGGTTCAGTCATTTGTTCCTTGTTCTCAAACAGTTGAACTACGGTAGATTTGACATACTCTTGTCTCACTATGTGTACAGATTCCACCTGGACGGAAGCTACATGAGCATCCGCTGAAGAGGACCAAACCAAACTTTGGCACAAATAAAGCCATGGCCAGCAGCACATGAAGGGGGTGAAGTTGAAACAATAGGCTGTGCGCACCAACTTTTGTTGCTGCCAGACAAGACAGGGCCTTGGGAGATGTTCTGTCTGCAGAGTCTATGTGTACGCTGTCCTCTGAACACAGTGATGATGACACTCTTGAATGACTTTCCCATGTGCCTTGGATTGGATGAATTGTACAGGCAGATGAGAATGTGTCTAGGAACTTTAAGGTGTTGCACAACCACACTGGATTCAAACCCTACTGTGTTTTAAAGAAGAAAAAAGAGGCAACGTGTGTTTTACTGCGTGTATTTTAACAGGAACTGGCTACTGCCTTATACAAAAACAGTAGGTTATAGAATAAAAATGATTTTCACCACTTTCATCTCAGTACAGTATGATAAAATCGTCTTAAATATGACATTCAAATTGAAAACAAAGCTTGAACATGTTCACAATGTGACATTACATGAACTGAATTGATCATTCATTAGAGCAGACTGTGTATTTGATGAATTTCCATTTCTTCCTTTAGTTCAACTTTTAATCAGAATCTATCATGTCAATATTGTTTATAGAACCATTTGTCTTTGTTGGTGGCGTAATGTGTTTTAAATGCATGGTAAGGATATTGGTTTTTTTTTATAACAACTTCTTTTTATAGCCTATTAACAGAAGACCACTGCCGTAAAAAACATATTCATATCTTGTTTGTTTTCTCACATATTTGTACAGTCAGTGTGTAGTTATATGTTGTTAGATGTTGTCATAAAATATTTTCCACTGGGAACAAGGATGTGAATAAATACATGTGTGACATAGACGGCTGTTGTCACTTTATTTGATAGGCTTGCGTGGCTGGTAAACAGCCGGTTCAGGTTCTGTTATTGAGTACGTGAGTAAGCCTTAAAGGAGGAGTTCAACTTTTTGGTATTCGTATTTGCTTTCTTGCTGCGAGTTAGATGAGAAGATTGACACCACTCTCATATCCAATACGTTCTCATCCCAACTCGTCACTTTATTTTTGGCATCAAAACTACTGTAGTTCCCCTTGGTGTCACTTTAGGATTAGGCAACAAAACCACTTAGTTCGGTTTAAGGAAAAAAACTACATGGTTGGGCTTAAAACTACTATGTTTGTTAAGTTAAAATTAAACTGAACATTGTGAACACGGGATACGAACGAACAGCTGGTTGCAAAGTGAAAAGTGAAACAGCAGTCTCCTGGATGAAAGTCCTGTGTTTTTTGGACCATCCACCAGGGCTGCACAATTAAAGTGTCTGTAGGCAGAATATTTTTGGCATCATTGGGCAAAAATTCCATAATAACCTTTTAGTATATTGTTATTCAAGTGTTCTGAGAGAAAACTAGACTTTCGCACCTCCTCATGGCTCTGTTTTCAGGCTTAAAAAAATATAGTCTGTGACGGGAGACTTTGGCCAATAACAAGTCATTTCAGAGAGAGAGCGTTCCTATTGGCTGTTCATTCAACGGAGGCAGCTGTCAATCACGTGCAAACTGATAAAACGGTCAAACTAGGCAGCGCTGATCAAATATGAATCAATATTCTGTTACTGGAATGCCTATTTCTCGCCTCAAATGTTTTCAGAAACATCTTGTAGCGTACTGTTTAGCTGTAAAATGAGAGTTTGCTCCGGCTGGTGGGCGGTGCATGGTATTTCCTCAACTGATCTCAACATGGCGGCCGGGTCACAAATGTTCTCATTTTACAGCTAAACAAACCGAGCACACTTTCTATTCTGTGCGTTTACTATTGCCCCTGATGGGTTTACATTGTAGTTAATAGAATGCCCAGTGCGTCTCATGCTTGCGCTACAGTAAAGGGTGCCTTGTGCAGCGGTATCATACACCGATGGACGTGAAAAGGAGTTGCTATTTGATGCCCTGAAGTGAGAACGAGGTGTCATATCTGTCTATAGCTGTTAGCTTAGCTTAGCATAAAGACTATAAAAAGGGGGAAGCATCTAGCCTGGCTCTGTCCAAAGGTAAGCACATTTCTTCTATAAATAAAACCTGAATTTTCAAGGCACCAAGAAATTCCTGCGACAGTAGCTATGTATCAAACTGGGCTTTGATGGTGATCTAAAAAAACATATAACTGTTAATATCTATTCCCCTAATGACAAATGACTTCTTAATTACCTCTTCTGGCTCGATCTCATGTGTTTATTGTGCAGCACTTCAGAGACTATGAGCTGCGGGAGACTGGGAGGAGCTCTGTGTGCAGTGGAGACTTTACACGCCCCCCACCCCGCCAGCCCAGTGAAAATAGTCCACCTGCTGCTGTCAGTCCTCCACTTCCCTTTGCCTGAAGCAACTGTCATCCCCAAAAGATCCTGACAGCAAGGCCAGCTGGGAGCCGGCGCTTAAAAGAAGAATGTTAGCATGTCTCCTTGCCTGCAACTTAAATATCTTCCATGCAGTTCACAGGGTTTAATTTTAGACTCCACATGCGGCCGGAGCAATTGGTTCCTGGCTGTAGTCAAAGCCAGAAGCTTCTCAGTGTGCTCTCTCCTGAGTCATAAATTGGACAGAAGTTGTCCTTCCTTTTGATATCAGCAGAAGAAAGAAGTTACGCAAACATGTCAGACAGTAAAGACCTCGAGGATCTCAATGAAGAGGATATCGACGAGGATGAACTCCTTGCTATGCTTTCACCGGAGGAGCTTAAGGAGCTCCAGAGTGAGATGGATGTTATTATTGCCCCAGATGAGAGGGTACCGGTGGGACAGAGACAAAAGGACCAGACGGAGAAGGCTCCGACAGGGACGTTCGACCACAGATCCCTGGTTGGTTACCTCTACTGGGAGAAAGAGTCGAACCGTATGCTGGAGGAAGAAAGAGTGCCTGCTACGCTGCTGCCCAGTGAGGTAAGAGGTCAAACTCTCAAATGTTTGGGTACAGATCAATTTAAAGTATTAATATTTCTTTAGAAACTATGTGAACCTTCTACTTGTGAGATGTTAAAAGGCAGAATAGCACAGTTCTAACCTTGGCCTGATGTTTTCATCAGAAAATTTTGAGGGAGGAAATTGAACAGGACAAAGAGGAAGAAGATGTGGAATATGAAGTGATAGAGGAAATCATCGAGGAAGAAGCTGTAGATGGTACGGATGGAGAGGAAATTATAGAGGAGATCATTGAGGAAATTGTTGAAGAGGTTGATGAAACAGATGAAAAGGACAAAGGAGTGTATGTGAAAGAAGAAGAAGAAGAAGAAGAGGTGAAGTCACCTGTGAATACAGACAAACAAGAAGATCTTCTAGAAACTAACACAGAAAAAGTATCAGAAAACAATACAGATGACAATCCGCCTTTTTCAGACACAAAGGAGAAGAGTGAGAGCGTAGCCCCAAAACACAGCCCATCACAAGTTGAAGAGAAGGAGGAAGTTAAACCTACTGACTCTTCGCTTCCCAAAGAGGCTCCAGAGGAGCCAGAGATAAATGAACCCAATGAAAAGCTCCCGCAAAAAGAAGAGAGAAAAATTAACAAATTAAATATTCCAAAGCTGGCATTCAATAACATAAAAATGACATCAAGACCCTCGGGAAATGAGACGAACTTGGAGTCGACTCTTGACAAAATACGCAACAACAACCCCTCCATCACGGAGGTGAACCTCAACAACATAGAAAACATCCCCAAAGAAATGCTCTTAGAATACGTCAACGCCTTGAAGAAGAACAAACATGTGAAAACCTTCAGTATAGCCAACACGGGTGTCGATGAAAACATAGCTTATAACCTGGCCAACATGTTACGAGAGAATCGCGGCATCACGACTTTGAATATCGAGTCCAACTTCGTAACCGGGAAGGGCATCGTCGCCATCATCCGCTGCCTCCAGTTCAACGAGACTCTCACGGAGCTGCGTTTCCACAACCAGAGGCACATGTTGGGTCACCACTCAGAGATGGAGATCTCGCGCCTGCTCAAAGCCAACAATACCCTCCTGAAGATGGGCTACCATTTCGAGCAGCCGGGGCCCAGGATGGTGGTGACCAACCTTTTGACCCGGAATCTCGACCGCCAGAGGCAGCTGAGGAAGGAGGAGCAGCGGCAGCAGCAGGTGAAGGAGCAGAGAGAGCTCATGCAGATGTACGAGAACAGTCTGAACCTGCCTCCTGGTTTACTGGAGATGCTCGGCTACATACCGCCTCTAGAACTCCTGCAGGAGCACGGGCTTGTCCCACCCTCGTCAGAACTGAATGCTGTACCACAAATGCAACAGCACATGGAACAGCACACGGAACAGCCACAGCATCAGAAGAAGCTCAAACACAAGAGTGCTCCCACACAAGCCAGCACCGAACCAGCAAGCACAGTGAAGGAAGTCCAGCTGAAGAGAACTCCCAAGAAACGCGACCCTTTTCTGGACCTGGACCCAAGAGATAACAAGGGACCAGAGAGAGCAAGTTTCCAACTGAGGAAGACTCCCAAAGGGAAAGATGTAGGCAGTGGAGCGGCGATGGATGGAAAAGCAAACCTGACTGACGTGATTAAGACTTTGAAGCCCGTCCCTCGCAGACGATTGCCAGCTAAGGTTGACCTCACGCCACGTGATGAACTTCTAACTGAGATCCAAAAGAGCAACGTGGCCTATCTCAAATCTGTGAGTATCCACAAAGTTGTACTGTGAAATCAATCAAGTTGGGATCCTGTGTTTAGGAGAACTTATAACATTTGACAAGTTGTTTTTTTTTAACTGATAAAAAAGGGTAACTGTTGATGGTGTTAAAGGAACAGTGTATAACATTTCCAGGGATCTATTAGCAGAAAAGGAATATAGTATACATTACTATATCCTTCATATCTACATAGGTAGTCCTTCATATCTACATAAGGAGCAGGTCCTCTTCACAGAGTCCGCCATGTTGCTCCACCATGTTTCTACAGTAGCCCAGAATGGACAAACCAAATACTGGCTCTAGCGAGAACCTTTCATGTTTTTACGTTACCTGAAGGCCACCATAGTTCTCCGACACGCTTGTGAAATTGCGGTAACATGAGTCTTAGATTGCAAAACTGTGGTAGCGCCAGCCGCCGTCTGACTTCAGTTGCTCCTAAAGTAGTGTTATTATGGTAAGAATGGCTTCTGAGCGAGGTGAATGGCTTTACCAAGGTTTTGCACTTGGCGGCTAACGTTACCTCAGTCTTGGAAAGGGAGGAGTAAGCAGAGCGGTACTCAGTTGGTTGCAATCTGCAACCACACCAATAGATACCACTGAACCCTACACACTGTACCTTTAAAGCTCTCAAAACAAAAGAGCATTTATCGCATGTGACTGTATTAAATTATCATACTTGTTTTACAGTTTATAAGGTGTTAACTATTAGGATTTTACACCGCTGTCCTAGAAATCTAAGTCATCTTTTAATTTTTTCCTTTGTTGCTGCTTGCAGGTGCCGCTCCCTAAAGAGCTGGAATCAAGTGAAACGAGTCTCCTCTGAGGCGGCAACTTCAGCTCTTTGTTTTTCTCACAATACTGTATGTTTATTTTACACCTATTCTCAAATGAATTATGCTAAAAAAATGAGTGAACCGTACTTTCATTACACAAAAAAAATATTGTCTGGTTGTTGTTCCACTCTTGTGTTGTTAACACTCTAAATGCTGTTGTCTTTAGGAAGTCGTAACAATAAAGGTATAAAAATGAAGAACACCCTATGTTCAATTTACATTTAAATGTATAACCTTTGATCATTTGCATATTTCTTAATATTTTGTGCTAAAAAATAGATTTTTAAAGTAGGTTTGTTTGATTAAATGTTAGATATTTGCATTTTGCTATTAAACAATCTTCCACTCTTTAACCAGGGATTCTTTTTCCTTCTTTTTTAAAAATGGAATAGCTCTATGTCAAACTACATGGATCCCCAGTGACTCATTGCAGCTACTCCCAGTTGCTTTTTGTTGTTTTTCTGATTCTTAAAAGGTGCAGATATGACAAAAAGACAAATTAATTTAAGGGAGAGAAGTCAGAATCCTGAAAAACGAATGTGATGCGGATAATTAGTCAAACGGAATTGTGTACAATCCTGGAGGGGATATTCGTTAGTTCACATTCAGTGGTGTTATAAATAGCTTTTCATTTCACTACTTTGTTTCACAGAAAGATTAAATATAAATAAGATGAGAAACACTTCATTTTGTGATAAATAATTATCTATATATTCACACTGAGACTGCAACATAAATCAGGTTCTCTTTATTTATTTATTTTTATAGAGGACAGCCATATTTTACTTCTAGTTCTGTGATTTCATCATCACTTTTAAAGAATGAAAAAGTCACATAAAAACATAGAGAATATATAATATAGCATCCGTATAACATAAACAGTCGTTCTGAACTGCCATTTTGTGAAGGTAGCATGCACAAACTGCAGTCAAAGTGCACGTGTGGAGAAGCAACAGCAAAACAACTGCTCCTACTATCAGGAGTAACGGTATAAAATGAACACTAAACATTACAGATGACAGATTTAATTTAGATTTTTAATTTTCAAGAAAAAGGCCCAACAAAGAATAGGGAAAATAGCATGGGAGGTTAATCAATTTAATATATATATATATTTTTCTCAATGAAAGTTATGTTCTTTGTATCCTGTAGCCATTTTATACATTTCCACATGCTATATCGTGAAAATAAAGACACCAGAATTAACAACAAACATGTACATATCATGACATAATATTGAAACAATAAAGCTGCACTTGCCATTCATTTTTTTTTTTTTATATTGCATAGCTGTGATCAGAAGGGATACGCTCAGGCCAGCCTGTATGGTCAGGAATATTTAAACTCCAGAGTTAGGCCATATAACCATGTCTACACAAGAAGCAAACTGGTCTCAGATCAGTATTCATAAAGATCCAGAGGAGTGACAAGATGGAATTTATTGCTGTTTAATAAGCAGTTAACAGTTCACTGTGTGTTGGGTAAATTAAACATGCTTGTTTTGAGGTAGCAAACTGAAAGGATCAGATTTTTTTTTCTACAATTGGTATCTAATAACAGCACATTCTGATTTGTTTTTGCTGAAATAAATAACCGTCATGTGGAACAAAGTGCGTCGTCGACAAAGATACGATTTGCTTTTGGAACATTTTTTTGACACAGGAATGACCTTTGGTAACATTTGGTGCCTTTCAACATCCAATCCACGCTGTGATTGTGTTATAATGTTACTATCTGTGAGTAAAGTCACACTAAAGTATGAGAGAATAAAGTAAACCAAATGAATAAAAAGAGTGGGAATGCAAACATCAGTAACTTTTACATGTATAGGGGGGGTTAAAAACTCAACACATGGGACAATATGCTATGGAAATTTTAAATCCATACTGTATGACACTGACTTCCCTTGGCACGCGTTTGGCTAGAGCCTTATTCCTTCAGCTTGCTCTCAATGAAATCCCGAACCTTGTTCATTTTCTCCTCCTGCTGATCCAGGAGATCCATGATGACGCCCATGGGGGTCTTCTTCAGCCCGGCGCCCTCGATATTGTTCTCCAGTCTGTTCTTCATGTTGCGCAGTCTCAGAGAGGCGTGGATCAGAATTACTACAAGAGAAAAACAAGAAGTTATTTATATTATGTGAGAATAAAAACAGAAATGTTTGTGTCTGGGTGATTTTTCTCTGAAAGACATCTTAGGAAATAAGAAAACATAATGTGATACTGTTGCAACTCAGACTGTAAAGCAGGTGGAAGGATCGGCGTGTCCTTTATTCCCATGGCAGGCAGATACTGAATGCATGACATCAGCCAGCAAATGGAGTTCTGTCCAAATCAACAACCCATAGCAACCCGTCAACACAGGCAAAAGTGGGCAGGCCTCCTGGGAAGCGATCACACTGCCTCATCTATCCGCCATGACGTTAGAACTGTAACGATCCAACCCATCAATTATCTAAAAACCACTCTGCTGACTGCCTCCCTGACTCAAAACGTATTTAGAGAGCCGTAACAAATCCCAAACTACACCTCTGAACTACAGTATAGTTTGCCCTGTAATGCTGACTTTATTTTGCAATGTGTGTCATCTGTGACTGTGAATGCATGTCAGTAGTTCTGTACACGCTGTCCAATCCCTGCACTGACTCAGAATGACAGAGTGGGCTTGGAAAAACTTGTTCACCCACAGAAAAAAACCTCAATTATGCATCGCTGTGTGACTCACCATCCCCCTTAACGGTTTATCATATAACATTAGCCAAAGAGTGTTTGCAATATACTGTAGGGAACACAAGTTACAATTCTAATTAGACTAGGCCAAGCCCTAACTATAAATATACGTAAAGTATACGTAGTACCCAGAGAGAATACATATATCACATCATTTAAGTTTAAAGGTTGTGAAGTCGCAAGTAAAACAACTGGTGCTAACCAGGGAACTTATCTGATGCCTCAAAATTAGCAGATGTTTTGCATTTTGGTGTCAAAAACACAGCGTTGTATAAGATGCAGGCAGAGAGTGAGGAATGTGTGTGTGTGTTTTCTCGTAACTAAATGTAATTTAACAAGGGCCACGCCCTTAAATTACATGTGGGAGTGTGTGGGGACCTAAAGAATACAATGAAGAATAACTGACAGCTCAGTTTTTTCTATTATGTTCTATTATGTGATGTAAGTGTCTTTAATTTACCAGGGCAAGCACCTACTGGAGAGGTAATAGCAACATTGACTATAATAAATAAATAATAAATAGAAAAACAGAACAATGTCGAACTTGAATGTTCATTATTGATCTTGGAAACAGCAGTTTCATGTTATCACATGACCAAAATTCCTTATTCATGTGGTAACAATTAAAAACCATCTGAAAAAAAAACAGTTGACAAACTTTTTTCATTCCATTGAGGGAATTTTTTAGGGCACTGTATAGTGCAGAAATGTCACACTTAGAAATAATTCAGACACTCAAATAAAATGTGTGTGGGGGGAGACCGTAAATGTAGTGCACTATATGACAGCCTAAATATAATTTCATAACTGAATTCTCCATTCCCTTTTATTAACGTAAACAGAACCCTGTGACTTACACAGCAAAGGGAAGGTGATTCCAAAGATGAAGACCATGACGCCGCCACACAGCGACAGCAGAAAGTAACTGGTGCCCATGACCACGATGATAAACAGAGTGGGGTTCTTCCTTTTGAAGCTCTTCACCATGGCCTGGTTCTCTCCTGCCCACACCGAACCCATGAAGACCAGAGTCACCACAGATCCTCCCAGGAGCATGCCAAGTGGGTTCAGGAACCTGGATATTGGGGAAAATGAAAGTGGCATATTGTATGTACATGATGAGCTTCAGTGGGTGTGGGCCAGGCATTGTTTTAAATAGCACAACCTGGTGGTGGTAATAAACAATAGCTGATATCCTGGCCTGCTGGTGTACACTATAAGAGGGCCTGCAGTAAGGCCTATACTCATCATGACTACATCATGACCTATTCAAAGTAAACTACCAAACCAGCTTCATATTATGCAAAATCACCACCAGCTAGCAGCAGTGATGTGTGACTGTAGTCCTCTTGTCACCACAAACTGTCTCCTTACTCTTTATTATAGTCTAATTTATCCCTATCTTTCATATTGTAATATAGTTTGGGCGAGTACTTTTCCTCCATTTAAGAAACTCCAGATTCTTACTATTTATGATATCAATATTTCTCAAATATGTGTTTTTATTTATAAGATACTTTCTGGTGAAGGGAATATTCCTGAGCAGTTCTATTTTTAAAACAAATTATCAGGTCCATTCTTACTCAACCCGTCAATCTCTAGATCTTCATCCTCCTAAATTCCTCACTAGTAGAGGTCAATTTTCGATAAGATTTAGGGGAACCAAATTATGGAGTAGCTTTTCACATCTATCAATAAACTGTTCATCTGTCAAATGTTTCAAAAGTCGCTTAAAGGGTCATTTAATTGCTGTTTTGTAATTGCTTTTCCCCATGTTGTCCGTGTATGTTTTTATGTTTTTTTTCCCCACTCACAATGTTGTTTGAAGAAGTCTTTATAGATATTTAAACCAATATCCTCCTCACAAACACTAACCATACACTTCCATACTTCTTTTTTTGATATATTTACTGTACTGTTATTGTTATTATTATATATAATTGTTTTGTTATCACTAATATGTAGTCATATTATTTCTTTATATTAATCCTGTCTCTAAAGGTGGAGGCTTCAGATAAGCCCAGTGGGGTTTTTGCCTCTTCCTGCACTGTATATTATTCTTTTTTTTTTTTTGTTATGTTGTATAGTCTTAAATTGTGCAAAACAAATAAACAATAAACAAACTGTGGGAGCTCCAGATCCAATGTAGCATCACTGGCTCTCAGAAACACAAAAAAACAACCTGGTAAAGTAACATAAGTAACGTTTTAAAGTAAAGAGGATGTGTGGTTGACCGTATATGAAGCACTTGCACATATTTTAAGCTATAGCTACAGCGTTATTGCTGCTAAAGGAAACAAAACGTGTAGCTTAACTGCTAACGTCATAGGCCACGCTAGGTAAAGAGGCTCCACAGTGTAAAGGTTAGCACAACAGTACAGGAATAGCCTGTGTGGTCATGTTGGGTGTGGATGTGAAGGTATGCAGGCTGATTAAACACACAACCAGATGATGGTAGCTCGCTTCCGTTAGCATGCTGACGACTCACCCTACGATGAGGAAAACCACCACAGCCACGGCGAAGTAATTGGTCTGGTAGTAGAGCAAGTTACTGATCACTCTGTTGTTCCACTTGGTTAAATCTCCGAACTCCGGTTTGGAGAACCGGTCGGTACCGGGGTAGAAATCATCCCACGGTCTGAGGGGAGCGAGCTCCATCTTGGCTGCCATGTCTAGTTCAACGTGGAGTGAAGAGACAACACGGACACAAACATTACCCACACACACATGCGCGTAATGCTGCGTAATATTATGACAGGCCAGCTGATCAGCGTCCTCTGAGCGTGGAGGAGGAAGAGGAGGAGACGTCCAACAACTAGTGAGAACGAGTCGGTTCAAAGAGCCGGCTCTTTTAAGTGAACGATAGGAGCCGGCTCTTTTTTTAATTATTATTATTAATTCAAGGCAGAATGATAGGACGATTTTCTCCGCGCCACGGGCACTCCATGCACGAGTGATGTTACGTGCTGTGCCGAGGCTTCGGAGCGTGTGTCGAGTAATCCAGGAAGTTTTCCGCGATGCGCGTATCGAGGCTTGTATCGTTTTAGACCAATGACGTCATTGATGACGTCCCAAGCCCTGCTGACCGGCCATACCACGTGACTGGTTCAGGAAGTGGTTCAGATCTTCACTGGTTAAACCAATGCCACTTTCCAGAAGTGACACAGAACACTAATATTACCCCTCCTGCCATTATTATATTATATTACACTACACTACAATACAATTATTGACCAAAGGATTGGTTTACACACATAAGATGCATTACTCATAAAACAATTACATTTTATTATACATGTATTTTATATACTCATAATATACTTACTAGAAAATAGACATTATATTATATATTATATAGATATAAATTGATTACATGGTAATATGTATATTTTTCAACAGCCTTTACTGGCGCAAAATACAGCATATCACAGATCACATGGTTAAGATCATATCTGCCTGTTTGACACTCTTTGACCACCAGGTGGTTTCATGTGCACATGAAGCCTCGAGAAATGAACCCTTTTCCGAACCAATTTGCTGGAAAGCTTCAATGCTTTATGAAGCTTCAGCTCGCCATCACTACCATGCACCGACTGTGACTGAATGTTGAGTTAATGACGTCCGTGCGACCAATCAGGTGATGACAGACAAGGATCATACCATCAAGCAGGGAGGGGCAGGGATTTGCGGCGTGCTGGCAGTCTACAGGTACAGAGCAGGAGGGAGAGGAGGAGAGAAAGAGAGAGAGAGGAGTGCGGTGCACGATAGCAGACAAGATGAGTGATGGTCGGAAACTAAGCAGCATGTAAAATTATGGTATTTTGGAAATTATAAGGTTTAGTATAATTGTATTGAATAATTTAAGTGATACATGTGCACACATACTAATCAAAGGTCAAAATAGCGCTACATGTGGCTGAATTATAAAAGGCAGAATTGATAAAATGAAGAGCCGTTTGGGAGCTGAAAGAGCCGGCTCTTTTCTTGGTGAGCTGAGCCAAATGATCTGGCTCACTAAAAAGAGCCTGAATTCCCATCACTGCCAACAACAAAGCCGTACTCTCGCTCAAGATCTCGCGCGAGAGAGTCAGATTCTCGGATAAGTGTTTGGAGTGTTACACTTGCGTTCTAGAATGCGCAGCAGCACCAATCAGTGTGAAGATTCCAGTGAAAAACAATAGTATATATATAATAAATAATATAAATCAACATCTAAAAGAAACAAATAACCCATGACAGTTATTTAAATAACAATGTAGAGCGTAAAAAAAAAACTCCAGAGCGGTTGTTGATTCAGACAAATTAAATAAAGAATTTACTAATGCTACATACATGGAATTTTTTGTTGTTGAAAGAAGAGCTCGATTTCCTTTCAGGAATTAAAAAAAGTGCTATATAAATAAAGTTATTTATTTATTTATTTGTACATATTTAAAACTGCACAAAATCCAGTCAATGAAAAAAAACAAGAAATGTGTCAGGAGAGGTCAAGAAGCCACAGGCTTATACAAAGGACCTCCCCCAAACCCCAGGAGGAAAAAAAACAATAACAAAAAAGAAAAGAAAGATCTAAACTAACATAATTTTAAAAATACAACAAAAGTTAAACAACAACAAGAAGTACACAAAATGTGCAGAAAAAACTAACCAAACAGTGGAAAACAATCCAATAAAAACAATGAAAGTTAATTTCTATTATTAAATCACTACAAATATTATCAATAGTAAATACAGCAATCTCGCACATATATAAATATCAGTAAATAAAAAATAAATGTAGCAGTGTTTTTTAGATGTGCATTCCAATATCCGATTTAAATGTGCTATTGATAACATTCAGCCACTAGATTTGCATTCTCCCTCCCTGGTTCCATTGCATTTACTTCACAACAAGTGGTTGCCAGGCACTTATATCGTCAATCTCAGCCATTTATCAGTTTTTTTTCCCCACACGAACTGATACCAACGTTGTTTTACTATTGGCTCACAAGCCTTGTTAGAAGTGGGAACCAAATGTCATATATATTCTACAGAGATAAACAAAACAAAAAATGTAGGACCTGCCAAATGTTTTTTAAAATGATTAATTCACATCAACATTTTTTTTTCAGGAAAAGCTATATATTTGTATACATCAAAATGTTATCAATAAGACCTTTAAGCTTTCTATCATATATATATATATATATATATATATAGAGAGAGATATATATACATATATACATACATACATACATACATATATATGTGTTTATATATATACATATACATACATACATATATATAAACATATATATACATATATATGTATATATATGTATATATATATTTATACATACACATAAATATATATATATATATATATATATATATATATATATATTTATACATACACATAAATATATATATATATGTATATATATATATAAACACATATATATATATATATGATACGGCACTTCTATTTTAATCATGGCCATTTTTTTAAGGCCAGTATAAATTGTATTATACATGTATAATAATATACAATAAAAGTATATTTTCCCTATATGGTTACTTGGCGCTGCTGTGCGCAGCTTTGACTCTCAGAAACACAGCAGACACAATCGGGGACATGGGACCGTGAAAGTATGGCGGATGCCGAGGAGCCGTAAGTCTCAATGGACGAAAAATATGCATTTTAATCGTAGTTACCTCTCGACTTCTGTCTCTTACCCGGCATGCTTGAACCCTGTTTCACTTTGTGCTTCCAGGGAGAAGAAAAGAAGGCGAATAGAGGACGTGACTGAGAAGTTAGTGACGAATGACTGGCAGAATAAAGGTCTCTGACTGGCAGCAGGTTTGCGTTGCAGCTCTGAGCAGCGACTGCTGGTTCCAGGAGACACCAAAATAAACCTTTCAGCAATAAGGGACATCCTGAATAACCCAGTTAGCTGTTTGTACAATGCATCCGTTTACATAGTTTATCCATTCACAGTATATAAAACATACAGCAGAGAGCCTGCACTGCACCAAAAGGTGTCTTCCAGCACATTATAGCTGTGTACCAATTCCATACTATACATACTAATCATAACATGGTTGTATATAGTGTTTTCAAACTGGAAGACTGACAACAAGTAAACAAGTCAAGTAATGCAACCTAATAAACATTTCACTCCTGAGTGTGATGTGCACTAATGTCCCACAATGCAATGCACACAATAAAAGGAGGAGCTTCTTACAGCTGCGCATGCAGCAGGTACAGTGGCATTCCAGATGTGCATATTGATGTGTGATGGGGCATTTATTGTAAAATTCCCTTGTTTGTATAAAACAGTATTGATTTCTTGTATTCTAACAGCAAAAACAGTATACTGTAAAGCAGGGGTTCTCAACCTTTAGTAACTTGAGGCCCACTTCTCATTGTTAAAACATTTCTGAGGACCACTTTACCAAATAAATGACAAACAGGGCTATAAATATGTGTTATGCCACCATCAGGTGTAATGACCCACATAAATATTCAGCTTACCCTCAGCCATCACTGCCTTCCATTATGAATCTAAACTATTCAGGGTCATGCTTCCTCACCACACGCTTTGGAGCTTTTACTGGTGCAGGGTTGTCTCCAACATCACTTTTCGTTTCAGAAAATACTCCATTTTGTGTCACTGCATCCGAGACATGTATGTCAGTAAAGGGGAGACTCGAGGGTACCTATAGAACCCATTTACATTCACATATCTGGAGGTCAGAGGTCAAGGGACCCCTTTGAAAATGACCATGCCAGTTTTTCCTCGCCAAAAATTTAGCGTAACTTTGAAGTGTTATTTAGCCTCCTTCCCGAAAAGCTAGCATGGCATGGTTGGAACGGATGGATTCATTAGGTTTTTTCAGTTTCATATCATTCCAGTGTCCTTCCTCTAGCTTTAAAACCTAACCATTTGTCAGTACCTCCGCGGCCCTCTAGGTGGCGCTCTGAGGCCCACCAGGGGGCCCCGGCCCAGTGGTTGAGAATAGCTGCTGTAAAGTATACCTGTATACCAGTGATTCTCAAAGCGGGGTCTGTGGACCCCCAGGGGTCCGTGGCACTCTGTCAGTGGGTCCGCGAAATGATTTGCTCTAAATAATAAAATTGTGCTGTATCCTTTAAAAAGTGCATATCTGCAGATGGGGACCATTTGCACCAATAAAACAAGCATATTGTGTCCATTACTCCCACCCCATGTTAGCTTCGAGCCAATAGAAACTCTGATATGCTTGTGACACGCAGCAATAAGTTCATTATTTTTAAGTTGAAGCTCTTACTGAAAGTCAGTTTTAGACTGGTAAGTTTAAATATCTGGATTTATTAGGACTACATGTACTGTATGCCAGTCTTGCTACTGTTCATTTTCTGAAAGCTTTTGAGATCAATTACTTGAAATGTAGGCTATTAATGCTGTCAAGTTTAGTCAAAATGCAATTTGAATAACACCCCCCTCTATTTAAAGGTACATAAGTGGTTTTAACATTCAATAACATTGCAAATTTCGCTGCTGTGGTACTAATAAAGTATCATCTTATTTTAACTTAACATGATTCAAACTGAAATGTGTTTCTGTTTATCACTGTGAAACAGGTCTGAAGTATTTAGGTTGAAATGTTTTAGAATACAAATAGTTCCAATAACATCTAAGAGTATAAACGGTAGTAAGCATTATGTTTAATCGGCGTTACGATTAAGAGGGGATCCTTGGAAAATGTTCTCTGGCCCCAAAAAGTTTGAGAATCCCAGCTGTATACAATTAATATGTAGTATGGAATTGAAACAAGGCACGTGTTTATGAAGATTCTCTGGAAAATTTGGTTTTACGATGAACTTGCTACACTGTTGTCAGTTAGTCACATCTCTTAGTCCAGTGGTTCTCAGCTTTTTGTCATTTCTGCTGTGTGTCTCCTGAGTGCATGTCTGTGAGATATGAGACATTTAACTGAAGAGGGATTTTCTCCTCACACTGTTTATTATCTTTTTTTTAGAGATCACAAGAATAACAGATTACAGGAATCAGAAAACAAACCATTTTGTTCCATTTGTTGCAGAATTGTATTATTTCCTACGTAGGTAATCATCTCGTGGTCGCTTAAATCCACCTCTTAACCCCTTATGGGGGTCCTGACTCACAGGTTTGGAACCACGATCCCTAGCAGACAGTCAAAGACAACTAGGCTGTTGTAATCTCAAGAGATTAGTATACATGCACCATTTTCATCTAAATAACACGATTTTTCACATCAAGTCCAGGTGATGTTGACTCATATGACCAAATTAGGGTATTTCCATAAATCAGTGATCAATAGTAGTTTAATAAGCTGGTTTAGTTGCTGTAATTTTTTGCACAGCAGATAAAATCTAGTATGGTAGCCTGTTAATCCCTATGACTGTTATCAAAACTGCTTTTTTCCACTGCCTTCATACCAGTTTCAGGAAATTTCTCCCTTGGAATATTTAAAAATGCATGTAATAAGGGTTAAATGGCTTTATTAGAGGGATAAGTAGGGAGGAAGTGGTGGTACAAGTTCAGTATATGATGGTGTGTTGTGTGTCCAGAATGGCTGTAGATGGTGTACACAGGGATGGTGGTTGCGACTGGGATGGCCGGTGGAATCATGTGAGGAAGTTTTTGGAGAGACCTGGCCCGTTCACCCATCCGGACTTTGAGCCAAGCACTGAGGTGACGTAGAAATATACTTTCATGGAAACGGAGAGCATCCTTTTCATATGTTAAACTGAAGTCTGTAGCTTCACACTATCCAGTGACAGTGACATTTCAAATCACAGTACATTTTTATTCTTTAAATAATGTGGTGTTTTTCTCTCATCTCAGTCTCTACAGTTCTTGTTGGAGACATGCAAGATTCTGGTCATTGGAGCCGGAGGGCTCGGATGTGAACTCCTCAAAAATCTGGTATAAAATAACTTTAATTTATGTTAAATTATTGAACTACTGAAGTGTAAGCTGAGCAAACACAAGCTTTATTTAGAGAAGTTCTTACGCAGTCTTGTTGTGCTTTAGGCCCTGTCTGGGTTTCGACTTATTCATGTGGTTGACATGGACACAATTGATGTTTCCAACCTCAACAGGCAGTTTCTTTTCAGGTAGGTCTTCACCTCTGTTTGTCCTCCTCTTTATAGTTTTCACAGTAATTTAAAGGTCTATATGATATCCAGAGCATTAATGTAGCATCAAACACCTATTTGCTATGTAAAGATATAGAGGAGTAATGTCTACCTGAGCAGAGAACATAGACTATATATAAGTTAACACTGCAACGTTCAGCTGTAACGTTACTGCTAACTTTACTCTCCCCCTCTCTCCCGCACACTCGCTAACGTTACGGGCCGTCGGGCTTGCAATACACTGGCTGGCAGAAACCAGTGTACTTTGTCACCCCGAAAAACACATGCACTTTAAAGTAAACAAACACAACGTGCCCCTCGGCTTGGCACAGATTGCTGATGTAGGCTACATTTTAATTAATCATAATGACACCGGTTCAGCCGCTTGGCATAAAAATCTAACCGGTGTAAGATCGTACACCGAACCGGCAAAACTGGAAATCGACCCAACTCTAGCGGTTACAGGTGATAATGTCATCGCGGAAGCATAGCGCCCTCCCTCCAGTCCAGGCTAACACTGTTAGCTCTGCCAGCACTGTCGATGCTGTTAGCACCGTTAGCTGCGAGCCGTCACCATGTTGAGAGCCGTGTGGAGGCAATAGATATGCTCTGAATTTCACATTGAGCACCTTTAATATTTGAGTAATACAGTAAGTGGTGAGAAAAAATAAAAAAAAAGATATATATATACACCGATCAGCCATAACATTAAGACCACTGAGAGGTGAAGTGAATAACATTGACTATCTTGTTACAAGGGCACCTGGCAGTGGGTGGGATATATTAGACAGCAAGTGAACATTTTGAACTTTGAACTTTGTGACAGTAGTACTGTAACAATACCAGTGTGATAAAATCAGATTAAATTCAGCATCTCATATGTCTTAAAATGAATAACTGTTACATGCCTCCATTTAGGCCCAAAGATGTTGGACGACCAAAGGCAGAAGTGGCTGCTGACTTCATCAACAGTCGTATCCCTGGATGTAAAGTTGTCCCGTATCCTTTGCAGCAACAGTTTTTACAGCTGGGTTTAGTTTACAGTGTATAACATATCTTGACCATGATGATTTTGATTCCTTATTAATAACATGCAGTCACTTTAAAAAGATCCAAGACTTTGATGACTCTTTCTACAGGCGTAAGTGTTTTTTCTTACAACATCTGTGCGTTAGCGGAGCTTATAGCGAGCACCTCAGAGGTTTAAAACACTTTACATCTCTTTGCAGAGTTCCACATCATTGTGTGTGGACTGGACTCCATCATTGCCAGACGCTGGATGAACGGGATGTTGGTAGGAAAGAGAGATTTGAGTGTTCACTTGACACACTTTTGCTTATTAGTGTAATCTGTGATGAGTTATAATTGCCTTCTCTAGATATCCCTCCTGAGCTATGACGACGGAGTCCTGGACCCCAGCTCCATCATCCCTCTCATTGATGGAGGAACGGAGGGCTTTAAAGGAAACGCTCGCGTCATTCTCCCCGGCATGACTGCATGCATCGACTGCACATTGGAGCTCTACCCGCCACAGGTGTTTTTTTCAATTTATCTTCCAGTTTCACTTTAAAAGATTCATATAAACACGGTAACAGGCAGTTCTTTCTGTTATTAAAAGATGAATAATATGACAGATAGTTAATCAACCTATTAACTTTTAATAAAGCGTTTCACATCTGCTGTTCGGCTTGTCTTTTGGGTGGGAGAAAGCATCTGTGGTGCACAGAAGGTGATGTTTCACATTTCCATCTGCACCAACAGCTGTTCGCTTAGGGGGAAAAAAGGAAAAGATTTGGGTCATAAACGTAAGCAGTGATAGCTACCAGACTGAACAGGCAAAGAAATGGCACCAGAAAATTAGAGAAAACGAGTCACATACAGACAGAGAGGTGAAGTGCAAAACCAGCACAGCGGTGACTATTTTGATAAAAACACTCAAAAACTGAATTATTAAAATATGTAAGAATTTGATGATTCAACTTTTTCATGCAGTTATTTTATAGTTTTGATATTATAGCTGTCCGGTTTTTCTGTGCAGAGCAGAAAAAAATAATTAAAATTAAATTAAATTCATAATTTTTCCTATCCACAGATTAATTTCCCCATGTGCACCATTGCGTCAATGCCTAGGCTACCAGAACATTGCATTGAATATGCCAGAATCTTACAGTGGCCCAAAGAAAAGCCATTTGGAGGTAAGCAATTTTTTTTTTTTTTACTTTAACTCATCTAATCACATTACTTAACCTTCTGCCTGTATACATTATTTAGGCTAACTACAAGGGTCTTTTTCTCGCCTAGATACCAGCTTAGACGGAGACAGTCCAGAGCACATCCAGTGGGTGTTTGAAAGAGCCCAAGAAAGAGCTGCAGAGTTTAACATTACAGCAGTGACATACAGACTCACTCAAGGTGAAGTTGTGAATTGAAACACAATCATTTATCCAACACTAATCACAATCACAGTCAGTCTTTTTTTCTGACAACTTTCTCATTATAATTGACAGCCCTCGAGTTCACAAGTATCTATAAATGTGTGCTGGAGTGAAACCGATAACCGTTTTTTGTTGTGCCACAGGAGTTGTGAAGAGGATCATTCCCGCTGTGGCATCAACTAATGCTGTTATTGCTGGTATGTTTTTGAGCCAGTAGCTGTTGCTCTTGACGGAAAGAAAATATTTGAAGACATTTTTTGTTATATCTTTGCTGAAATGTCAAAAGAAATAGACCGTTGTCTGAGCCCCCTGCAGCTACTGTTGACTGTCCTGTCAAGCTAGCTGAAAATTCGTTTTTAAAGTCACTATGAGGAACTTTTAACTGGTTATGAAACAGTCTCAATTCAATACTGATGCCTCTATACGACCTACATAAGTAAAGCATCAGCGACCAGCCCGCTGTGGACTGACCCAGATCCGGTTTCGCTGCCGCCTGCGATCTGCAATCGGAACTCCAGCGGGAGGTGATGAGCTCCACGCTTGGACGAGGCAGCTCCTCCTCCGGCCAGGAGCAGAGCTTCAGCTCGCTGCTCCGCTGGTCCTCGCAGGGAGCCAACACCGACCCCACGCTGCTGGAGACCCCGGCCATATTGCTGGGCAGGGAGGTGGGAGTTGGGAAGGGAGGCACGGGAGAACCAGAACCAGGACTGAGCGGGGAAGACTGTCAGACCCTGCTGCAGTACTAAAGGGACTCTGGTGCTTGAAAACACTACCGCTTCTGTCCACAGGGACCGCCAAAATCAACACAAAATGGAAATTCCTCATAGTAGCTTTAAACTATGGGTCCTCAATTACACAGACTTAAACAAGAGCAGGCCTCTTACATCTAGCAAACGAGCGGGATTTTGTTGGTTAAAATGATTTCATCAGCTACAGCTAGCTGGCTAGTTATTGCTATTTCCATTACTTGAACACTCTGTCTCTAGTTGAGGTTTTAATGCTACCCACTACTGTAGGTAGTAAGCTAGTTAACATCATTAGCTGGTCAACAAATACAATGTTTAAAGCTGCAGTTGGTAACCTTGAACAAATATGATTAAAAGTTATTTTTATAAAACTGTCACTATATCCTTAATGGCATTTGTAAGATTTCACCACGTTCGAATGAAAAACAACCAATCAGAGCCGAGCAGTCTCTGAGCAGCTGTCAATCACTGCTTGCGAAACTCGATCAAACTCGCAAACTAGACAGCGCTGATCAAATATGGATCAAGATTCTGTTACTGTAATGCCTATTCCTTTTCCTCAGATGTTTTGAGAAATATTTTAGTGTACTGTTTAGCAATAAAATGAGAAAGGGTTGTTAGGCATTGATGTTGAATGGTTAAGGTTAGGATAGGTCGCTGGGCAGCAAGTATCAGAAGAGTTTTCACATGTTTTCACAACTTGCGGGTTAGCTTCTAGACACGACCATGAAAAAGTTTGTGACACGGCCACAGTCGAGCCAAAACCAAGCACCCTCCACCGGCCGGAGCAAACTTTCGCATTTTACAGCTAAACAGTACACTACAAGATGTTTCTGAAAACATTTGAGGCGAGATATAGGCGTTACAGTAACAGAATATTGATTCATATTTGATCAGTGCTGCCTAGTTTGACAGTTTGATCGGAGTTTGCGAGTTTCGTGAGCAGTGATTGACAGCTGCTTAGAGACTCCTCGGCTCTGATTGGTTGTTTTCCTTCGGGCACGTTGCAAATGCCATTAGGAGCACAGGACGAGGCAGAGGAACATGACTTTTTTTCACAGATTATCTATCTCATGCACTACTGTCAGGATATAGTGACAGTTTTTCAAAATTACTTTTTTTATTATATTTGCTCAAAAGTTACTAACTGCAGCTTTAATCCATTCCAGACTGTTGGCCTTGGAAAGGCAAAAAAAGAGACCATCCTACTATCGCTCTTACTGCAGCACCATGCACACTGACTCAGCATGTGGAGAAATCCAAAGCTTGACAGGGCTGCTGTGCCTAGTTACGGTTGCTAAGATATGATTGGACAATGGCTGTTTGGAGGATGGGTTTATGATATATTGTACTTAAATAATTGTATAATTCACAAAACCAGACTTAATTTTGCCTTTGTTCTCCATAGCTGCCTGTGCCACTGAAGTTTTTAAAATTGCTACAAGGTTAGGAGCAGAAAACAATTCTTAATCTCTCATCCCAATTGATTTGTCAAATGAACATTACCTAACATCCGATTTTATTTTGCAGTGCGTATATTCCTTTAAATAATTACCTGGTCTTCAATGACGTGGATGGACTGTACACCTACACTTTTGAAGCTGAACGAAAGGTTTGTCATGCCCTAATTGTCCGTAACCATAACCATAGCAACTGTCTTGTCAGCAGTGTAATGTACATTCATCCATATAGGGAATAACCAGTGTACTCTGCATCATCTTTTATTGGCAGGAAAATTGTTCGGCCTGCAGCCAGGTACCTCAGGATCTCCAGTTTCCTCCTTCTGCCAAATTACAGGAGGTTTTAGAGTACCTTACAGAGAACGCCTCTCTGTGAGTATGCAGAAGAAAACATTTTGTAATGCTTCTTTAGGAAAAATAACATCAGGTTAAAATTGTGTATAACTTTTTTCCAGACAAATGAAATCCCCGACTATCACCACAACTCTGGAAGGGAAGAATAAGACGCTGTATTTGCAGGTAATATACAGTTTTTGATATTTGAGAATGCTGCATTGTGTTTGGTCACCTACATTTTCTTATAAACTACAATTCCATTTTTATTCCAGTCTGTTAAGTCCATTGAGGAACGAACAAGGCCAAACCTCTGCAAGACTTTGAAAGGTAATAAGAAACGCTACTCCAGTCTGTCCAAAGTTGCCTGTAGCTGCACAACTTTCATGATAACATAATATATAATAAAATGTGTTTTTTTTTCCTCTTGATTCAGAGCTGGGCTTGTCGGATGGACAGGAACTAGCCGTAGCCGACGTCACCACGCCCCAGACGGTTCTCTTCAAGCTCAATTTCACCAACTGAACATTCATTACAGCACTGACGTCAGATCGACCGCATCTGAATGCAAACTGGGTCTTGCATCTTCACTCTGTGATGTTGCAGTAGCACATTTGACATGATAATGTAAATAAGACGAGTGAGGTCTCGCTTGTGGGATTGGATCGGTTGTCATACGAACATGGAATCATTTAACGGAATTGTTTTCTATTAGTACAATAAGTTTACTTCTTGATGTACTTGTCCTGTTTTTGACTGCTATTGTAGCGATTTCCCTGTCAATCATATGAGAATAATGATGTGCACTATTCTCTAATAAAGTTTTATTATTATGGTTGTAGAGGAAGCCCCTGTTGCCAGACTTTTTTTTGTCATCTTAGAAGCAACAGGGCAGCTTTACTGTCTATCTTAAATAACTTTAACTGTATTAAAATATTAAAACTAGATTACATCCACACCACATAAATCTGTTGTTAAGATTAAAATTGATGTTTTATTTATTGAAATAAATGTTTTATGTGACAGTCTTAAAGGAGTGGTATCAGTCAGTGGGTTACCTCCGGGTCTGAAAAGAAGCCAATGCGGAAGTACCTTTAACTTGCATTATTTCTAACAGCCAGCAGGGGGCGACTCCTCTGGTTGCAAAAAGAAGTCTGATTGTATAGAAGTCTATGAGAAAATGAACCTACTTCCTACTTGATTTATTACCTCAGTAAACATTGTAAACATGAGTTTATGATCTCAATTGCTAGTTTCAAGTCTTCTTCAATACAGCATGATGTTCATTTAGTAAATCATGGTCCCATTTAGAGTTAAATAGACCATAAAGAGAGTATGCTTTGGGGTGTGGCTGCTTTGTGATTGACAGGTCGCTACCACGGAGTTCCGGTCTGGGAGTTGTCCATGTTTTCGTTTTAGAAATTTAAACCTTTCACGGTGTGTTTTCAGTTCATGAAAGTTAATATTAACATTTTCGTCACCTAAAAATCTTTCATTCAGCTTTCGGTTGTACTTATCTCTGTCCTCTCGTCACTTCTGGTTGCAAAAAAACAAGATGGCGATGGCCGAAATGCCGAACTCAAGGCTTCAAAACAGCTGTCCAACAAAAAGCAACGGGTGACTCCACTTCTCATAAACAGTCCATCTCATCTACCTCTCGCTTAATGAGCGAATTTCCCCATAACGTCAAACTTTTAATTTAATATGAATCACTGAGCTATTAAAATATTTTTGTGGGTTTTTTTTTGTGAGAATGAAACTGTTACTTATATACCTCAGTTTGACATTTTACTTTGAGTGGTGTGATATGCTTCATTAGTGGATTGCAAATATTAATAATTTGCATCCCCAGGAGGCTATGAAGCAAAACAAACAGGTGTGAGATCTCACCTTTTGCTGTTTGGCAAAGTGACAGCAAAAATAAATAAATAAATCTGTTATCAAATATGAGCTTAAAGCAAATATGTGGTGAGAAGAGAGGGCAGAGCAGAGCAGGGCCTTCAGATGCAGTTTCTATCCTCTGTCTGTCTGCTGTGCTGACAGGACGTCGATACTCACTTTAAGCTTCTTAGGGCTCTAATGAAAGTGGCCGCGTATTGTCCGGGGATGGACAGATGGTTTCTGTCTTGATTAAGTTTTAATTTTCCTGACGAGGGGGAAAAAGCTGGTAGGATGTGAATAATCCCCGCTGTGCTCACAGAAACAACACATCTCTCACATCACATCCTGCCTTCTGAAAGGTATACTATAGTAACTCCAGGTGGAGGAGCTGGAGTGTGAAGCTGCAGGTTTCCACTGAGTCGACGTGTTGACTGTTATCTCAGCCGTGGGTCGTTATTCAGCAGCGGACTGGAGGGAGGTCTCACGCCTTTTCTCTCTCTCTGAATATTCTGATTTGAGGCAGAAAACTTGTGAAACTGGAGGATCATATCTTGCTGCAAACTTTTGCATCCTTGCTTGAAACGATTGCTATAGTATGCATAGCATACTGAGGCAGACACTGATGGAGACTCCTGTAGCAGCTTATCATGCATATCAATAACCTGAGCAGAGGTAAGTGGTGGAATATTCATAAATTCATCAATCACAGGCAACAGTCTGGAAAACTTCTTTTATTTTGAAATATGATTTTGTTTATTCTGTAGTTAAATTTTAAAAGGCAGGCAGATTATTTGTTATTGATGATGGTAATATTATACAAAAGTATGCTACATGTGTGTAACAATGTAATGTACTGGCATAGTGTTTTGGCAAAAATATGAATAATAATAAATAAGTTAAAAGTTAAAAAGATAAAGGAATGACACCTTTATTACTGAATATAAATTAATATATTATATAATGTATAAATGTAAAAAAAATAAATAGATTACTTGAGTAGCCCATCAACAAAAAATGAATGGCCTACTATTTTGATAATCGATTAATTTAAAAATTGATTAGAAATCAATCAAAATTGCATTTTAAAGCTTTTTCTCTGTTTTACATGATTGTAAATTGAATGTTTTTAAGCTTTGGACTCTAGACTTTGGGTTCTGGGAAAATTGCGAAGGACATTTATATTATTGACTGAACGATTAATCGAGAAAAAGAATTGACAGGTTAATCAATAATGAAAATAATCTTAAATTGCTGCCCTAAACTGTAGCCTATGGGGTTCAGTTGTGAATGAAAACGCCTCAAGCAAACTTGTGAATTAAGCAGTGATGTCTCACTTTGTCCTGCATTAGTTATTGCTGCGATTTGACATTAAAGTCCACGTCCCAGTTTTTCTGTGACTCATGTGGAATACAACTTGTTTTAGAAGGAGAATTTAGCTTTCAATGCAGACTTGTTTGCAGCTGAAGGGTCAATATGAGTCAGAAATGAGTGCAAGGAACCACTCTCATCTGCCTCCAAAGATCGGGCCTCTGATCCAGCTTTTATTGGCATTTCTTTGATTTGCCTTGGCTTAGCTCATGTGAGAGTCACAATTGTGCAAATAGATGCAATGATCTCATGAACCACATATCAGGAGATGTTATGAATTTACGATACGATCATACACTTTAGGGGAAAACTATTGACCTAATTCTGATTAAATGTGCATCAACCTCTTTGTCTGTGCAGGCAAGATGATGCTGAACATATTGGGTGGGTCATTGCACCAGGGACTTCTGCTTCTTTGTATAGTAGGCCTCTGCAGCCAGCTTGTGTCCACTGGCAACCAAAGCTCCCGAGGACAGACAGGTAGGTGTCAGACCCAACCAGACCAGTCACACTCCCTGAGGAACTCATGGCCCCTGGTCACCAGTCTGGTCGCCTGGTAGAGAGTTCAAGCAACAAGAGCCTGAAACTCACTTATATGCTTCTCATTAGAAACAGAAATGAATATGGATAATGTAGTTTTTCATGTTTAATGTTATATGACTGAACATTTAACCTCTGCAGTATCACATGAGAGACTGATTGTTTAATTACTGCAGTGAGGAAGAAGCATCAAAATCTTTTACTTTGATAAAAGTAGAGATAAAATAATGGAAAAGTACTATTAAGTCATTGATTTAAAAAAAAAAATGCAGACGTATCATCATAAAAATCAATCTCAGATCCCATTGGCTGTCTGAGCCTCTGGGGGCAAAGGGTCGTGTCTAGAAGGTAACCCTCAAATTGCGAAAACTTGCAAAAAACTCTTGCGAGACTCACTACCCGATGATCTATCCTGACCCTAACCATTCAAGATCAATGCCTAACCTTTCTCGCAAGAGTTTACGCAATTTGCGTGTTACCTTCTAGACACGACCGGGGAACGGGCTATATTTCTGGGGTTCCGGTGTAGCCAGCGGATATCCGGGTCAAGACTTCCTTTTTTCTGTGCGCTGCTCATTGTTTACTGTCCGATTAGCAACTCGAGATGCGAGACTGGAGTTGATTTTGAGAGACGACGCGGATTGTTTCACAAGTAGCCAGTTAACAAGCTAATTTTGAACCAATAAAAAGCTGAATCATCGTCAAGCGATAGTCGGTGGCGGCGGGTTCCCAGATTGCATTATGACCAATGCATACCGCGTCTTTTGCTCTGCACATTGACTGTTTACCTGCATTCAACCAAAGCCTGCTCGAACGTGATTGGTCAATACTACTCAGACTACAAACGGAAACCCGAACGCTTCCAACACCAAAATGATGTCCCGTTGCCTCCAGATTCTACATGTGAATGCAGAATCTGTTTATAGAGAATACATGAAAATTGACTTAAAAACTGCTGAATCAATACATGAGCAGTATTTTACTTTAGATCGTTCAATTCAGCAGTTTCCAAACTAGGGGTCTTGGCCCATATACAGTCTATAGTCAGGCTCCCTCCAAGGAGGGATTGTGAGATAATGCAACCCAAATTTATAATCAGTTGCTTTTTTGTAAGGGGTCACAAGCTGAAAATGTTGGGAACCGTTGGTTTAATCCATTAGATTTCAATGTATTGTATAAGCCTATCCAGTGTTTTGTAAAAAGTAGAATATTTAGAAATGTAGAAGCATAAAGTGGCATGAAATGGAAGTACCTCTAAATTGAAGTTAAGTCCAGAACTTGAGTAAATGTAGTAACTTTCCACCCATGCCACGCATGGATAACTCCAAACTGAAACCTGAGATTTGTCTTTGTTTTGTATAATTACGTGTTTCATCTTTTGATCTCTGCTTTGATTGTATAGTCCAATTTCAAACCCCACTTTAATTATGAATTAACCTTCCTCTCCTGCAGCTGTCGTCGGTCATGCAGCCACACAGACGCCTCAGAGATAAATTAGCAATATGCATGCATGGGGTTTTCTCTTTATCTTTTTACTTCTGCTTTGTTGCACCCTCTTCTATTGCAAGTTCAGTTTAAGTGTATCAGCATGAATCATCAGAGGTGTAATAATCACCAATTAGCTGTGTTAAATTCCCTTTTTTTGTGTGAAATGATGCAGAAGAAGCAGGTGTGGGGCATATTTCTGTTCATGCTTTTTATTCAGGTCATTTGTATTTATTCACGCAAATGACATTTTAAATTAGGTAGCTGAACATGTTGATTGCTGCTAATATGTTTTGACACTTGAATGTGTTTTTGCATGACTGTGGCATAAGTGCTGATGCTTTTTATCCACTTGGTGGTGCTGTAGCTTTAGATACATCCAAATTAGGGTTGAAGTATTTTATAACTTTGCTTATTTGGTCATCTGAATGAGTGTAACAAAACTGTATTTAACTAAATTTAACATCTAATTAAGCCAAGAAATAATTACAATTCGACTATAATACTGCCATCTGTAAAGGCTGAAGTCACAAAACACAGCATAAAAATCCTTTTCCTCTAAATTCTCTTCCTCAGGGTCATCGCAGGAGAGGACAGGGACTTGTGAAGTGGTCGCCGCTCATCGTTGCTGCAATAAGAACAAGATTGAGGAACGCTCTCAAACAGTCAAGTGCTCCTGTTTCCCAGGACAGGTGGCGGGGACAACAAGGGCTCTGCCCTCTTGTGTTGAAGGTAATATTATTGGGACCCTCTTCTACCTCTCTTAATCAGAAACATTCTGACATGACAGGAATATATTATTTTTAAAAGTAGAATCGGGTTAGTCAGTTTCACCAGAGTCCTCTGATTCCGAGGCTGTCAAGGACCAGAGAGTGTGACATCTGATGAATGTTTTTTTTCCAAACAAGGCTTTTTTCTTAAGTCTTTCCGTCTAAAAAGTGACCTTCGGCTGTGCGTGGTGTGTTTTTTTTCTCCAGCCTCCATTGTTCGTCAGAAGTGGTGGTGTAAAATGGAGCCGTGTCTGGAGGGGGAAGAGTGCCGAGTTCTCCCTGACCTCACCGGTTGGTCATGCATCTCTGGAAACAAAGTAAAGACCACAAAGGTAGGGCCTGCATTAGTCTGAGTCACAGTGGCACCAATACTGTACAAAAGACATAACACAAAATGGCTTCAATTTAAGGCACAGTATTTATAGACGCTTAAATGCAGTCATACGGTAAATCTTCTCCCTTTTTTATTGTGTTGCTCTTATGCAAAACAGGGGCCGACAGACTTGTGAATACTCATCATAAAGCTTTATTTTAGTAAGCCCTCCTTTGATGCTCAAAGATTCCACAATCGAGCATAATCACCGCTCCCATTGGCCGTATCAGCCCTCTTGCTCTGTGCCAGGCACAGTTGGCTCACAAAACCCAATTCTATAATCTGGTGAATGATGGGGCCAAGAGGACAAACATGAAATAAGCTGTAAACTAATGCTGAACAGTAAAACCCATGTAATTAAATCTGACGGCCAAAGGAATCCCCGCTGCGTTTAGAAATGCACTTTCTCATAAGTTGCCTTGTTGTCGAGCTCTTCTATGTGTACGATTCCTGGGGGAAACATTTACAGTGAAGCAGGGGCAAGTTGGCACTGGCAGCCTGCAGTGATCAAAAGATACCCAGTAGTTATGTGGTCCATCCGATTTTACTATTGAACAATACAATAAAACAGAAGACAACAGTGATGGAAGAAATACTCTATGACTACTATGAGGAACTCTTAACTGGTTATAAAACAGTCTCAATGTAATACTCATGCCCTTATATGACCTACATAAGTAAACAAGACCATCAGCAAGAAGATTGGCTATTTCGTTATAGTTATTCTTAATGCTTGTCATTGGTGCCACCGGGTCCAATTCTGGTGAAATCAGACAAAATCATGCAGCTCAGACTCTAGCGGGGCTAGAGCTACCAGCCCGCCGAAGACGGATCCAGATCCAGCATTGCTTCATCTTCAAACCTGCAGTTGGAGCTCCGGTGGAAAGTGGAGAGCTCCGCGCCTGATTGAAGCAGCTCCTCCTACGGCCAGGAGCAGAGCTTTGCCTCGCTGCTCCATCGGTCCCTGCTGGGAGCCAACACCGCCACCACGCTGCTGGAGGCCCGGGCCCGTTAGAGGGACAGGAGGCACGGGAAAACCAGAACCAGGACAATGCGGGGCAGACTGTCCCTGCTGCAGAAACATGAGAGGTTTTCTAAAGGGACTTTTGTCCACAGGGACCGCCAAAATGAAAATTCCTCGTAGTATCTTTAAAGGTTCTCTAAACGATATCCAAAGCATTAATATAGCAGCAAATAACTATTTGCTATGTAAAGATATAGAGGAGTAATGTCTACCTGAGCAGAGACGAGCTTCTCCGTTCTTTGTTGACATAGCCGGGCCGGCCGCGTGTGCTTTTAGTGCATGTTCATGCATGTGAGCGTGCCCCACAATTTCACCGTTATCTCCATCAGCAGTGTTACCTTTGCTTTCACTGTTAGCGCTGTTAGCACCGTTAGCTACGAGCCGCTGGCTCACCTGTCACCGCTTTGAGAGCCGTACGGAGGCGATAGAAATGCTCCCAATCTCACGTTTAGCACCTTTAAGTGAATGCAGTAGTACTTCAGTGTATACTGTTCTAACTTACACAGGCCCCGCCCTCTACTGGACTCTATGGAGGGCTCCGGCTGTGCTTATAGAACTAGGGTTACAATATCGTAACCTTTGTTACAAGTAAAAGTCCTGCATTCAAAATTTTAATAAAGTAAAAAAGTACAAGCTTCAAAATATACTTAAAGTACCAAAAGGAAAAGTACTTATTATGCAGAATGGCCCATTTCAGAATAATGTCTATTATTGGATTATAATTACGGATGCATTCTGGGGCTAATTACTTTATATACTGAATATAATACACATTTATCATATCCCTCAGTTTTATATTGTGTAAAATACATTGAAATAATTGTGATGGAAATGAACAAAACCAGAGTTGTGAATGTTTGTACTTTCATATGTTTTTAGGTGGCGCGGTAGCAAGACAGAAGCTCCATTTAATCAGTACAAGCCTGTCCCGGCCTGCTGCAGTCACCTTAACTAACACTGGACTCTGAGGACAGTGAACGCCCCGTCAGATAGAGCAAAGAACAATATAGATTTAATTAGATATCTACTGGCTCAGCTTTAAACCGCAGGAACTCATTATTTTAATTTCCTTTTTGCTTGAACACAATTTTAGTTGGGGTTAATCCCATGGAGTGGACAATCTATTAGCAACTGACTTAAGATAAAATGAAGCAGACCTTCCTTTCCACAGTCCAAACAGGCAGCTACTGCAAACGTCTGTATCATTGTCTCAGTGCTTGATATGCTGGGCACATTGTGATGCACTCAATCAAAGTTTGGATGGGCCTGCTGGCAGTCACTTAAAAAGAGATTTTGTGGATTTTCAGGAGGCAGAATGTGAATCCAGTCAGTTACTTGTGACTGTCTCCGCCGATCAAAGCAGAAAACCACAAATACTGAGAAATTTATGATTATGTAGCATGTGTAACAATGCCGTCCCGTAGACTCACTCTGAGCTTTGCAAAGAGGTCAGATCCCTTTGGACTACTTCTTACCACGAAGAGGCACTCTTCCAAACACGCCTGCACGCACACACACACACACACACACACACATACACAAGCTGCTTTTCGACTCCACTGCTTGGACAGGCCACCACCTGCAAGGCTGCGGTGGCATGCACACAAGCATGAAGCTCTGATGCAAAACAAGGACTGTTTGAAATGCTAATCATGGGGAGAAAGGGGAGAGAGAAGAGAAGAGGAGAGGAGCTCCTTCACTGCTGAGAGTATTTACACCATGCTTTTGTTTGTCTCTCTAAACTGAGTACTCATGTGGAGGGAACTCTGCTTATAGTAATAATTGGAAATATTGGAGATTCTCTGCCTTGAAGCAAATTGTAGCCACTAACAGAACAGAATATTTACCGTTATTACCGTTTCATCAGTTGTCCTCTTCATATGAATAATATTCCTTCTGGACCCGCCCCGATTGCCTCTCTTTTATCTCTCGAGTTCAGTCAGACATTTTTGCATTTTACCTTAGCAATGAAGAGGCATTTTATAATAACACTTACACGGCGACTGCTAAATCATCCCATCTGAGGCAGCAGACTTGTATGAATGCCACATGCTGTGCCAGTTGAAAGCGGCTGAATTCTAAGCAGTTTGCTCAACATTTACTTAATGCAATTATGCATTATGGTTGTCTCGGCGGTGACAAGATTCTTCACTGAGCTGTCATGCAGTCCGAGGCACTTTATGCATGGCTTTGCTTTGTAAACATTCAATTTCTGATTGCTATCTAATGTTTACAGTGCTGCGAATGTCATCAAAATCCTGTAATTTCAAGATAATGATATTGAATATGTCGGATATTTCTGGAAAACCCCTCCTCTAAATCATCCACTTGTAGATGATAGATTAATATCCCTTTGGTGAAGCTTATCACATAACAAATTCTGTTCATGGGTGTCTCCAACATAACTGTGTCATATCGTAGCTGCTTTTATAAACCCATCAGAAGCTTGTGATGCAGCCGACAACAGTATTATAAAAACGATCTGACAAGATCAGTCAGGAAGATGGTGGATCAACATATTGTTTACAGAAGAGTGTATTTAATTCAGCCCGTTTGCACGAAAAGGCGTATGAATACCACGATAATGCGCAAGGCTTTTAGCGTGCCATACGGACGCCTTTCTTGCTTTTGGTGTGTCATTTGTACGCTATGTAGTCTGTATGTAAAGGCACCAATGTAAATATAGCCTAGAACTTTTCACCAGGAGACTGGTGTTTTGTTTTGTTAGTTACGTTAGTGACGTTTGTCACATGTTTTTTAGTGATTTATTTTTTTGTGATGATTTTTTAGTGGTTTTCCGTGCTTATGTTACGTTGTTTCCGTACGTATTTTACTTAGATAACATACTTATTTTAAGCCCAACCATGACGTTTTTACTAAACCTAACTGAGTGGTTTTGTTGCCTTAACCTAACGTTACTGTAGTTTTGTTCGAGAAAAGTGGCGCACAAATGACACGTAAAAAGGCTAAAATGCATCTATGACACGCGGAATGTCCGTGTATTGTCATGCTCTTTATACGTCATCCCGTGAGACCGGGTTGATTTAATTTAAGTGCTGACTGTAAAATTTAATACTATACAAATGGTGGATGCAATAACAGAAACTCTTTACAATATAATGCAATCCACTCCAACCATTCCACAAACTGCAGTATGGCATCAGAGCGACCTTAGATTTGAATCAACATCTCTGTGGCACAATATCAGCTTGACAAAGGCACAGCTGTTGTATTGTATTGTTCCCTGGTTAAGATTTCAAGGAGTGCTACAATGACCTATGCTTAAACTGCAGTTATTCAGTATTATTTCAGAATATAATACCAGATGAATTACTCAACATATAACTCCACCTTTTAACTGTGTGAATCGTTTTTCAATGCCAAATGTCACATGGTTCCAGCATCTCGATTATGATTTGCTGCTTTTCTTTGTCTTATGTGGTTGTTAATTCAATATTTCTGGGTCAGTGTTTCCCAAATGTTTTTTCTAGGGACCAAATTTTTAAAAATGACAAACCATTGCCACCGACAATAGTCTATAAATCAAATTAAATGAATGTTCATGACCATTTTCACCGCCATTTCTGCATCAACTTATATTATCTTGAATCGGTAAACCAGCCATGTTGAAGAGATACGTTTGATAAATCAAATAAATGCATTTTGGAGTTAACAGGCTTTCGTTTTTTCCCTCTCAGCAGTAAAACAAACAGAATGTACGCTAGCCTTTCATATTAGATTCAATGTTATAAGTAGGCTACAATTATCAGAATCATTCGAACATTCAGGCTCCTTCATGTGGCTCAAAGGTGTACTGCAGATATAAATGTTGAATAAAAGATTATGGAAGAAATTCTGCAAATTTATTTGGCGACACTAATAAAATCTCCTGTGACCCACCTGTGGGTCCTGACCCAGTCTTTGGGAAAGGCTGCTCTAGGAGGTAATTCTTAAGGAAATCGGGAATTGACTTACCAATGAATGCTATATTAATTATGCTATATAGTTTTTTGTGTATGTAAAAGTTCTGCAAAGTTAAAAGCCCGAAGTCCACGCCAAAGGGAGTTACTCTCCCCCACAGAAACACTGCTCCTGAACTGCTTGAAACGCCTCACTTGAAGTCCCACATTTTGTTCCGTAACATGATGATGTCACCAAGTAACACATTTACATAACGGCTAGTTTGGCATGCCCTCAAACAACGCTAGTTATAGCGGAGCTGGAGCGGGGTCCGAAGAGTTTGGTTCAGGTGACCAGTCACAACAGAGAGGGCCAGCTGACCAATCAGAGCAGACTGGGCTTTTCGGGAGCTCAAACAGAGCGTTTCAGACAAAGGGTGAAAAGAGATGCTTCAGCACAGCCGGTATGAGAAAAAATAAAGCGTTTTTTTGAACATTAAAGCCTGTAAACATGTTGTAGTAGAAACCCAAAATACAAGTATGGCCTGAAAATAAGCATTATACTGTATAGGTCCTCTTTAATCGAGGACCGGCAGATTAAGCAATAATGAGAATAATCGTTTGTTGTTTTTCATAATTTATCATATTTGATTTTGTTCAGTTTTGGCAACTGAAGCTTCTCTTGAATGCAGACAGAATCTTGTTAATGATGTAACTCTGGGAATAAACCAATAAATACAATCAAGTATTCGTAACGTCTTCATGCAAGTGGGTTGAGATTGCTATATTGTTAAAGATGCTTTTCAGTGACTGATTTAACTTCTCAGGCTTGAAAATGAGGTTTACACAGAGGAGTTAGATTTCATATATTACTACTGCAAGTTAAACTCAAGAGCTGGTTGGGCTTCTCTAGGAGTCCAACAGTAGTCTTATCCCATATTCCTACTCATTGAACCATTTCCCATCTCGTATTTATGTATTCACATTGTACAGAAATGCAAAGCTCATTGAAGTTAAAGGTCCCCAGATTCCCCTCACTGTTCTTCAAATCTGAGTAGATCTGGACAAGAAAGCTTCGGAAAGATCAGGAACTCACGGAGCTACATTTTCTCACCGACTCGACAGAAGCTGCAGAAGAGATGAATCCACGGGGAATTGAGCAGAATAAGTTGATGTGTGACTTCCATATTATTACCATCCTTACACTCACTTCTGTGTTTACTTTTTCACATATTGAGATTTTTTTTTTTGATTCCTGTATACTGTACACAGTATATATTATAGCTACTGTCATGTTTGCATATTGTTTATAACCTTTATGGCCGTATTTGTTCATAACAGATTTTGTTTTTCAAATTCTCAAAAACTTTTTGGAATAGAAGTTTGAAATAAGGTAAAAATCCTCTATGCCCCAGTGGGCTTTATGTCGACGCTGACAGCACGCATCTTCAAATTTGTGCCTATATTCCTAAAATACCAGAAGCGCTCATAACTTTCTTTTTCTGATTTGTTTTCAAAGGAGCCGGTGTGACATTCATTAGGTGACTTTCAGATGTGTCTTCGATAAACTCTGTGATTCATACGCACTCGCGCGGGTTCTTACAAAAGTTTAAGGAATCTTTCCGTGCTGCTTGATTACCTTTTATCTTTAAAATAACCTTAAAGCCAGTCAAAAGAGCTTTATCTCCGTTAGTCTGGAGAAATTGAGTAGAAACCCTCTGAGCGCCTGTCATAATGCGTGGCTTTAAAATCACATCCTGATTTCTAAATGAAAGCAGCCAAAATAAGGTAATTAAGGTAGGAGTTATGGGATCCTCAATCTCAGCTGGAAAATGCTTTACAGATGAGGCAACAGCAGATGAACAGAAGATTAAGTAAGTTCACAATTTTATCCATTTCATCCACAAAATGAGACAGAAATCACCTCAATTTCGAGTTGTTATTTACAAAGGTCTGAGCAATTATTGGGATTTGAGTCTCGTACTTCAAACCGCCCACAAATAACACGTTTCTGGCAGCTTCTTTGATATCAGTTTGCAGGTGATATAAGGCAGAGAAACCTCCCCTCTCTTGTGACCCTCTGTTGGGGACAGTAGTTCATGTTCACTAATAGAAAATCAACTGTCCTGGGGCACATGAAAAACATAATGGAAACACTGTTCTATTCCCCGTTAACAACTTTTTCCTCATATGGAGTTGACACTTGTAATAAAAAATGTAAACACAAATCTCCTTGTCTCTCTCGCTTTGTGTATAATGTGTGTGTGTGTGAACTAAATTAGCCTTCTTTTACTGCAGGCAACTATATAGGAGACTCAGAGCAATAGACTGAAAGTAGTTTGGTCACAGCTCAGGGGTTTCATCTATTCGCTTTGGCATTATACATACATACTATCTGGAGCAGAGATTACAGTTTTGTGCTTAATTAAAATAGAGAGCTGAACAATTACACTTTAACGAACAAACATTAATTGGACGATATTAATGTTATCAGCCGCGTGCGATGTATTCATATGCATTCACGCCTCATGGCTGCATGTTACGCTAATGAAACAGACAGTGTTATGCACCCGTACAGGGAGCCTGGAGATACAACTGCACGGAGAATCTTTCTATATGTGAAGCTTTTTGACATTTATTGTTTGAAATGTTTTTCGTTTATTTCTGCAACAGGGTAAAAGAAAATGTAATGGATCTCATTTTATCATTTCTCTCTTCACCCAAGTGATAATAAGGTTTCATTTAACTGGTTTATGTGTAAATCATTCCATTTTTTTCATCAAACTGGTGATATTATGAGAAAAGAGGTCATTTTAATTCTGTTTAATAAAAATGTAATGGCAGGAGATGAAACTGAACAGCTTTTGAAGATCAAGGTTTTTGCAATGTGGTTTTAGAACCAGCAAACTAAAGTCACTCTGCCTGAAAGTAAGTACAACGCAATGGATTTTCTGGAGGTTCTACTAGGCACATGTTTTTTCCAGATTATCTGTCTCATGCACTACTGTCAGGATATAGTGACCGTTTTATAAAAACAACTTTTTAAAATCATATTTGCTCCATTTCTACCTTTCCTTTAAACACCACCCGCCAAGCATGCTAAGTGACTCAAATCAAACGCACCCATGATCATTTGAGTCACCAACAGGTAGCAACACCCAGCATGCACCATGCTTAAATGCTATCCTCCAGGTGATTTCTAACTCCAGTGAGGCATGTGAGGACTTTCTTCTGTTTGTGACTGATAATTCCTGATGTGACCTTCAGAGCCTCATTCAGCTCAAAATGTTTGAAAACTTTGAGGAGCACAGCGGGACAGAGAAGCTGAGTAGTTTATATACTGGGACAGAGAGGATTCATGGACTGGTTATCTTCAAAGATGAAGGAGCAGAGAAGTTGAAGCTTGAGCAGATGGAGGACTACACAAGACTCACAATGTGCTGTTCAGACAGGTGAGTACAATAACAAACTGAGCTGTTGTTACTCACTGCTGGCTACAGATGAGAGCGTTGCCTAGTAACTTTGTCTATGTCTCTCCTTTGCTGTGATGCAGTTGCCATGGAGTTTATATTGTTGATCCATCTCTGTGTTGTGTCTGCCTTGGTGATGTTTTATTCTGTTGTTGATTATAAGAAGTGTCAGGCTAATTTATGTAGCTTAATAATGCTTGCCCTCCATGGTGTCCAGTGCTCCTTTTATTTATTGCCTGTCATTTTTGTTTAATCGTCTGAGTTTTGTGCTAATTTCTGGTTAATTCTAGAAAGGCTGCTGCACTGAGGAACGTTATAATTGATAATCGGCTGAATGCACAGGCTGCAAAGTGCAGTATATCTTAGAAAATAATGGAACTTATTGTTGGTTAGGACATAAATGCTCTTGTTGCTGATGTTGTTCCACTTGTGTGTACTTAACATTTATTGAAATTTATCTTGCAGCCTTAAGCTGTTCTTTTATTTTACAGTATTTTCATATATCATCATGTTTCTTTACCCTGAGTACATTTTTACACAAGTACTTTTACTTCAGTATAATATTCTAGGACTCTTTCTGCACTCTTTCAATAGAAATAGTGCTGTATTTCTTTCTTTCTATTCATATTCACAGTTGAATATTTCTGTTAGCAACATCTCTCCATATGAGACTCCTTCAGAGAGTGTCGAAGAGTCCTTGAGCAAGAACCTCTAGCGTCTGCCATCAGTGTATAGATGTGCGTGTGAATGTTGGCATGTGTTGTAAAATGCTTTGAGTGGTCAGTAGACTAGGAAAGCAGTCCATTTACCATTTAAATTATATTCTGGAATTTACAGGGACCCGGCGCAGAGAGCCAATATGGGAAAAATATGATCTCTTTTTGTAGTTCTTGTCGGTACATTTGCGGCAGCAATCTGAATCAGCTGGAGAGTTTTAAAGGTCCAGTGTGGAGCAGAAATGAAAATATATTCACAGCTATGTTTTCATTAGTGTATAATCACCTGAAACTAAGAATCGTTGTGTTTTCGTTAGCTTAGAATGAGCCCTTCATATCTACATAGGGAGCGGGTCATTTTCACGGAGTCCGCCATGTTGCTCCGCCATGTTGCTATGGAAGCCCAGAACGGACAGCCCAAACATGTTTTTACGTTACCTGAAGGCTACCGTAGTTCTCCAAAACTGCGATAACGTGAGCCGCAGAGTGCAAAATTGTGGTACTGCCAGCCGCCGTCTGACTTCTGTTAAGTAGCGTTATTATGGTAAGGATGTCCTCCGAGTGAGGCAAACGGCTTTACCATGGTTTTGCATTTTGCCACTCATGTTACCGCAGTCTTGGAAAGGGAAGAGTGAGCGGAGGGGTACTCGGTTTGTTGCAATCTGCAACCACACCACTAGATGTTGCCAAATCCTACACACTGTACCTTTAAGGGACTTGTTGGGGCAGCCTGATAATAAGGTTTTTGCAATAATCCAGCCTAGAAGTAACACATGTATGGACTAGTTTTTCTGCATTGTTTTGAGACAGGATGTGCCTGATTTATTTTCAACGTTGCGTAGTTGAAAAATCCTGGTGGTCATCCAGGTTTTTATGTCCTTAAGGCATGCTTGAAGTTTAGCTAACTTACGGACTTCCTTATAAATGGAAGGGGAAATTAAACAGAAGAGTAAATAAATAAGAGAATTAATAAAAAGATAAATGAATAAATAAGCAAATTAAAACAAAAAATATAAATTTGTCACATTTTATCAATGAATTAATGTCTACATTTATTTTTAATATTTTTGCTACATTTAATGACACATTTATTTATTTAGTCATTTATTTTTGATTTTGTCAGGTTCCGTCCTCCATGTAAATGAGTGTCCACTGAACTTTCAACTTTCATATGACGTGTCCGCCCCTTACAGAACGCCGTTTGGCGAGGGCCATGTGTTCATGTGTTCACCCTTCGGATTAGGGCAGCCTAATTTCCTAAACTATTTTTAAAGTGTCTTGTATGGGTAATTGTGATTTACCGTCAGTCTCCATTAAAGTCAAGTGTAAGGGTGAGGCCAGAGTGGTGAGGAAGAAAATAACCTACAGCAAGACACCACGGTCGGGGTGAAGGATTGGACATGAGTCGGTCGCTGCTCATTTCACGTCCTTCGCCTCAGAAGATGACGCTCACATTATGTCATTATCTGCCATGAAACTTACAAACTAATTAAAATCTAAGATAGACAGTTTCTTGGTGATAAACACAATAGTATCCCCATCTGATAAAATGTTTTAAGGATAGATATTGTGAAAAGGTGGATCTTAGAAGACATTTCAGTCCCTTGTAAGCCACAAACCTTTTTATGAAGACAATGGAGAAAAAGCGCTGCTGGGTCTTTGTGGTAATCAAATACAGGTGCTCTTTGGATCCACCAGGTGTATTGTCCTCATTCAATCTTGTGAAAGGTTCATTGCATGGGTGGAATATGCTCTCAAAAAAGTACAAAATATAAGTCTCCCTCAAAAATAATCCAAGGCACACTGTAGTGTTTGAACAAAATTAAAATGCCTTTATTTTACATGGCAATAATTGTTTAAAATGATCAACGCATTGCGACCAACATAGGTCTTCATCTGGGTCTCAGTACCCTGATGAAGGTCGCAACATTGGTCGCAATGTGTTGGTCTTTTTAAACAAATATAGCCATGTAAAATAAAAGGACAAACCTTTTTATTTCCAAGGCTGAGACATTAGAAACCCAATCTACTGGCCTCGTTAAAGTTGTTAATATTCATTTGCAGCGCAACTCATTTTTGTTTTTTTCAGAGACAAAATTTTCAGCCAGCAATTCCAATATACCAATAATAAGAGCACACAGCCCACTTACTCAGCCTTGAGGCACTTCCATGTCACGGTAAGTCTGTTCAGCTTCTCCACAAAGCTCAACTATTATACCAAACCTATTTTTGCATACCTGTAGTTATTGTGTACTATATGCTGTGTTGTTCACAATAGCCCGACAAAATGCAGGGGTAGCTCATCTTTAATTCAAGGGAGTCTTTCTCGCAGAGATAAATCCTCTTCGCACTTATAAAAAGAAGAAGGAAAAAAGCCTCCAAGTATTCATTTTTGTATTCGGCAATTATTTAGCCTACCTGTGTCGTCTGCAATTTCGGAGAAGGATTCAATTTTCTGTTTCCGTTTAGCTGATGCTCTTACCCAGAGCGACACCCGAGTTGCTTAAACTGATCCTCTTCCACAATGCCAGAGTTCCAGCCCGCAACATATGGCCGACACACACTTGTCACGTTCATTTCCAAACAATCACTTCAGGTTCACAGCAGGTCTCGCCCTATTCAAATTACCACACCGGGAAACTTAACATTTTGTTGTATTTTGTCTTCACGGCGCAGTGTGATTCTATTAGAAACCCATTTTTAGCCCTCTGATTAAATTTCCTCTCTCATATTTGTCAGCATGAATATCTGTAAAAACGTCCCTGCAAAAACACAACATGTCAGCTGAGTGCCTCGGCATTGGCCTGACATAACTTGATATAAGTCGGTGCAACAGACACTGTGCCGGTGTCATTGTAAATCTGTCTATGTTTGCTTTGTGTGATCAAGTTGTTATTCCTTTGCGAGGACCTAACGGCATGAAAGGCCTGGTGTTCTCTGCATGAATCATTTAGATGAAAGCCCGAGGAGGAGGGGGGGAGGGAAGGAGCATGAGGCACCTGATGTCAACTTTAATTAGAATCCAGTTTGGTCGGCATTACCTTGACTTTAAAATCTCAGAATCCTGCAGGGGCAGTGGAGACAGTTCTCGGTTACAGGATGTGATTAGACTGGGTAATCGTGGCGATTGCTTGATGCCACAGAAAACAACTGGAAAGAGGAGTTAATGACTTTTATCTTGTTAAATGCTGTGTGTACACTGTATGTGCATACCTTGCAGTTTCTTGTACAGATCTATTGTTCGAAACAGCCACGCAGTTAATTTCACACGCTACTAATAAAAAAAGCATCTTCAGCATTGATCTTCTCTCAAGCAGATTATTACCAGTGTGTGGGGATTTTGTCTCGATAGGAGTTATTCCACTCTTAACACCTTATCATCATATCCTGTTGCTTTAAGTTGCACCTTGATATTCATGGAAACAGAGCAGCGACTTCCAAGTGCGGAGAATGGAGCATGACTAGACTGTCTGAGTGTTTTGAATGAAATGTGTCTTCAGAACAAACCCATGGGAGCCTCAATTCCCAGGATGTCCCTGGTGCATCATAAAAAGAAGTCAGGGCACATCACCATCACTTGTGTCTTATTTCTCACTGTTTTGCAGCTTGATGTGAGACATCAGAGCCTACAGCGGCAGCCCAGGGAGCCACTCCGCAGACTGACAGAAAATGAGATGCTTCTCGCTGCCATCTTGCACATATTATGCCCATTTAGCAATCCCATGTTGGACAGGAAGCATTATTTCAAAGGCGAGTTTGAATTGCGATAGCCTGAAGCAAATAAAACGCAACCTAAACAGCATCTTCATGTATTCGTGCAGCCATGTGTTTACATTGAACGGCAGCTGGATTCTCGAGATGTAACGAAAAACAAAAATCCATCTTGTCAGGCTTCAAGTAGTGCGTTTGCATCTGGCAAGTCAGTGAACAGACCAGTCGGCGTCCTGTAAGGAGCTACTGGCAGCTACGGGAATGGTTTAGGTGTTTGAGATGACACGGAGAGGCGACTGTTCGTCCTAAACAACAATGGCGACCATACATGCCAACCCTCCCGATTTTCCTGGGAGACTCACGTTTTTTATTGCCCCCTCCCAGTTTCCTCCTGGGGTAACAATTCTCCCGATTTATCGCAAATTATCATACTTTTTTTTTTTTCGTTATTTGAACCTGTTTCTTGCACTGTACAGCATCTATAAGCTCTACTGTTTCCACCCGAACGACAATAGAGCTACACCAATTGTTTACCGGCGGAAGAGAGCAGTCTATGCCCGCGTCACCGCGCAGTTTGAGCTTATGTTTGATGATGTGCCGCTGGGTTCAGTGCACATCACAGCCTGCAGCGCCCGAAGTGGGGCTTTGCTCGACTCAGTGAAAAGCCGGCGTGGAGCGACGCAAGCCATTGGAAATAATGGGATTGTTGGGATGGTGCCGCTGTCGCGTTGTGGCTGAAAGGGCCTTCAGTGAGTGAGAGACAGAGAGAGAAATTGTGAGTACTATCTGAAATAAATACTCAAGCATGTGCAAAAAATCTATAAAAACTGATGAATATTAGTTTATGCTAGAGATTCACACAAGTTTACACCAAAGGGGTGAATTATTCAGTAAAATTAAAAGTTTCACCTAAAAATGCTGCTGCAGCGTACTCATTAGTTTGTTATTTTCATTCTTTTAAAGTCCTCCTGAAGAGGTTATTGTAGCTGCAATAGCATCAGTTACTGTATATCAGAACTGGAGGGTATTTCTTCATTGAAAGATGAGAAAAGAACGGCACTGAAGGCTTTTCTCGATGGAAAAGGTGTTTGCTCTTCTCCCGACTGGCTTCGGCAAGAGTTTGATTGACAGATGGTTCATCGCATCACTTGCCATGTATTTTTTTGAACGTGCCTGCCCTTTTTCCAAACACTTTCCAATGACGGCATCTCAGATGGTTCTGTGTAACAAACCATCTGGCGGGTCAGGTTAGCCATGTTTAGCAGTCACTGCAGCCTTGGACAACTGTTGTATTTTCAGTACAATGGATGATGGACAGTGTGTGCTGTAATTTGGCATCTGTGTTTATTCTGCACGATCCACAGCACAGATGGAGCCAACAGACAACATGTGCAGTGGCAGACACCCAGCAGGGAAACAGTGAATACACATGCCTATTCATTTACCATTGATCACTAATATAAGTACACCTGGATTTACAGTCCATTGTCCTCCTTCTCATTACAGCCGAACATGGTTGTCTCTCCTCATTAAAGTTTATAATTGAGTTAAATCCACAGTCTGCATGGTAATGAATGGGGCCGACAACTGCTAGTATGACAAGTACTGTAGCAACTGTGCAAGTTGACTCTAGTTGCCATGCAAATAACATTAGCATGTGTTTCATTTAGAGCCAAAGTGTCACCCCACTTCCAGGTTAGCTTCTGCTCCGCTTGCTTTTGCTACTGTATTTTTTGCACAATGGGTTTCTTTCACAAGTCTTTCTAGAAAGCTAAAATTTATAGTTTGGTTTGGGGTTTTGATTTGTGATCTCAGCGCCATACTCCATACGTCACTCTGTGATTCTGTCACATACTGTACAAGAGCACAACTTATGGGAAAAGTCAAACCGTATTTTTTTTTTTAACAGTTATACAGCGGCAGGTTCTATCCTCAGAGGTATTTTCCTGACCCCACAGATTTTCTACTGTCAGCCCAGAAAGATAGAATATTTGCTCTGGGGCAAAACCAACGTTTAAATCCTATATTTCCACAGACTGCCACAGTCTGTGCAATGGACTTAACGCATGTTCTTGCAAAGAGCAGAACAACACAGTCTGAAAATATTGGATTCAAACATTGGTTTTGCCACGGGTAACCATTTTATCTCTCCGAGCACGGCAGTAAGTGGACATCTGTGAGATCAGGACAATGCATTTGAAGATGCAGTCTGCCTCTGGATAACAGGCACAAAATAACGTTTTGACTTTCCCCCTAAGGTCTGCATAATGCAGTGTGACCGAATCACAAAGTCCCAAAAATGCAACCAGGGTTTTGAGAGACTCGTGGGAGCTGTCATTGTTGAAGGCTACCAAAAATAATCACTGTTTTATCTTGGTTGAAATGACAAGATGATCAAGTGTCACTCACAGGTTCAATGGTAGCTACCTAGCATCATATCAGAAAAAAATGATCAAAGGAACCTCTTGAATGCATAAATAAACTGTGCAAGAGGCTATTGAAACAGAGGCTCTCTATTCCTGTCAACACTGTTGATGTCGGCAGATCATTGGTCAGATGGCTGTGGCAAATTTATTTTTAAGTTTAAAAGCAGATGACAAAAAATCAAGCATTTATATTTTTATCTCATGAATGGGAGATGCAGCGCGTTTGAATGAACAGACAAACAGTTCTTTTAAACACAGCTGAATATAGCCAGGTGGACAGTGGGAAATAATGAAACAAGTGGAAGGTCCAGGAAAAACTTTCATTTTTCCAGAAGATGGATGACCCACAGCGCCAGCAGTCACCCCGAGTTCCTCCTGGAATAATTCCCGAGGGGCAGAGGCTGTGAAAGCAATGGCCAGCATCCCACTGTGATAATGCATCAAAGTGTTGTAAATACAGGAGCGAATCCTGTTTCCCATTCATCTGCTGTATGTGTGTAATCGTTCTTAGCTTTCTATACCTGTGTGTACAGAGAGCAAGAGTAACTCCGGTTGATAATCTGGGTGTCTGGTTTAAAGATGCAAGTCTATAGGGGTGATTGAGATGTTTTCGGTTGAGATAATTATGATTAAAGGTAGTTTGACATTTTCATTCGCTTTCTTGCTGAGAGTTGGACGAGACGATTGATACCACTCTCATATCTTTCTATTAGATATAAAACTATAGTCACATTATCCACTACATGCTATTAGAAATTGCAACCTGCGTGATTTTAATAAACTCCAACCGCAATTACTTTAGCCATGTTTCCACTGCATGGTACGGCTCTGCTCGACTCACTTTTGGTACCATTCCTTTTGTCTATGCTGTATTAGTGTACAGCTGATCGCCGTTGTGACGGCTTGTGAAACTGCCGTGACATCATCTTCAACGAGACACTCGCTGCATCATTTCAACGGCAACCAAACTGCACTTTGTCAATTGTACGGCGTAGTGTACGTAGTGTGTCCAGCGTAGTGTACGTAGTGTACGGTGCAGTTTTGCGAGCTGCCATTTTTCAAAATCTGGGTTGAGTGAATTAAAAATTGCGGTCGCTATTGACGGTAGCTTGGGTATTTAAAAACGGTGGGTTTGTGCAGGATGTCCCATGTCCGTGACGCGCTAGTGGTGATACTCTCTGACCAATCAGTGATCTGCAGTGTTTTATCACCACCTTCTAGTATTGGCTCAGCTTGCTTGGAACCTCGACTGAGGTGAAAACGCAAAAATAGCCTTTCTAATGTGCCACAAACTGGACTCGACTGGGGCTGCCTGGTGAAATTGTGTGCCATTTGTGAACATACAAAAACTCCAGCTCCTGTGGAAATTTCCCAGCATGGTTCCTGGGAAACGTGTTCGTTAAAGTCCTCTAAAAACAGAAATATTGAATAAACAATATTTACCAGGCGCGACAGCGACACTGATATTGTTTTCACCTTGTGAGTCAGTATGTGAGTCATCATGGAAAAATGTGTTCCTGGAGACACCTACTGTAGCGTGAACTACTACAGAGGTGGTTTTGAGCACTTTGCCAGGTGTTTATATTTCTGTCTCTGTCTGTGGACAGAATTTGTCACTGCGATAGCGTCACAACCGTGCAAGATGCAGTCACGAAACTTTACAGATGTGTAGTTTAGATCAAAATGAAGGCAGAGTTTGAAGATGGGTGTGGTTTGAGCAAGGACGGCGGAAGCAGGGAGGTAGGAAGTGAAGGGGCCCACCCAATTTACACCCCTGGTCCGATTTGGCGTCGCGACTGGTGTGATCCCATTGCAAGATGGTCTCTAGTGTATCTTGCTATTTTCTTATCCACATGACATACTGTTGAGTCGGGCTGGATTTTTAGTTATTTGTAAGTTATTTACAGGATTTTGAATGAGGTTTACCTCAGATCCCTGAAGTTCCGGTTTCACTTCGGCTCCCTATAATCCGACCGATTATTAAAACAACAATTTGTCATTTTTACAGTTTGGTTTTAGTCGGATTAAACAAATGAGAGATGTGCTAATTAGTGAGCTTTAGAGGTGCTGGTTGGCAGATTTTGTTACCTTTGGAAAGAGCCAGGCTTGCTGTTTCCACCTGTTCCAGTCTTTATGCTAAGTTAAGCTAAATCTTCCTGATCTTCATATTTACCATACAGACATGAATGGTGTTAATCTCCTCATGTAGCTCTCAGTAAGAGGTATTTTGGGAAAATGTATTTCCCAAAATGTCAAACTCTCCCTTTAAAGCAGTGGTTTGGCTACTTTAGCATCAAGGTGTAATCAGATTAATATGACTGAATGCTGGTAACTGACCTGACCTGTGAGGGCAGCGGCAAGGATGCACTCACGTTAGTTACAGGAACAATGACTTTAATGAAATTTCAGCACATATCAATAGATGGCTTCATATATACAATATCATCTTTGAATGATTTGACACAAATAAGGCATTTCAAGTATCGAAAAACAACCTACTGGTATCACATTTTTGGGTGAATCGATCAGTTTCAGGGTAGCTGACGCGTTACCAAGTTCGACTGGTAGAGCCATTTAAGAGGTGATCAAAGGCATACAAGTACCATACAAACAAAATGGTAAAATGTACAGTATCAAGACACACAAGCTTAAAACATCTCCCTCACAATGTCCTCTCTTTTATCTTAACATCACATCCTTGAACTGGTCCAACTTTGGCTGTGTTGGGTTTTGTGGGTAACAAGAGGGAAGATCAGGACTGCATTCAGGGACTCGAATGATCGTTTTTTCCATAAACCACCATAAATAAAGCTCATGTACACAAGAAAAGGACAAACAATTTATGTACAATATTTTTCCTCTTACAGTATTTAAAAAAAAAGAAAAAAAGAAGAAAAACCTGAGGGCTGTCAACTACTGTACTTGCTCATCCCGCGTCCTTTGATGTATTCCTCTCCCATTTGGTGCTTCGTAGTGAACATCTGTCTTAACTGATGTCTGAGGAGGGACGTCGGATGCTCTTCAGAGATTAATTCAAATGCACAGACATTCACGTTCCATCTCAAAGTCGGAAAGAAACGATGAAAATATATTCATTACAAGGTTATGATGAAGTTCCCCGCAGGCATCTTGGAGCGTCAGTATTTTCAGTAGCCTTGAGCGGGATGTGCTTTATGTATTCTACATCTTTTTACACTTTAATCTGAGAAGTGTTCACATTTCTGAGAGCAACAATAGGTTCATTGTCTTTGTGATAATTGGTCCTGTGACGGCGCTGAAAACAAGAAGGAAAAGGCTTACTTAGGATGATGTGGTTATCACAGAAATGAATACAACTTGTGTGTTTTGCCCTCCACAAAGCTCAGCAACTGAGACAGTTTGAGAGAAATTAATTAGCATACCGGTGTGTGTCCCGGTATAAATGAAGAGGCTGACCTGCAGATTAACCTTTCCACCAGAGGCGTTCCCTTGCATCCTTCCCGCCAAGTGTTAATATGTTGATGTTGTGTATGGCTGAGTGTTCTGACAAGAAAAAGAAGGAGGAAATTGAGGGGTTAGACGGTGTTGTTAACAAGTCAATTTGCAGTGAAATGCAATCCCGATAACTATGCTGTGTTGTCGCGGCGCTGTGCCTTTCTCTCCCACTGTTCTGCTGTAACGTCTCGTTTACCCGCGGTCAAGATAGATTATCTTACCCTTGTGGTTTTGATCTTGTTGCCGGCGTAACACATCCAGCCCGAGTTGTCAGGGAGCGTCTTGCATTCCTCCCCCTCCAGGCAAGGCTCCATCTCACACCACCACTTCCCAATTACTATGGATGCTACAGGCAACAAAGACAAGAGAAATGGTGATGCAGGTGCCTTTCACCATTAACAGAGTGCAAAACCAGATAGCACACACCAGCAATTTGCAGATAGATGGCCATTAGGTGGGGGGGCAGCTAATCCTAATTATCAAATGTGTCGTGGCAGTAAGTAAGTTGGCATGTATGTGCTTCAGACAACTTGTTACAGTGCAAAACTGTTGCCTATTACAATGCGGTTTCTTTATTAGATGCAGTTATAGGCTGCACCAAAGCGGTGGGTGGAACTGGGGCTTTTCATTGAGTGAGTGGATCGGTAGATGTGACTTGACTTTAATGCACGCCACATTTCCGGCATCGGGAGAGAAAATTGCCTTAAATACAGGGTAAGTAGACAGTAAATGGTTTGTAATGTGTGACAGAGGAAAGGAATCTGTCAGAGCTGACATCGAGCAACCTCATATTCCCCCAGTCCGCTCAGAGATTTCAGTAATATTTGCAAAAGGATTTAAGATAAAAGCTGCAGGTGAGAGGTTTTCTGAAAAGCCAATATGTGTTTTTAGTTGTGCTAGACCTGAGCACCAAATCCATTTCTTACAAGGGATTGAGCCTGTGTAGCAGACATTTGTCAAAGTAAAAAAAAAAACATCATGAAATATCTGCGAGGTACCTATGTAATCAACCACCGCTTTCCTCTGCATCTCCTTGCTTTATGCTGTTCTTTATTTCTTTACTCTTCCCCGAGGTGTGCTACATTCAGCAGTTGTGTTTGACTGTTGGAGTAAAGCTTACCCCTGCAGATACCTTCTGCTGTCTGTCAGCAACAGAATCTGGATGTGACATTATCCCCGGTAATGTTAATCTTATCTGGGACAAGGCATTGCATGGGTGACTTAGGCTTTTATTTGAACAGATCTCTGTATCTTTACAAAACATAGCAGGTTTTGTCTGTCAGGACTTTTTGTATGATACCGTGCATGTTTAGTTGAATGGAAACCTTTCTTTTCCTGCACTGTGGCTTGCATTCAAATCAAATATTTGTGTTCCTCGTGCAACCTTTGGACGGCTTCGTAGTAAAACCTGATATTAAAATACTCACCGTCGACACATGAGGGTCTGTTTCTGGTGGTTCCAGCCACCTTCCCCGGGAGACAAGAACACTTGACCGTCTGTGACCGCTCCTCAATACGATTCTTATTACAGCACCGGTGAGCAGCGATTACTTCACATGTGCCCCCCTCTGATAAGAGAAAAAAAAAAAAAACTACATGAAGTCAGCATCTCAAGGTTGATCAAACAGCTCACTGTGTGGACATTAGACTGTCATCAGTGGTGGAAAGTAACTAAGTACATTTAGTCAAGTACTAATTACCATTTTGAGGTATTTTACACTACTTTATACTTCACTACATTACAGGAGGAAACGTTGTACTTTTTACTCCTCTAAATTAGAGCTGTCCAGATTAGTCGATTTATGAGAAAATTAATCACAACTGCAAGGTTTTCTCTGATTTCCTCTTTTCTATATCGTTGAACGCTAAATATCTTTGAGTTTTGGATTGCTGGACATTTGAAGATGTCTCAATTTTTGAGAAACTCGATTTTTCACAGTTTTGACACCAAACAATGAATTGAAAAAATAACTGACAGATTAATTGTTACACCTGCAGTAGGCAGAATATTTCTGGCATCATTGGGCAAACATTTCATAATAACCTTTCAGCATATTGTAATTCAAGTGCTCTAAGAGAAAACTAGACTTCAGCACCTCCTCGTGGCTCTGTTTTCAGGCTGTAAAAAATCTAGCCAGTGACGGGAGACTTTGGCCAATTACAGGTAATTTCAGAGAGAGAGCGTTCCTATTGGCTGTTCATTCAACAGAGGCAGCTGTCAATCAGCAAACTCCGATCAAACCGTCAAACTAAGCAGCGCTGATCAAATATGAATGCCTATTCTGTTACTGCAATGACTATTTCTCACCTCAGATGTTTTCAGAAACATCTTGTAGTGTACTGTTTAGCTGTAAAATTAGAAAGTTTGCTCCAGCTGGTGGGTGGTGCTTGGTATTTCCTCAACTGATCTCAACATGGCTGCCGGGTCACAAACTTTCTCATTTTACAGTTAAACAGTACACTACAAGATGTTTCTGAAAACATTTTATGCCAGAAATAGGCATTACAGTAACAGAATATTGATTCGTATTTGATCAGCGCTGCCTAGTTTGACCATTTGGTCGGAGTTTGTGAGTGATTGACAGTTGCTCAGAGATGGCAAGGCTCCAGATCGGCTCTGATTGGTTGTTTTCTTTCGGTGTGTGAAATCTTGCAGATGCCATCAGGAGCACCGGAGGACACAGAGGCACATGTTTTCTTTTCAGATTACCTGTCTCATGCACTACTGTCAGGATATAGTGACAGTTTTATTAAAAATAACTTTTAAAATCATATTTGCTCCATTTCTACCCATTGTTGGTTTAATTGCAGACCTACATGAAATTAATCCGACAACTGTAGTTACTAGTTACTTTTCAGATTAAGATTTAACATACGGTAACCTTATAAAATGCATTGTTAAAGATTAAACCAGTGGTTTTCCAAGCTTGTTGGCTTGAAACCCTTCATTAAAAAGCAGTGCCTGGTTGTGGCCCCTCGTTTTGTTTCAGATGTGAGTTGTTAGCAGTTCCACCAAAGACACAATTCCCCTCGAAAATACTCTAAGGTTTTAATATAAAGGGCGAGTGCAGTATTATTTCTTTTAGGTTTTTATATCATTCTGTAGTTTCCCAGTAGTGTTCATTATGTATTCAAATCAGAACATTCAAATTTTGGTCAAAGTATGTACGTTTTGGCATCAAAATGCCATTTTCACAAGCTCTTTTAAAATCTTTTTCCCACGTGACCTGATGATACTACATATACAGTATCCATGCATCACAATAGTCGGTGTATTAAGGTTACAGTAACTTAGACGGCTGTCGGCACGCTACCAGTTTTGAGAAGCAGACAGGATTACTGGCATGGAAGCTAAACAATGTACTGCCGTGGACGCCATGTTAGTTCAGATCCAAAAGTCACAAAATAACACAAAAAAAACGAATCGATCTTTGCAGCGGTAGACCAGCAACTCCTGTGTTCTGCGAGGTAAAATGACTGTTTTTGTGAATGTAGTCTGGTGGTTATGAAGACTGTGATATAACTGCTTAATTTCCCTGTCGAAAAAGGGCTGTCTGATGGCAAAGTGAAGTGGTGAAAGTATTCAAAATGTAACATAGCTACACTTAATGGGACTGTTTGTAACTTCTTACACATATAAATCATTGCGGGTCAGTGTCCCATGCGCGCTCGCGTGTGGCTACGCTGTTCAGACGAGACTCCAACACAAACTACACGGAAGCACCAAAACTGCAAAGTTATATCTAGTGAAGCCCGTCTTGCAAAACAGTGTTGGCCGCGGTCGCACTTCACACACCACGCTCGTTCTCACTCTTTCGCTCCACCTCTCACGTGCATGCGCGCACACTACACACTGCAGAAGAGTTAGTTTAACTCTGAGAATATGTAGTGAATGTACAGTGGACGTTTGTGCAGAAATAACTGCTGCAGCTCCTCCAGACCAACAGAGGTTTCCCGTGTCTTGTGAAGTGACGGGGCTCTGCAGCGAGAAATGTTATCGTCTACGACCAAAACTCCGGTGTCTCCCCTGTTCCCTCCGGCCGCGGTCGGGAGGCTGAGGCAGGAAAAGCCAACACTAGGATCAGCAGTGATTCATGGAGAGACCTTCGTCTGGTCAGCTAACATTACTGCCAAGCAGGTGAAATATAGAGTGATATTGTGGTTTTAGCTGACGTGTGTCGCCTCACTGTTTTGAGCGATACTCGTTCATGTCTATGTAGAGCGAGCACAAGCGCGAGCAACAGGACGCTGACTTTCGTTGACTTAACGGCCACAGGTGTCGCTGTTAACAAGCAATTTCTGATTCTTACAAACAGTCCCTTTAAACTGATATTGATTTATTTTTTTAGGTGGCTGAAATCCGTTTTACTGCTGCTCCCATCCACAGCCGCTTTACCTCGCCGTCAGACAGCCCTTTCCAACATTGTATCGCTCTCTTCAAAGCCACCAGACTACATTCACAGAAGCAGCAATTTTACCTCGCAGAACACAAGAGCATTCATACAACCCCACTTCCAAAAATCCAAACTAACCCCTTCAATTATTTCCAAGGTTCGATTAGCTTAGTACGGCCTTTAAATAACTGCTCATATTATCCAATATGTGATGCAAAAAGTGAAGATTAGATTAGGTAAATATTAGGTATAATAGCTGTGAAACATTACACAAGTGTGCTGTAAACAAGAATAATTGTGCTTTACACTCTTTGAGTGAGCGAGACCCCTGCAGCTTGTTGAATGTTGATGAAGAGGTGTGAAAGCGGGCAGGAAAAAAAAGACATCTATTCGCAGGAGGAGAGGCCTGCTTCAGGGTTATCATGAATATGAACACTGGCTCCACCATGCAATTATCACCGAGCTACTGGCTTTGCCCCGAAGGCTAAGAGGACTGGACCGAACGGACTCGACCCACCTCAACCGCTGGCCTCTGCCACCCACTGTGCTCAGACTCTCCACATATGAGAGCTGTGCAGCAAAGGACCATCTGACAATTACACCCGTCAGCATGACACAAGATCAAGGAGGTTGTAGAGAGAAAGAGCCGAGAGAGAGGGGAAAAAGTAGCTAGTATTTTGGCAGCAAAGTGATTTGAAGTAATGTTTGACAATGAGCCGTGGGTTTGTGAAATGTGTCATGGCCAGATTTGCATATATCGCTTTACTACATTTGAATATTTTGGTTTGTGAGGCCCTCCCGATGCCGAGCAGTTTTCTTAGAGGCAGGAATGCAGCATCTTGGAAGAAAACCTGCCGTAATTAGGACAGCAAGCATGCCACTGCAGCTCAGTCAATCATAATTCAATCAATATAAAAGCCAAGTGGTGACATTAAACAGTCCTTATTTCAACATCTCCTCATTAGCATTTAGAAGCAGTATAAACACACTTAATAACACACAATAATAACGTAGTTGCAAGCAGATATAAAGACATTCTTATTTGTAAATAACTATAACGCCTCCTTTACACCTCGTTCTATGAAGCATCCATAGCTGGTATATAAATGGATAATTACTGCTAGGAAACACAATAGTGGTCAATTAATTGATAATTCGACTGAGAGAAAATTAATCTGCAACAATGTTGATACTAAATCATTAATAAAAATATTTTCTTGTTCCAGCTTCTTAAATGTGTGGATTTGTGACTTTTCTGTGTGTTAATGTTATATAAATTAAATATCTTTGGGTTACGAGTCACACTTAACTTGAGCACCCCATATTTAGCATTTATTAGCAATTTATAAACATTTAACAAATGGTTTATAACACACTCTAGAGGTGTTTTTTTTAATGTATTGGTCAAACGATATAACTCCTCCTGTGGGCACTCATAAGTGGGAGAAGTTATAATTGTTAACAGATTCTGTATAATAATGAACGATTGTCCTTATATCTGCGTACAACTACATTATAAACCATTTATTAAATGTTTGTATACTGCTTGCAAATGCTAAATAAGGGGGTTAAATTGAAGTGTTACAGGGGTTGGTGACTGTTGGTCGGACATTTGAAGATGTCATCTTGGATTCTCAGAACTTGTGATGGTTTAATCGAAAATAGTTCTTAATTCAAGCCCTAATGATTATGTCCTCATGGATTTTAAACACCCTAACACTTTATAAACATTTTGAAACTGGCATGTGAATGATTTGTACAAGTGTATGAACAGTTAACAAAAGTTTTATAACACAGGGTGAGATTTGGTTCATATATTGTCATATATGATTACAGCTACGCTATTCATTAACTGATTGATCACCAGTTATGGATGCTTCATACGATGAGTTAAAAGAATGTTTTAAAGCGGGAACTATTTAACTATAACTATTTATTATACCTCCGCACCAGCCGTGGCCAGACACATTTTGTTTTCAGGTTGTCCGTCCGTCCGTACCATTCTCGTTAACACGATATCTCAGGAATGTCTTGGGGGAATTTCTTCAAATTTGGCACAAACATCTACTTGGATTCAAGGATGAACTGATTCGATTTTGGTGGTCAACTGTCAAAGGTCACTGTGACCTCAAAAACACATTTTTGGCCATAACTGACAATTTTACCCAAATGTCTAATAAGATGAAATTATGAAGTGATGACATTTTGGACTGACATGGATGTAAACTGCAACTTGACTGGTTGGCGGAGGCATCCAACCGTGAGGCGGTAATTCTAGTTTTCATTATGCATTAATTTGCAGCTGATTCTATCAAACCATTAATCGTTATGTCTATAATATGTAAAAAAAAATTGCCGTTACAAAAAACAATTTCACCCGAGGTAATGCACATTATTCAGATTACTTGTTTTATTGAACAAACAGTCCAGAACCCAAGGAGCTTACTATGATATATGACAAAGAAAATGATTAAAGCAATGAGTCATGTATCAAAATGTTCTGTCAATCGACTAACTGATTAATCTATTAATCATTTATTTACTGCCTATAAATGCTAAATGGGGGCTAAAATGAAGTGTTATCATTTAGCTTTGAATCTCTGAATCTCAACAAGTCATTTGGGATTACAAGAGTGTGGACGCATCAATTTTGAGATTGTTGCGTTACATAGAACATTTGTTCAGACCACAGTTTTAAAACAGCCAAACTAAGCCATAAAGTAGCTTAAAGTCAGAGAGGACGGAGAAAGAGAGAGAGAGAGAGAGAGTTGAGTGTCAGTTTCTGGGTATAATTGAACCATCATGTGAGCTCCTGTGGGGATTAACCAACAGGGCCCCACTTGACCTGCTGGATAGAAGTAGATCAGTTGGCTTCTCTCACACTTGATTCTCTCATTTCTACCGCATTGTATTACAAAAAACATCTTCCCTTATGTCCATAAAACTTGATAAACTTGATTGCAGTTCATTTGGGAGTCAGTGTTTCTCGAGAAGAGTGGCAGAATATATGCAGCGCCTGGTTGTAAATCTGCTCGCGCAGAGGTAAATGACAAGTAATAATAAACAGAGCTGGTGTCAAGGTGTTGATTGGATAAGGTGGTTTTAAATATCAAAATTAATAGTCAAATTTCAATACAGGAGGAGGAAAAGAATTAAGAAAGCATGTCTTGTTCCTGCTTGTTGCCAAGCCTGTTGAGTTTCTTGGGGTTATCATGACTCCTGGCTCTGTATTTGAGAAAACATCAACAGCCTTTGGTTTAACTGAAAAATATCCAGATCTTGTATCTGGTCTAGGAGAATGTTGCCTGCTGTCTGATGCACTCAACAAAAGGGCATGTCTGCACAACGTTAATCGTGATGTACCAGTGGAAGCAGTGGGGCATCATTTGAAAACAACAGCCCACAGGGGTTTGTTCTTCTTAATGCATCTCCTTAATTGCATAAGACAGCCCTAGATTTCCTCTTTGATCTATTAAAAACACACTACGCAACTGAATTAACTTGCATTGCTCGTTGCTAGCAAACAGAGCAAAGAATCGGGATACTCTATATTTGGAAATCATCACCTCCGAAGAATACATTAAAATCAAATAAAAATGCAAATCGGTGTGGTGTTGCCAGCTGGCAGGTGTACTGGGTACCTTTTAAACAAAAGCAATGCAACACGGATGAGCACGCCTCAAGTTCGCCCATGGTTTCAGCCTGCGACTACAACGCGCTGCATGCTCCGAGACCCCATCTTTGCATTATAAATATTTCAGAGGGAGACGGAGAACAACATGGCTGGGGATGAGCGCTCTCATCAGGTGGAGGCTGGAGCCATGCAAGGGTATAATTGTTTTCTGTATTTCCATTTTCCCCCATTATCAGAGACAAAGTCAGTCTCCCAGATGACAGCTTCAGAGTGCGAGCGTGAGTGTGTGTGCGCTTGTGTTGCGTCTCCAGCAACATTTTTGATCGACAGCGAACAAGGGTCACACAGAAATTGTCATCCGTGGGGGTCAGAGGTCACACAGAAGCAGAGGGTCTCAACTGGAACTGCCCTGTTTTTGTTGCCATGCTCTGTGCTCCTGCCTCTTTATTACTCTGAGAAGGAAAAAAAGAGGCTGTCAGGAAACAAGGTGACCACCTAAGACCTGCGGCCAACAGGGCACGGCTCATTCTCAGTCCTAAAAAGGAGCTGAAAGAGTCCTAACTTTGTGCTGTATGAGTGGAGGTTCTGTCGTGGTTTCTGGGTTGATTTGTTCCTGGTGTATGTTTCTTATGTTGATTCATTTCTTGTGCTGAGATTTCTTTTGTGGGTCTGTTCTGGCTGTGGAAAACTAAAATTACCGCCTCACAGTTGTATGCCTCCGCCAGCCCGTCAAGTTGCAGTTTACATCCATGTCTGTCCAAAATGTCATCAATTTATCCTATTAGATATTTGTGTAAAATTGTCATAATTAGCATAGGAATTCTTGAGTTATGGCCAATAACATGTTTTGTGCGGTCACAGTGACCTTAACCTTTGACCTTTGACCACCAAAATCGAATCAGTTCATCCTTGAGTCCAAGTGGACGTTTGTAACAAATTTGAAGAAATTCCCTCAAGGCGTACACGGCTGTCGCCGGCGCGGAGGCATGAAAAAAGTAATCCTCCTCCACCCACTGTATTTAGTTTTGCAGTGCATGGTCCAAATTTCTGTTCTCAGTCTCGTCTGTACTCATCTTGACTTGGTCTCGGATTAAAGTGACTTGACCAAGTGGACTATTGGCCTTTTCATGAATTGCACGCTGTACGGATGTCATGTCTCATTTTTATTCCTCCGTGCCGGGGATAGCCGTGGCCGAAGGCATTAAGTTTCCGGGTTGTCTATCTGTCTGTCCGGTCCATTCTAGTGAACCCAAATGCCTGGAGGGAATTTCTTCAAATTTGGCACAAATGTCCACTTGGACGCAAAGATGAACTGATTCGAATTTGTTGGTCCAAGGTCAAAGCTCACAAATCATGTCATAACTCAAGAATTTATACGCTAACTAGAATGGCACTCAAAACAGATCACAGCTCACAGCTGGCGGTACCGTGAGGTGGCCGGCTTATTATTACCACGGTGTGTTTCTGTGTAACGTATCGGCGGATGCCTCTCTCATTCAGCAGCCTTGTTATGTCTGTATAACGTTACACTACGTTGTCTCTCATCCTGTCATGTAATGCTTTTTTCTTTCTCACCGCGGACGGCCAGCAGCTCCACACATCCACACACGTATCTCTCTGCTCGAAGAAGGAGGCGGGGTCATGCGTCATCAACGTGTCATCAGTTACACTACGCATGTGTTATACCCAGAGGTCTTAATGTTCTGGCTGAACATACAGAATCCGTAAAAAAAATCCTGAATCCGGATCATGATCCCGATCGCCACCAAAATTGAATGGATTGTTCATTGTGCCACACCACACCCCTCCAAAACATTTCATTCAAATCCATCGCGAACCTTTGGAGTAATCCTGCTAACAGACAGACAGACAGACAGACAGACAGACAGACAGACAAACCAACGCCGGTGAAAACATAACCCCCTTCCTAGGCCTTTGGCATTGGCGGAAGTAATTATGACAATTTCACACACGTCTAATAGGCTGAAATGATGAAGTGATATAATTTTGAACAGACATGTAAACTGCAACTTGACTGGTTGGCGGAGGCATCCAACCATGAGGCGGTAATTCTAGTTATGAATTAAAATGAATTCAACATCCGTGCCAAATATTTAGCCAAATTAAATTGAATTGGAAAGCACTTTTCTGCAATTGCATGTTCATTCAAGAATTGCTAAAGTACATGCAAAATGACATAATTGCTTTGTTAATTTGTTTTCTGCAGCATTTCAATTTACACAGAGGTGGAAAGGGGTTAATGATAAGGATACTATCGTGACTTTTAGTCCCCAATATGGGTTAAACTCCAAAAACACTGGATCTTACATTTCCCATAATGCAATTTGATAGCATCTTTCATTAGATCCCCCACTGCCTAGTCATTTTAATGAAAGACAAAGAATAGAATAGAAAGGACCCACACAGACTGAAAAATGGGCTCAAAATTAGTGCAGAATTAATCTTAATCAATCTTTTTTAACATTTCTTTTGGTGTGATATTAAAGTTGGGGCTCAAATATGATACATTTCACATCATTATAGAAGTGACAAAATTATTTACACATTTTGGAAAACTCAAGTCGTCATACACCCTTTGTTTCTATACGGAAGACGTATAAGTCAATCAATCCCTGTTATGTGAAACTCTGTGAGAATGTTTTTCTAACTTTGGAAAAGCTCCAGAGTTGTTTCAGTGAGACAGAAGAGTCTGACAGCTTGCTATAGCATTAGACAGGTCTGCTATTCAAGTAAGTTATTCATTGTTGACCTTGGAAACAGCAGTTGAGAAAACACCACAAGGTTTATTCGTGATATTTCTACTTTTTCTTTCTGAGTGCTTCTTCCAAGTCTGCATTTACAATTTAAATGATATTTCATTATTATTATAAGTAAGATACATACAGCAGTGATGGAGTTATAAAAACAATCTCACCACTATAGCTCCATTTTGTAAGTCTTCTGGGGCTTTCGATCATGTCACATGGTCTTCATCAGCAGAGAGCAGCCAATTTTTGTTCACAGCGGTGTAATGTATATTTACTGTACTTAAGTACAAGTGTGAGGAACTTGTACTTTACTTGAATGTTTCCATTTCATGGTAGATTGCACTTATACTTCACTACATTTCAGAGGGAAATGTCATACGTTTTACACCACTGCATTTATTTTAGAGCTTTGTACTTTACTATATACAATTGTTTTTATAGAAAACATATGATCACCTTTCAAAGTTATTTTAAAGGTTTGTTCTGTGCAAAACTCTCCTTCTTATCAAGCCATTTTAGTCTATATTGAGTTTTTTTTTATAAATCTACCGCAACGATATGCGTTGTGCGCTCTTGTTTAAACATACAGTCAGTTCTTTAGACATGTTAATTGAATAAAAAAAACAGTTGCAATACTGAAATCTTCCTACACTAACAGATTTATTTACTTGTTTTATGAAAATACAGTTTTTAGGACCTAATTATGCCCAGAATTGTCTTTTAAAGATTAGTTTAAAGATGGAGCTGCCCAACAGTATATAACGTAAAATGCTACTTGTATAATTTATGCAACACTATGAAATGGGCCATTCTACAGTACATTTACTTTAATGCGTACTTATTTACTTTTACTTATTTACGAGTACTTGTAACAGAGTATTTTTTTTTTTACATAATTGTAATAGTAGTTTTTTACTTAAGTAAATGATCAGAATATGTCTTTCACCACTGAAAGCACTTTGAGGACATTCTTCTTTTTAAACTGGGCAGAATCCATTTGCTGATGAAGACAATGTGATATGATCGAAAGTTCCAGAGCTCCTGCTACTAAGCGGACATAGTGGCGAGATTGATTTGATAACTACATCCCTGCTGTATATATTACTAAGTCACTATCTCTCGAAGATCTCCGTTTTGTCCTCTTTGGCGGCACCTAGGGCGATAAGCGGTAATTGCATGTGTGTTTTTAGATCTCACTTCCCAGATATCCAAACTGTGTCGCCGATGGTTGTTTTTCCTGGTAATGTTGCCACATACGATCACTTCGTAATACTGCAAATGCAAGGGCTTTCGTCAGTGGGCCATAGGCTCAATCTCAATTCATTCAGTGATAGATTGTGACTTAAGGGTAGGGTTGGTAAAGATTTTAGAAACATGTTTTGTTAGTTGAAATTCTCATTACATCCCGACAGCAATCAATAAATCAAATGTTCCGACAACAAAAAGTAAAACAAATGGTATCTGTGGCTGTCACAGGACTGTAATAAACCCGTCGGGTCATTTGGCCCCGATGAAATGATTGGACGGACTACCTGTCTATCTGTCTACCTGTGTGCACTCTGCCCCTGCACTCATTGCGTGTCACCGGAGTCTTCCACAAGCTGCTAGCTTGACAGCTGTGAGTACTAACAATAACCATGTTTGCAGTTCACGTTCATTATGATATGTTTATGTTCATAATGATGATAGTGGGGGAGTGGCTTTGGAAGGAGGCCTGATGGGACAGACTGTCCGTGTTGCCGACTTGGTGAATTTCTCCTGGTGCTGCTAGCTACTTTTATTGGAAAATAGTTGACAACACTGGACTTGGTTTTTTGGTTGGATCATTTTTAAAAATCTAGTGTACTCTTGCTAGTTTCTCAAGATTGCCAACCCAGCTTCTAACAGACATTTATATAAATAAAAATCTTGGAGATTAGTACTTTAACTTGTAGAATATCATTTAAATTGTAAATGCAGACTTGGAAGAAGCGCTCGGCAAGTAAAAGTAGAAATATCACGAATAAACCTTGTGGTGTTTTCTCAACTGTTGTTTCCAAGGTCAACAATGAATAACTTTCCTCAATAGCAGACCTGTCTAATGATTTTCTCATCATCTGACGCGATAGCAAGCTGTCAGACTCTCCTGTCTTACTGAACCAACTCTGGAGCTTTTCCAAAGTTAGAAAAACATTCTCACATCAAAGGATTGATTGCTTTGCTGTATAGGAACGTGAGTTGTTTGTCTACTTGTGTTTTCCAAAATGTGTAAATATTTTTGTATATAATAACGTGAAGTTCATTACATTTGATATCCAACCAGTAGGCAACCTCAGGGTCTGAAATGTGAATGCAGAAATGCCTTAAACCTGCATTGTTTCTAATAGCCAGCAAGGAGCGACTCCTCTGGTTGCAAAAAGAAGTCTGATTGTATAGAAGTCTATGAGAAAATGACCCTACTTCTCATTGTAAACATTGTAAACATGAGTTTATTGTCTCAATCGCTAGTTTCAAGTCTTCTTCAATACAGCATGATGTTTATTTAGTAAATTATGGTCCCATTTAGAGTCAAATAGACCATAAAGCAAGGTATGCTTCCGTGTTTTCGTCTCACAACTTTAACCCTTTCACAGTGTGTTTTCAGTTCATGAAAATTAATTATAACCCTTGAAAATGTCTTATTCAGCATTCGGTTGTACTTAGATCCTCCCTCTGGAGTCACTTCTGGTTGCAAACACACCAAGATGGCGACGGGCAAAAACCAAGATTGTGACGGCCAAAACGCCAAATTTGAGGCTTCAAAACGGCAGTCCATAACGTCGACGTCATGGTGACTACGTCCACTTCTTATATACAGTCTATTATCACACCAAAAGAAATATGAAAAAAGCTCAATTAAGTTTAAGATTAATTCTGAACTCATCTTGACCTCATTTTTCCGTCTGTCTGGGTCTTCTCTTCTATTTTATTCTATTCTGTTCTTTGCCTGTCACAAAGTGGCATCTTTTATATTCTGCAAATCAAGATGTAACAGTGTGTTGACACAGTTACTGTAAAAATAAATTGAATAGTGAGAGTAAAAAATGACTTTTGTGAAACCTAACAAACCCTCTGGCACGCTCCACAACTTCTCACAGAGGGATCTGCTTTTGTTGGAGTCCGCCGCGTGGAATTCTGTCAGGGCACTTATCTGTAATGCTATTATCTACACAAATGACAACACCTGGCATCAGCAGTGTCTCAGCTGCCGGCTGGAGAGCGAGTGCCACTGAGTCGACGCCGGTCTCTGGCACAATGAGTCAACACTGCATCAGAATCGGATGAGTTATGGACAGCAAAGCCTGGGTGAAGGCGAATGCTGTCAAATCATGCGTGACATGAACGCGTACAGCGCCGATTCAGAATTTGTGTGGATCTGCGGTTCTGCCTGCCTAATGAATGTGAGCGCAGTTCACGTGGGACCAGTAAATGGTTCTTCAAACGTGATGTAACAGCCATTGCGCAGAGGCATATAGTCGGTCCATCTCAATAGAAATGTCAGAATGCAATAAGTATGCAATGACTCGCTGTCTACTGTAATGAGCCCAGACTGTGGTTGTCTCCGGAGGACGCTGATAGCAAGTATATCGTCTGAATGGCAACACTCCTCTGCCATCTGTTCTGTTCGTTCGACACATGCAGAATACTATATGTGCAATTTATAGAGGGATTCGGACATCTATCATTTGGGTAAAACCTAATAATACAAGTGGCATATGGATTTAATGAATACATTGTGTGAGTGAAAGGATAGCAATGAGAGTAGTCACTGTTACACTCCATATACAAACCAAATGGAAAGCCTGAGGGACTCAATTTAGCAGGTAACCTGTCTCTCTGGGGCTTTTGGATGCCGGTGATTGGCAGCCAGTGGCACTATTTGTACAACCTTTGCTGAATGTGCACGCACACATATTTAAGTGGCGATAGAACTGATAACTGTGTGACATCTGAATACCTGTAGCTCACTACAAGCTCCGTCCATGTCACATGTAAGTCCTCATAACACGCGGTAATTGTTCTGATGCTTAAAAGTCATTTACAAGCGACAGCAGGCCCTGATTTCCAAAACACAGCAGTTTGTGTTTTGGAGCAGCATGCCTGTCACCTTTTAATGGGAAATTCATCCAAGGTGACCCATAATAGGCTCCTCTTCCTCCGTGCATGCTCTCCGCAGACATCCAAGCCAGCAGGCTACGGCAGTTCTGCCGCTGACAGCAAATGGGAGCGCCAGATTAGAGAATGTCAAATTAATGCAGATGGAAGACAGTGAGAGGTACAAAACATGTGACTGCATGGTGTCAAATTGAGTGACTATTTTTTTCTCCCCGTGCCTTCTGTGAAAACATCTGAAGCCCCAGTAGTACTGTTGTTATTCCAGACATAAATGCTGGGGTGAGAGTGAGTGACATATTGCTCGATAAACTCCGAGGCAAATTTGTTTTTCGAGGCTGAAGAAAAATGCAGAGGACGCGTGTGAACGATTGCAAAACGCTTGAGTAAACTTGAGAATTTGAAATGTTTCGAGAATTAACGGGGGGGAAACGCTTCAGATGGCAAAACACGTGAGGGTATTTTTTTCCTTAAACTAGATTTCCTTTTTTTTTATGCATGTGTGTGTTTTAAGTTTACGTGAGGAGAGGAGTGCATGTGCTTGCTGGAGAGAATCAAAACAATTTACAAAGCGTACCACTTGCTACTCTAAAAAAAAATCCCTGTCCATGACAATAAAAGCATAGACAGTCTTGAAATATGGCTGGCGGTTTTGACAGCGTGTCACACGAGGAGGCCGTGAGATTGGTCCTGTGCAGCGGGCCAAAGACGGGTGATACTTTATTGAAATGCAAAATGACTACTCGCAGAGCAGAGCTGGTGTTGTTTTTAAGATGCATGAAAACTGCATGGAACAGAGGAAGCAGCGAGTAGTAAAGGGAATGGGTTCTGCATCTGCATGTGCAGCCTCAAAGGCTGTCGTCTCTGTTGTCACACACACACACGCGCAACACAGGCCCAGGACACACCACCGCGAGTCTGGTCCTGATCAAGGGCATTAAATACTATTCAGATTCACACAGGAAAAAAAACGCCCGTGGTTATTTGGTTTTTATGGTGGCTTGTTGAGCATGACAGCGATTTACTGTACAACAGCAATCACACAGCAGCTTTCATGTCCATTAAACACATATAAACACTCCATCTACGTTATCCTCTTCTAACACACATTCACATTCTGAGATTTTAGAAAAAAATAACAATGCAAAAACACGTCTTCTGTCAGCGAGATGTCATTCCTTTTTAAATGTCAAGCTGTCCCCGTCCTGCGTCCCCCCGCACCCCACAACTGGCAAACGTCCAGAACTGGTATTTCATATTTTTAGATCGCCGGCGCTGATGAAAGAGTTACATTCAGAGGGAAGAAAAGGAAACCGAGATAGAGTCAAGTCAGAGAGCCTTTAGAGAACAGCTGCTAGCCTCTGATGTGACTGCTGGCCTTCTCGCTGTCAGCCAGACAATCGACGCAGGACGCCAATGCGCCTGCAACATGTAAAGCCGTGTATTAATCCATAATACAAAGGCGAAATGACCTTTCGTGCTGTATGATGTGCTCCGAAGGGGTCGGCGGTGACGATTACGCAACACCTGCTAGCTGATAACGGGAGAAATTGGCGGGGAGGGTTCTTCACTTATTCAGCATGATGCAACAGAGCAGAGGGTGTCACATGATCAACATTTTGATCACATCTTACTGCAGTTAAGGGATGGTATAGAACACGTGTTGCTGTGTGGTGTGATATTTTCAGCACCTATGCAACATGTTTTATATTCTAGATATGTTTATTTTACTGTGTCATTTTTGTTAAATTACAGGATACAGCATCAAATCATAATAGGAAGCTATAAAAAATTATGACATATACATGTTTTTTTTTATTGTAGGACATAAAATCTTTCAGTCAATCCTGCCATCATGTTGTTCATATTTGACAAAATATATTTCCCCACTTTTCCCCCCCGTTTTTACACATGAACACCCCGGTCTCTCCAGGAAAGGTAATTGGATCTGTTCTGTGTAAATATGCCAGATGACTTATGGCACACGAAGGAGATATTAGAGCAGAGAAATCTGCAATAGAGCCTGATAAACCCAATATTAATTACTTTGCTTATTTCTCCTACTACCCTCCCCCTTGGAACCAATTAGTAAGTTGAGATGCTTCTTTTCAGTTTAATGAGGTCTAAGTAGTGATAATGAATTTCATATTCCTGCCAAGCATTTAAAATAGGCTCGTGGAGCCACAAAGGCAATTCCATATGAAATGATCTCTCAAGCATAATTCCCATTCTGCAAGAAGTATATTTCTTTCATTGAGAAACTAAAAAAATTAGGAAATTAGGTCCCATTTTCACCACAAATGCAGAGGATGAATTAATATAAGTACTTTTTTCCCTCACGCTGATGCCGTTTGGGGACGATAGAGCATTAGTCACATCAGAATTTACAGACCCGGTTTTAATTAGATCTTAATAAACGATGTGTCTCACAAGTGGGTCACCAAATCTTCAAAAATCACATCTAAATCTCACCACGAATGGCCAACAGTGAAGTGACAAAAACCCTGTTCATCATCTAAAGAGCAGGGAGAGCCCGAGGACCGCCACACCTTGAAAAATCCTCCACAAAGGCAAAAAGCAAAGAGAGGAACAAAAGCGCCCTGTGACAAACTTGTTATGTCGCTCTATATAATGTGGGTTAGCAGGAAAAGTAGGCAGCGGGGTAGCCTTTTACCTCGGCAGGGGTCATATTTGCAGGACTAATCCTCAGTGCACATAAGACAAGAAGGTCTGATCCGCCTGATATAATATTTACAAACAGTGGGGACACAAAGCTCTCATTAATTTTACAGTAGCTTTTGTTTCATGGGGAAAATGTTGAATTAAAGAGGAGCAGCGCTCACACATGAACCCGCACAGGCTTGTGCAGCCACTGACATCAGCAATTACTGTGAAGTGTGGTGATGATGGGATCCTTTCCATTGTGAGGGCTTGTTTTGATTCTCTGGCATGGGAACAAAAGAGAAAAGAGGTTGGATTGAATTTTTTTTTGTTATTAATCAAGAGAAGTGCTATCATTGTGGCGGGCACAATATTTACTGTAGTCTGTCATCCTGTAACTCAGTGCTGTAAAGTGCTTCGGATTTGTGGTGTTCTCTTTCCTATCATTTTTTAAAGGGGAACTATGCCAATTTTAAAAATTCCAAACAGTCGAAAGAAATATTAGTAAACATGAACAACTCCCGCTCAAATCCAAAAACTAGAGTGCTTAAATCAAATTTGTGATGTCATAGAGTATAGGAGCTGCTCCATAGACAATGAATTGGGAGAGGTGTTCTAGATGACCGAATGTGTCCTGGGCCACATAAAGGACTGACTACTCTACTGATGTCCTGCTGGGATCCACCGGGTCTCACTGCGCTCTTCAGGTGAACAGACAGGCAGACGGTTGTTTTTTGTTGATTCCTGTAATATTACGTCACCACGTCTGTGTTTACTGCGTGTTTATTTGCATATAGAGCAGGGAAGTGAGATCCGATCACAAGATGTCACTCAAGAATTCTAATGCCAGGTGTGAACAGACGTACTTAAAACTGTCCACTTGTGATCCGATCACTCAGGGCGCATGTTAATACCAGGTCTGAACAGGGCCTGAGACTCTACATTTTCTGTTTCACAGCTGAGAACACTACAATAGAATAAAGCTAATTTGGGTATAAAACAGAAAACAAACATCTTGTGTGTCTACGAAATCAGTCTCCCATTCATTGTCTATGGAGCAGCTCCAGATATTATACCCTATGACATCACAAGTTTGAGACTTACAGTACATCTCTGGTTTCTGGCTTTGAGAGAGAGAGTAGCACATGCTCACACACATTGATTGAATTTTCCTAGTGCATGGAAATAACTTAATTTGGGTGGTGTTCCCCTTTTAATGAAAGGACTTTTTTTCAGTAACACGATGACTTCTTGCTTCTGCACAGAATATTTTGTCTGTACGCCCCCAGGCGTTCGGAGAATACTGCAGCGGAGAACGCGTCGAGCATAAAAAGCCTCTGTGTGCGCTCGTAGCTCACGCACCATCTGTGGTCGCCCCGGCCACAGTGTATTGCATAGCGAGCATAAACAATCTTTAGTATCATGGATGTATTACTGAACGGGCCTACCCGATACAGGCTCAGGGAACCTGGACCAGAACCTCTGTATGAAGTGACTGTTAACAGTTCTTCTTGGAAAGTCACTCAAACTCACTGCAAAGAGACCCAGATCTGGTCCTACTCTACCCACATATGGTCCTTTTCTACCCAGATCCGCTCCTATTCCACCTAAATCTGGTCCTATTCTACCCAGATATGGTCCTTTTCTACACAGATCTGGTCCTTTTCTACGCAGATTTGGTTCTACTCTACCCAGATCTGGTCCTACCCTACCCAGATCTGGTCCTACCCTACCCAGATCTGGTCCTTTTCTACCCAGATCTGGTCCTATTCAACCTAAATCTGGTCCTATTTTACCCAGATATGGTCCTTTTCTACACAGATCTGGTCCTTTTCTATGCAGATCTGGTCCTACTCTACCCAGATCTGGTCCTACTCTACTCAGATCTGGTGCTTTTCTACGCAGATCTGGTCCTACCCTACCCAGATCTGGTCCTACCCTACCCAGATCTGGTCCTACTCTACCCAGATCTGGTCCTACCCTACCCAGATCTGGTCCTACCCTACCCAGATCTGGTCCTACTCTACCCAGATCTGGTCCTACCCTACCCAGATCTGGTCCTACTCTACCCAGATCTGGTCCTACCCTACCCAGATCTGTGAAACAACTACAAAGAGAAGCAAAGACACCCCCATGTAACGCAAAGGGGCCCATTGACTCATAATCTGTCTACAGTATGGTTGTGAACTATTTGGAGTTGCAAATAGCAGCTATTTATTAATATTAATTCAACCAATATTTTAATTTTAATCTAATACAATGAATAGACAATGTAACTATTAATAATGTACCATTTATTATCGCCCAGAACCAGGACTTCATGTGAATCTTAACACATTTGTATTCTAATTTTACAAATGTACCCCCACACCCCTCTTTAAAACTGTGTCCCAGTCTACCCTCCCCCCTTTCAAATGTTTCTAAACCCCTGATCTAATGCAGAGGCACGATTCACAGAAGTCGAAGTTTAACACTAATTACACATTAACATCATCATTACACATTTATCAATATGAAAAATTAATGAAATACATAAACTCTGTTAAGAAGCCGCTAATTTATTTATTTTTATAGTTCTAAGTGCTCTTCAGGCTCAATAAGTTTCCAGAACATTGTTTAATATCAGCAAAAGCACTTATTTGGTTTGTCGTTTGCACACACAACAAAAAGAATAGTGTCTGTAATAGCTTGGCTTTGTTTTGGACTATTTCTGGATTAAAGCAAGCGGAGCGCTTTTATCAGGACTCAGGGTTTCAGAGTCAACTATCCTTCAGCTATGTCAGCTGTCACAACAACATATTTAGAAAACCGCTGCTAACTACTAAACAAAACAAGGCTCTTAAAATCTTGCTAATGACCCTAAGAGGATGCTCTGCTACTTGGAGCAAAGTGGTTTGAAACGATCAACTAATAATGCCATTCTGAGGCAAAATGTGTTTTGCAGTTATTAAAAAGCAAACGTCTCTTAACTACAAGCCTCCTTTATGTGCAGTCATGATTATTTTTTCTGGCCAGGGGCTGCAATTCATGCAGCAGTGCTCTAACATAAATGTGCTTCTTAATTTGGGTTGCAACAGTATATTCCCCATTAGCTGGAACAGGACATTTGGTTTAGTACACAAAGTGTTTCAGTTCACTCTATCCTGCAATCCAAATAATTACATACTTATTAGTATAATACAACCTACTTACAGTTCACATCTTACAAATTGTCCCACAAATAAAACGTTGGTGTCAGTGTGTCGACTAGCCCAGTTCATATACGGCTGTTTAATGTTGACATTTTTTTCAGGTCAGTGTTCCACCCTGTCTTATTGATTCAATTAAGTCCCAACTGTTTGTTTCTAACAATTCTCTTGTGTCAGAATCATAGACTGTATATAAAGATGGACGATGTGTCTCAAGTGAAGCCAAAATATCCAAGATATGGGAGCTGCCATCTTGAGATTTTGACGTCATTTGGAGCCTGCGCAGTAGTGATGGGGGCGGCGGAGCCGTGGTATCGAGGTCACCCGCCCGAACCAATCGTGAGCCGAGCACGGCTGCAGCTTGTCAGCGGGAGAGAATCACAGCTGCCAATCATGATGTTTCACCCCCTTTTTATAGTATCAAATAACTAAATAAAACCAAACTTATCCGAAAAATTAACACTTGAACATACATCAGCGTGATAAGAATTACCTAAAATGATAGAAACCATCTTTGGGAAAATTGTATTTGACGTGAACTTTGACTTTTTAGTTTGGCCCATGTCGCATCCGCTAACATGGAGGAGGTGGGATTTATGACCTATACTGCTGCCAGCCACCAGGGGGCAATCTAGATGTTTTGGCTTCACTGTTGGGAGCTATCATTTGGTCCATCTTTATATACAGTCTATGGTCAGAACGCTGAAGTTGTTGGAAATCCATTTTTCTGTAGCTTTGCTAGCAGCGAGGCTTCGTGGATGGCAATGTCAATTTGTCGGTTGGTCGGTCCACCACTTTGGTCCAGACAGAAATATCTCAACAACTATTGGATCGATTGCCATAATATTTTGTAAAGACAGTGATGGTGTCTGGAGACTTGGTCCATTTCCTCTATTGCCACCATGAGGCTGACACACACACATATATGACTGGGGTATAGTTAATGCATCGAATGCGCTAATAACATTCCCATCAGCCTCAGCTGTACTTTGTTTTTAGTGCTAATTGGAAAGTATGATGGTGAACATGTCCCTGATTTTAGCATTTAGCTCAAAGCACAGCTGTGCATACACTAAGTACAGCCTCGTCGTTGTAGACACTATATCCTGGTATGGTAGTACCAGGTAATGTTATGTTTTCTATTCTTGTTGGGCCTCACTTTGTATAACTGGTACTGTGAATTAACGCAAACACAAGAATGAAGAAGTTGTTACCTTTCACAGTAACATAATGGGGACAGGAATCAAGCACTTGTAGGGTTTTGATGACCGTAAATATAAAAAAAGATGACGTGCCTGATGATGAGGATCATATTTGTGGACACAAATAAATGGTAACTACAATTACTGTCTCGCAGTTGTATGCCTCCGCCAACCAGACAAGTTGCAGTTTACATCCATGTCTGTCCAAAATATCCTCACTTCATCATTTTTCCTGTTAGACATTTGTGTGAAATTGTCATAATTAGCATATGATTTCTTGAATTATGGCCAAAAATGTTTTTTGTGAGGTCACAGTGACCTTGACCTTTGACCACTAAAATCTAATCAGCTCATCCTTGAGTCCGAGTGGACATTTGTGCCAAATTTAAAGAAATTCGATCAAGGCGTTCCCAAGATATCAAAAGAATGGGATGGGCGTGAGGTCACAGTGACCTTTGACAACCAAAATCAAATTGGTTGATCTTTGAGTCCAAGTGGACATTTGTGCCAAATTTGAAGAAATTTCCTGAAGGCATGGAGGACAGACAACCCGAAAACCATCGCTCCCATGCATGAACATGCAATAAAGCAGGCACGGCCGGCCTGGCAATCGCAACAAAGCACGGAGAAGCTCAGATTACGACACACAGAGGGAGAGTGACTTCATTTTCTGCTCAAATAGACATTGCACCTCTATATCTTTACAAAGCAAATAGTTGTTTGCTGCTATATTTATGCTCTGGATATCATATAGAGTCATATATATGTAGGAATTTTGGAAAAACACAACACTCACTCAAATGGAAAAGAAATTCATAATTCCCACTGCACCAAAAACAACTGTGACCTCAACACAGCGATATGTATCGAGCCGTGAACGTTGTCTGCCGTTAACACCCCTTTTATTAATGCTTGGGGATTCTGGCTAAGACAAGAAACAGCTGGTGTAGTGTTAAGAGAGAACGCTGGCTAATTAATTAAGCTGTGGGCCACAGAAATTCATTTTGCATATAAGCATTGTGACCACAAACCATAGCCCCTGCACAGAATTGGCTGAAAGACCTCAATTAAACATGCTGTTTAAACAAATATCTACAAGCTTAGAGGAGCTCTCTCTTATGAATAATTCAAAGCCTGGAAGAGGAAATAAATGGGAAATACTGAAATATGTAAAACCTATTTGTAGCTGTGAGCATACAGTAATAATTATGGCGCTGATTGTCCTTAGATTCATTTACTTAAATATGTATTTTTCTTTCAGGCCTAAGCAATTCATTTATTTCTGGGAAAATATATGATACAACACCGGCAAAGTAAACAAGCTTACTACAGAGCCAATAAAGCAAAGGAAATCTTCACTTTGAAGGCTATATAGGGGAAGTTTGTGGTGTTTTACAGAGTGGTCCTTCGATGTCACAGTGGCATGTGCAACAACATCAGGACAGAGTGGGTTTACTGAGCTCCAGATGTGGCGAGGCCTCGGGCTGAGGCTGCACGCCACTTCCCATTGGCGCTGCAGTGGAGCAGCGATGACACTAGTGAGAGCACGGTTGAGAGGAGGTCTAAGGGAGGGGTGGAGGAAGATGTATGTCAAAATAATGTGCCTCCAGGACGCATTATATAAGGCTATTAAATTGTCAGTGTCTAAAACCGCGCATAGAGGATACAACCTTTGTTTGTGACAGCCGAAAATCAATTTTTCATGTTTGTTTCATTGTGAGCTTTGCCAGCGAGTGGTTTCTTTTGTTGGAGCGCACTGAGGAAAAAAAAAAAGCCCTGATCCTCTACTCCTCATTAAAGCTCCTGAAGGGGAGACATGAGGGATTTAAATGATATTTTCACTCTGGAAAGAAATGAAACTATAGGAGCACTCCATATTCTGGATATTAAAGTTGCTTAACATTGAAATGACATCCATGTTGAAAAGGATCAGCTGACAGGGTCGAGGAGGAAGGGCAGCTATAGCTGCTATAATGGACTATCATTGTAGGTAACAGTGTGAGGTGAGAGGACGACAGTGAAACGGATATTACACAGAGTAAAGTATTTATGACTTAAGTCTGAATAAATTATAATATACAGTGGATACTTACAAGTGAGTTGCTTCTGCTTGTATCCCCGCTTCTGCTGCTCTGAATATCTTATCTGCTTCTCGTTCCCTGGCAGCTGCACATTTTACAGCAAACCACTAGGTAAGAGATTATCCGCACAGCGTTGAGAATAGATGACCTTTCATTTATGAGCAGGTTGACCCCGCAGAGCCGACTGTTGGTGGGAGTAAGTTCACGAGGGAGCAAGGCCACCTCCGGCAGCCTCTATCTGCTTTTTGTCTCCGTTATCACCTGATGCACTGCATCACCAGTGGTATGATTTCCTCCACAGGAAACAGACTGCTGCTCGACACATTCAATGCACCTTTGTTCTCACTGCGGTGAGCGTATGTTTCAGTCGAATATCATACAAGAGCTGAGATGTTACTCCTGAAAAAGACGTGATTTGTCACACCTGCAAAGCATATTTTCATGTTTTCAGTAGCCGGATTAAGTTTGAAAAATCAATGTAAGCAGGAGGTTAGTTTTTCTTTAGCAAGTCAAGAAGAATTTCTGTGGTTTCCTCTGGACATGTTCAGGGGTCGAGAAATGCGTGACCCCAAAAGCAACATCTCTGCCCGGCACTTTACAGATGCACGAAAAAATAGGTTCTCTTTTGTGCACGCTCTTTGCACCAAATGAATACAGCACCTTATCATACCGCAGAGAGCAACGCTGCCTGTACAAGGGAGGCAGAGAACAGCCGTGAGCATATCCAAGAGAGTGGCAGGCAGCAATCTGTAAGTAGAGCTGCAGGGTGCGAAGCAGGCTGCCTTGTCCGAATCACTCAGCACACACAAGCACCTACTCAAGGGTCATCCGGCTAATGGACCTCTGGACACACATTCGTTGCAATAAGGCTGTCAATATCTGGGTGCACGAGTGGAACAGTTGCTTATATGCTGTCAAAAGAAATGATTGCGTTCGGAGAGAGCCAAAATCTGTAATCTTCCTGTCTCGTATGCCTTTTCACGCTGCAGGTGTTCTTATTCACAGCTAATAATTTATCTAGAGTTTGAGTGTGTCTGAACATCAGGTCAACATTTTCCCAAATGTGGTTGACTTGTTTTCCTAAACAAAATCCCCTCAATAGATCTAAATTTCTATCGGCAAGGACACAACTGATCTCTCGGCCTCAGTAATCTCGATTTCCGCTGGCAATACCAGTCACCGTGAACTTGTGGCATTTCGCTGCCTTTAATGATTGGCCCGATGGTCTGCAACCAATGGCCTCCTTGCCACCAATTCATGACCCGTCAACCCCAATCCTCCCACCAATCCAACAGGCACACGACACGCAGCGCAGAACAAATGTCCCAGTGTCAGAATCAATCCAGACAGGCTTCCCATCTTCCTCTCATAAAACTGGCATCTCATTTATCCAGGAGTGAGGACTAGCCAAATGGAATGACAGGGCATTTACACTTTTAGTGGCAAAGGGGTCCTGAAGGATTCGAATTGTTCGCTTTGAACTCGTCTGAGGCGCCCGAATGCACGTTTGAAATATTAATTCCATTTCCCTTTTGTTGACATGAGACCACTTCCTAGAAGATATCTTATTTGTGAGTGCATTTTTTTCTCATTTTAAACATTTTTTCTCCTCCAATACACACGTGAGTAATGAAATAAAGGTGTTGGAACAGAAAGTCTCCTGACTCGCAATATTGAGAATATTGAAAAGACCCCTTGCTGATATGCTTGAGGTGCACCGGCGCATAGAGGAAATAACGCTCATGCAGCTACTTCTCCCTTTGAAGTTCTTCTGACAGCATTCGGCTTCCTCTCCTCTGCTGAATCCCGGGATCATAATTATTTACCATAACAGTGACGCGCATCCGCCTGATGAAAACAAAAGTTCGACCGCAGTGATTCGGTCGTATTCTATTCAGTGCAATTTCACAGGGGCCCGCAATCGCACAGATCAAATTGAGAAGGAGCAGTGTAGCATGAATATCAACTGTAATAGCTCAAGAAGGAAAGCAGCAAAGGCGTTCATTGTCTGCCTTTGTGATCTTCAGTACAGAAATTCTCGTGCTATCAAGAGCAAATCTTAATGAAAAACAGCCTCTGTAAAATGTGCTCGCTGAATAATTGGTTGTTAGTCCAAGCTTAACCAATAATATATCAATGAAGGTAATGAAATCAAGATGGAAATATAAACCCAGAATGAAATAAAGGGTTATTTTCTTTGACAATCTAAACACAACCACACCCAGGATAACAAGTGGCGATGGTATCAACTGAAAAGGTGACACTTAAAGCTGCAGTGGGTAGAATTGAAGCAAATATGAATATAAAAAGGTTATTATATATTATAAAACGGTCACTATATCCTGACAGTAGTGCATGAGACAGGTAATCTGAAAAAAATCATGTGCCTCTTTGTCCTCCGGTGCTCCTAATGGCATCTACAAGATTTCACAGACCGGAAGAAAACAACCAATCTGGAGTCTTGCCGTCTCTGAGCAGCTATCAATCACTCGCAAACTCTGATCAAACGGTCAAACTAGACAGCACTGATCAAGTATGAATCAATATTCTGTTACTGTAATGCCTATTTCCTGCCTCAAATGTTTTCAGAAACATCTTGTAGTGTACTGTTTAGCTGTAAAATGGGAACATTTTGACCCGACAGTCGTGTTGAGATCAGTTGAGGAGATACAAAGCACCGCCCACCAGCCGGAGCAAACTTTCTCATTTTACAGCTAAACAGTACACTACAAGATGTTTCTTACAACATTTGAGGAAAGAAATAGGCCTTACAGTAACAGAATATTGATTCATATTTGATCAGCGCTGCCTAGTTTGACTGTTTGATCGGAATTCGTGAATGATTGATAGCTGCTTGTTGAATGAACAGCCAATAGGAACACTCTCTCTCTGAAATGACCTGTGATTGGCCAAAGTCTCCCGTCACAGGCTAGATTTTTTAAAGCCTGAAAACAGAGCCATGAGGAGGTGCAGAAGTCTAGTTTTCTCTCAGAACACTTGAATTGCAGTATGCTGGAAGGTTATTATGGGATTTTTTTCCCAATGATGCCAAAAACGTTCTGCCTACTGCAGAAAAGGAAACATTTTGATGCTTTCAAGAGATCTGTAGCACCCAGAGCGGGAGAGAAAAAATCTCAGAGGGACTCACCGATCGTGTGGATGGTGGTCCGTCCGGGCCTCGTCCCATGATGCTGTTGGATGGTGTCGTAGAAAGTGGCCTGACACAGCTGAATAGCAGTCACGCTGACCCAGAGGCACAGGCAGAGCAGCCAGGACATGACAGGACACATCTGCTAAGGACCGGCAGAGGTGGAGTCAAAGCAAAATACATCATGTTCTCAACCTATGACCTCAACCACCCTCCCCTCCCCAACAAGCGCACACACACTTCATGAGTCGTGTGCAAAATAAATACAAATAAATACATTTTGCACAAGCACTCTGGTCTATAATTGGCCTTAACGCTCCTCAGCGTTCGTCTTTTAGTCATCGGAATTTATCATTAGCATGATTATATAAGTATGACTTCTTCACTGTTTCGTCTTCCTAGTTTGCCCTGTCTTGTCCCTGAGCCACATCGCTGCAAATGTGGAGTGATCCCTGGGGAGTTTTTCCCATGCAGCAGAGATTTCCCCTGACAGGCCGACTCCCTTCAACTCCTGAGCTGTGCTCCTGCCTTCCGAACCTAAATCAAACTTAAAGAAAGATACGATTTTTGCAAGCAGCTGGCTGCCGAGGCTTTTCTGTATCTGTCAGAATAATGTGACAGTGACACAGCAGTAATGGGAATCAAAAGCCTTGTAATGTTTCACCATGCTGTTCAGAAAAAAAGAAAGAAATAGAACAACAGCGAGGAATGCTCCTGGTCATAGGAGAAGGGTTGCTGTGAAGGAAATCTATGCAGGAGAAAATAATAGAAAATGTTTCATCAGGTTAATTCACAGCAGCATCAAACTGCCAAGCATTAGATTATTAACCATCTCGTTAAATGCATTAATTCAGCCTAAAATTTATGATTGGATTTAATTCTTCAGGATATGATTTCAACATTTTTTCAAGTGCATACAAACTTTTATCAAGCCTTAGGAAGACAAAAATATGTATTGCATCCATTTGTACTATTAAGGTCATAAAAGAAGTGCATTCTCCTGATTCTACTCATGAGTGCAGAATACTTTACAGCCCTTTCACATGTATACTGTGCTTTTAAGCATCTAAATATACAATTGTTCAAAAAATGGCTTAATTAACATCTTAAATGAAATTGAAATTCTCTGTATAGTCAATATTAAGTCATATCATGGAATAAGATAACAGAAAAAATGCATCTCAACAATTAATGTGGTCAGATTTCACATTTAAATACAAACTGATTTTATGGAAAACGTATGATTTGCCAGTTTTATGCAAAAAGCTAAATCTCTTGACAATGCCATGATTTATTTTTTTTGCCCCAGAGAGGAGAAAGAAGAAAATCTTACCTGAGCAACCCAACAAAGAGTATATAAATATCTCAACAGAATGACATAAATCCATCCATAATGCCGCTCATGTTGATCCCATCCAATAACTCTGAATTTAGCTCGAGGAGGGAACTCCAGTGACTCTGCCTCCCCGCTCCGCACTTTGATAGCAACAGTCCAGTGATTCAGAAATGACCGTCAAGCCGGAGTCAGGAAATAGATTTACAGCTCTTTCAATTCCACCTTTGAAATATCACTGCTTCCCCTTGAGGAGCTGCTCCCACTGACACTGAATTCATTTGCCCCTTCGCGTTTATAGGCACGTGCGGAGTGCTCCTTAATTAACTGTAGTGGAATCTCTCCTTTCACCGTCTGCATCCTTCCAGTGAGAGGCAGCCTCTGAGCGGCGGGCTCTCGCCGAGTCCCCCCCCACCTCAGCGAGCACCAAGAAACAAATGTTCCCGTGCAGCCTCGCTGTGTGTAAAGACTGTATCACATGTCTTAAAGCCAGACTGCCTCTGGATTAGATGGCATGGTGGGACTCCACCTGATCATATGCTTCTGACAAATGCAAATCAGGGAAAACTGGCAGCACTCACGTCACTGTGACCACATGATTAACAATTATTTACATTTAGAATGGATTTCTTTTTTTCTCCTGAGGGAACATATCCTTTTATTCTTTTCCTTGTTTTGCTGTTGTCAGTTTCTACTCTGCTCCGACATAAAGAGAACATCTTTTAAGTGATTTAAAAGTTATTCCGAGACATAACGAGAAAGTCAGGATGTGATATTACCAGAGAAATGGAGTAAATCCTCGGCCCTGAGCTTACCTTTTTGTTTGTTAGAGGAAAAAAAGATTAGGAAAGAACATGTTTTAACAAGCTGAGCAGATTGTGACGAGATATAACAATGCCCATTCAGCTGAAGGTAATCTTCACCTACAGTGGGGGAGTTCTCCAGTGTATGATGGAGATGTAATGGTGATCGTAGGGGAGGCGAGTGCTGTTATTTGGAGTAAATCAGTGCCAATCTGTGTATGTGTGGGGAAACGGCTCCATCCTCCCCGCTCCTCGCCACCTTCACTATACGTGGTGAGCTCTACTTTTGCATTGTGTCTGGATTTTTTATCGCTGGCATGCAGAACATGCCCAAGGCCTGCAACTCACACTGCCATCTCTACGGCATAAAGACTTCACATTTTTTATTTTGATGCTTGCTCAGGAAGACAGGGTGCATTCCCAGTTCAGGAAGGAGTGAAGAATACGCAGAGTGAGAGGAACAGCGAGAAACTGCCTGAGATGTAGGCGCACGGAAACGCCGCATTAATGTGTGAGGCTTTGGCAGAGTCAACTCTGTGCAGAGGGGATTTGGGACATATAGGAGGAAGCCAAATAGCATAAATTGCTGAGTTGTTCTGAACAGAACAATAGTTTCCGAAGACGGGGTGGTCATTAATTGTTCATAGGGATTTTCCCATGTTGACACTGTGCTTTGACACGCTAGGACTGGATTTCATCCGAGCCATCTGTTTCACAGGGAGTTTGTTCAGAAATATATCGAATTGTCGGAGCACGTCGGAGGTCGTTCCACAGGACCCATTAGAGCTGGAGTGTGGAGCTTTTGTCCCCCCCCTCTGGCGGCAAGAGGAATAACCATGGGAGAGACCATAGAGTGGTGCATCATTGAGCCCTAAAACCCGGAAATAAGTTAGCATTTTAGCACTTCCGGTTCCCTCATCTCGAAGTCAATGGGTTTTTTGAATATGTTTTTGATTAGATGCCTGAAATAAGGTCTGTGGTCAACACAAGCTGAAGAGATTTTAACGTTTTGTTCTACGATATAAAATACGTAAATACCCCACTTGTGAATTTTGAAGCTTTTAAAACTATTACAGTAAACGTCAACACACTGACACGTCCGCCTTTTCAGCAAACGTTAGCTTTTTACTTCTGGCGATCGCATTTACGCTACAAAAATCATAAAAGTCGTGTCCATTTGTGGAGATTATCTTGCTGAACAAAACGTGTAAGTATCATAAACATGTGTTTGCAACAGAGTTTATATTTGCAATAATCCAAAACCCAATGGAAAAAATCCCATTGGCTTTGTTTAGTGGGAACCCGTGCGATGCTAACGTCCTGGTTGGCCTACAAAAATACGTCATCCCTGGAAAACTCGCTTAGCCTTAAATGGTTCCATTTGTAGCGGGTTTAGACAGCTAACATTTGTTTCTTTGTATCTTTAATCTGTTCTGTGTTGGCGGATGTGATTACCCCCGTGACCCTGTTGCTAAGCAAACCTTGACAACACATTAAGCCATCCACACATGATCAGCTGTAAAATCGCTCTGCGCTGACTGTGCCATTGTTTCCTATGGGGAGAACGGTTCAACTTTGACCTCGGTTGCCGCTGACCTTTGAAAGCGCTTCCAATGAGAACAGATGCAACTGTTGTTGCCTAGAAACAGTGAATGGCGTTCCTTACGCTCTTTTTGTTGACATATTTTACCTGTTGCCTACGGAAGGCTCTGCGCCCGACCTCGCGGTGAGTGAGGAGCAAATGTCTTACGTGAAGGCAGCTTCAGTCTAATGTTTTTCTCAGACGCAGAGTGATACTGAAAGTGCTAAATAATTATTATATCACAGTAGGTGTTATTTCCATCTTAAATTAGTGATCTCCCAGTTCATGCGAAACTTACCCTGTCTGTGGCACAGCCCCGAGTACATTGGTTCCTACAGAAGACGTAAATCTTTAAAAACTGGCCACAGATTTTTTCTTTTTAAAAAGTGTTATGATTTCCTTAAACAGCTGGGCTCTGCAGTTCTTTTAAGCAAAAATGACTCAAACAGGAGTAAGTAGTATATAAATGTTGGACTATTTTCAGTGGCGGATGAATAAACACTTTGGTGCCCTAGTGCAGGAGTTCACTTCTGATTGTTAACACATTTCCAAGGACCACTTTCCAAATAGATGATAAAAACAACGACATAACATGACAAAAAGGGGAGAAAAATAAACTGGGCGTGTGTAAAACCAATGTCAGCCGTAGTGACCAAAATAATGATCTAATTACCCTCAGTGAGTGATTTTTGGTTGCAGCTGCCTCCCCCAGTAACTCCACAGCGCTAGGCAAGATAAGCTCCTCTGCGATCGTAAGCTACGAGCTACACGAGGAGCAACCATATAGCTAGCTTTCAAAGTGGCTTTTGACTGAGTTGTTAAGCTTGTGATGACTCTCTGCTGTCCCTTTTCTTCAGGAAATATTCATTTGGCTTCCCAAGGCATCCCGGGTGCTTTGTGTTTAAGTGTCTCTGGAGCTTCGATGGTTTTAGCGCCTCATTCAACAGGATTTCACCACATTTAACACACTGTGCTGTCGGCTCAGCATCACTGCCTGCCATCAGGAATCCAAATGTATTCAGGGCCATAGTTCCTCATCACACGATTTGGAGCTTTTACTGGTGCAGCGTTGTCTCCCACATCAATTTTCCGTTCCAAAATCCATTTTTGTGTCCCTGCATCTGAGGGAACGTTAGCTAGCTAACAGTGGCAAAACACGCTCGTCTCTACCGGATGATGTGTCGTGATTGTCGCGGTGATATTCAAACATAACTGGTCTTTAAAACTATGCATGTTATATTCAAATGTTTTTATTGTGTTTTTAAACATTTACACATTATACAGTATGGCAGCATTGAGTGAATCCCATAAAGGCACTTTAATTTGATGTTTTTCTTAAGCATGTTTGTATATAAAATTAACTGGCTTTGTAAGATAATAATAATTACATTTTAAATTGAATGTAACCATTTGGCAGTACCTCCGTACTGGTTGAGAATAGCTGCTCTAGTGTGTTTTTATGTGGGATTGAGTTCAAAATATACTACAGTGCCCATATTCATGGATGCATTCAGTGCAACGGCCCTGTCTGTCTCTCACCACCAGCCCTCTCTGTGTGCCTGTCATTCTCCTTGTGTGTTCCAGGACTGGGCTCACTGGCCAATCACAACCAAGTCAGTTAAACTTGAGCTTACGCCATAGGCTCCACCGTATAGCCTACTCCATTGTTGCGGCTGTAAAACGGTGGATAAATTGTTTTTTAAGCGTCACAACCTCCTGCGAAATGACTCGTTTCATCTCTTCGGCCCGATAAGATTTAGAAAATTAAGATCCGCATGATTGAATTATTTTATCCCCATTTAAGTTAGCATAGGGCTGAACCGGAAGTTAGCCGACTCAATCTGCACAAGTAGCAGATTTGTCAATAATTTAATACTCTTATCAACAAGGGAGTGGGAAAATATGCGGCTTTATGCAAATGTATGTACATATTTATTATTAAAAATCAATTAACAACATAAAACAATGACAGATATTGTCCAGAGACTCTCACAGGTACTGCATTTAGCATAAAGAAATATGCTCAAATCATAACATGGCAAACTGCAGCCCAACAGGCAACAACAGCTGTCAGTGTGTTAGTGTGCTGACTTGACTATGACTTGCCCCAAACTCCAGCATAAAGTGGGCATTTCTGTAAAGGGGAGACTCTTGGGTACCCATAGAACCCATTTTCATTCATATATCTTGAGGTCAAAGGTCAAGGGACCCCTTTGAAAATGTTAGTTTTTCCTGACCAAGAGAGTTATTTAGCCTCCTGCTTGAAAAGCTAGTTGGTACCAATGGATTCATTAGGTTTTCTAGTTTCACATGTGAGTATTTTCAGCTTTCAAACTGAGCCTGTGACAATCTAAAAATCGCAAATTGTTTTGTTATTGTAATTTTATATACCTGGTGATGTTTTTAATCAATCAAATTTGGCCCGGTGGTTAATAACACATTTTCCTGTGATGTGACAAACTCAGAACACATATTTATTTTTGCGTTACCCGGACTTTAACTTAAAACTGAAAAATTACCATGTAGATATAATCAATACAAATCAATCCTTCATTTGCTTGTTTTGTTTAAATGGTAATATGATTCTGCCCTTAAAGTGTGTTGAGTTGCATTAACAAGGCTGAGTATGCTTTCCTGTGACACCCCTTTACTTCAATGTCTAAAAATGGGTTAACAATTTCGAATCTAGTTTTCAGAAATGTACATTTCAATGACTCACAGTCACTTCGCCCACAACAAAACGCAAACTTTAATGTGAAATCATTCCAATTCTGAAAAAACACAAACGCCCCTGAATCTATGCCTATCATTCTTGCAGTGCAACAAACAAATCAAACAGACTTTTTCCTAACCTGCAGACCACCAGTTTCTGTCTGAAGAAGGTTCATGCACTGCTGATTCAATGGACTCCTCCCTGAAAGGTTCTGACGGCTGCTCTCTGAAAAGCAACCCTGAAAAAAAGAGAGACGACTTTTGCAAGAATGTTCACAAGAGTTGTCTCCTAAATCTAAAACGGTCGGTACAGATATGGCCAGGAAGCAGACAGCCCATAAGCTCCCACGGGCTTTTGGCCTGAATGTTACATACCTACAGTGATGAGATTCTCAGGGACGCGTCCGAGGCATCGCGCTCCTTCTTACATCTGCAGAAAGACAACAGAAAGTCATGTATTTTACAAATAATGGCAGCAATATGGGTCTACTCTTAACGCCTGTCTGATTCCATGTCAAATTCCCTTTCCAAATGGCATGCCCACGAGATAAGGTGTTGGTTGCTACTTTATGCCGAGGGTGGCTAAGCAGAGTAAAAATGTCAATAAATCGTTGTGTTTGGCTCAGGGTGGGAGAGCCGGAGATGTCTCGGGAAAAACTATGGAGCAGTTTTCTATTTCGCTCCCCCCTCAGCTGTGCCTACTCTTGTCATGACAGGAATCACTAAAGGTTTAGCTGCCCTAAAAAATACGTGACATTTTAAGATGATATTACTGTTGATTGCAGTAACTCCATTACCTGGAGGCCGATTTCTATTAGACATAGAGGTTATGCCATACTGTAGATCATGTCACGCATGAGCACACAATGCCTTTTGAAGAATAAAGGAGCAGGGGGGGAGTTCTTGTAGATAAAAGTCATATATTTCTACAGGCATTTTCCTGCTATAATTTCACACAAATCCTCACATGCACCTCCCGCTTGCACAGGCTGCATGGCTGTGACAAGAGGCGTTAAAACAGTTTCAAAGATTCAACAAAAGAAAGGAGATATTATCTCGCTGTTGGCTTAACAACTCAAATATCTTTTTCCTCTGAGATCAATAAATCACTGCCAGGAAATTACTTACAGTGGAACAGTGAGGGATCCCTTTCAAGTGATTCATTTGCATTTTCATTGAGTGTTTTTGTTTTCTGAAGCATTCTCTGCTCCTCTCTGGAAAGGTCAATGGGAAACTGTTGGTGTCTACTTTATCTGCATGAGCCAACTCACAAGTTCAGCCAAGTAAGAAATAAGATTATCTTTAGAGAAGGCAGTGTGAGAATCTGGCCTTTGAATCTTATTCAGTAGAGTATTAATGTCTTAGTGGGCAGAACCAGCCCAAACTGTTATTAAAATAACTGAAAGTCTTGAGCGGGATCTTTTTTCAATTCGCTGAGCCCCTCATGTTTAATGGAAATTGAGTGTCTCACCTTTTACATCAGCTGATCTCACCATTTAATAGATTCTTTTAAGGATATTAATCTTTTCCATTATATCTTTGTCGTGGATAGGAGTGAGGCATATTTCTCTCAGGCCAAACAACTCATTAATTTCCCAGACACAAACCTTTCTACACCTCAGGTGTGATGTGAGAAAACTCAGGTGAAAACGTAATGCATGCCTCGCTCTGTTATTTTTTAAAAAGCAGACCACTCAGAACTGGAAATGCCTCCATTATTTCCCCGAGTCCGATTGACATTTACTGAGAGCTACACTATTTGATCCCACCATTAAGCCAAATGTCATTGCATGCACATTATGAAAATTTCAAATTAACAAAGAGGGCTACGGTATTGCAGTGTCAGGAGGAAAAGAAAAAAATAGAGCTAGCATTTCAACATAAGTAGCCATTCTTTTAGCCCAAACTGCTGATGACAGTCTCCAGAGAGAGAGCAGATGTTGTTGCCTTCTGGCTTCGGGCTTCACCGTTCCATTCCAGTAACCGCTTCTGTGCCTCCTGAGATTTGCTACTGTAAAACCTGCTCCCTCTCTCATGGCAGGTGACGAAAAAACACTGATACAATAGGTGGCTTTTCTACCTGCCTTTTAAAAGTGTCATCACCCGTCGGCGGTTTATCTGGGTTAAGTGCCCGGGACCGTGCTAATAATTGAGATTAAACGTATATGTGTATCTTCAACTTCGTAGAATCAGATAAGAAAACATTAAACAGGCAGATTACAGCTTCTTCTTTGAGGGATTTTGAAAATCTTTTCCTTCCCTAAAGTCACACAATCAATCATTTCCGTCGCCTTTCGTGTCCTCCTCGTCTCATATGGTTGACATGGCGCATTGAAGTCATGTTGGCTCCATCGCATCACATGACAACCCCCGAAATTGTGGTAGCTCATGTAATTGAACTTGCCAGTCCTCCTCTGATGCCTGTATTCATCTCCTCCTGAGATGAAACCACATTTGCCCTCCAGATGTTTACATTAGCACATGAATGGCGTGAACATAATAATTTGGTCATGTTCCTGTAAACGCCGTATGTTATATGACAGGGATGCACGCGCCAGATCACACCTGCAAAGGCGTTGTGTCTGTGCTTATGCTGTTAGTTGATGCTGGATTGTGTAAATACATCCTCTTTTCTTTTTCTGCTGCCAAAAACTAGTCAGAAAACTGGTATAATGCAGAGAAACCCCCCTCTGACATTCATACAAGGACAGACAATTGTTTTGTGTTTTCTTTTTTGTGATATCAGGTGACTGCTACAGCAAGTTAAAGCTCCATAATTCAGGATGAAATCAGTGAGACACATGTCAAATCTCTGCCGGTTTTGAAGGGATTCAGCAGAAATCTCAGTGTGACCCTCCTGACAAGGTCAGAGTGCCTCGTGCAACCCTTTGTGGAAAGCACTCAGCACAACAAATGGACACCAAACGGTTTGATACCTGCTGTTTGCACTCTAAAGCTCAGCTCACTTGGGTCGACTATGGAGAGGCACCCCCGACACGCTCCGTCCGAGACTCGCAGTACTTTGAATTGAAATTCATTTTTGAATTGAATTTGAAAGAATTGGTGATTGGCGATATTAGAGAGGTTGATCATTTTTACATCATTATTCTCATTTTCAGTGAAAAACGTAAAACTTAAAATGATTTTTGCGGGGATCTGTACCAAAAAATATGTTTTTCTTAGGTCAGTAGAATATGATGTGCAGGCCAAGACATCTCTGCAGTACGACAATGTTTAATTTAAAATGGTATTTTGACTCACATTTCACATTTAATAAGTATTGCGCCTCCTGTGATTTGAAAATTGCAGTAGACCATATTGCGATTTTGATAAATATTCGATTAATTGTGCAGCACTAGAGTGAATTGACACTGTCAGTCAGTACTTTAATTTGACTAGTAATTTAGTATGATTTCTGTGTGGGCATTACAACACAAACAACTCACTACAACTCAATTAAAATCACACTGACATTTGTAAAAAACGCAAATAACAAAAACATCCAGCCTTATGTAAGTAATTACAAAACACAAATCTAATATAGTTATAATAGTCATAATTACCATTACAACAGCATGTGGCTGGTATTGTTTCACCTATTGAGTTTGTGTGTAAGTGACTCATCATAGCAAAATGTGTTCATGGGGATACCTACTGTAGCGGAAACTACCATGAGGCAGTTTATAGTGCTTTGCCAGGTGTTTATTTGTCTGTGGACAGATTTTGGCATCACAATTGCGTCACAACTGTGCAAGATGTAGTCAGGAAACTTGGTCACAGGTGTGTACTTGAGATCAAAATGAAGGCAGAGTTCGAAGATTACTTCCTGTGTGTTTTAGCCCACACAGTCCGTAAATATTTAAGCCCAGCCTGTTCCTGGCTTAGAACTTTTACAATTAAGAATCATTGCACCTTATTTATTATTATTTATTTATTGACAACTTCACTGAGGATGTCCCCTGTCCGTGCAATCAATGCAATTCTTAATGTGTTCTTCATATTCAAGACGGACAGATATGAGAGTGGTCTCAATCTACTCATGTAACTCTCAACAAGGAAGTGAATTTAGGATATTTCTTTAATATGACTTTGGTAAAGTTGAGAGAAACATCCTGACTTTATGTTACTGTAAAGACAATGCAATACTTTCTTGCCCAGGAAGAACAAAGAATTACCCATATTTGAAATAATAATACAAATGGTTAAATGGAAAGGTCCACTACAAAGCCGGTCTACAAAGCAGGCTGCACAGAAGGATTAGAAGATGGTCGAAGCGAAAGAATTACTGCAAGTCTTTTTTGAATATTTTCCCGAGCTGTTCAAGTGAACTTCATTCCGCCATTACTGCGCTCACCATTTCTCCCCACCTCCACAGGAATAATAGGAAAATAGCTAATATAAAAACTGAAATTGTATTCTTTCCTCTGTAAAGAGAGATGATTGCATATCAAGTTGGCTGGTTGAAGTACCTCCTGTGTATGACTCCTGTGTGGTGGGAGAGGAAGCATTTTTCTTCCAACCAATGGAAGAGTGAGTCAGGTTTATGACTATGGGGAGCAGAGGGTGGCCTTTATTTCCCTGAGAAGAGTCATTATTATTGCCCTGCAAATTTATGGCTTGCTTCTGGAGAGAGCCTACCAGCAGAGTGCCTGTCATTTCTCTCACTATCTTATGCATTATTGATAAGTCTATGGTCCCATCATCCATTGTGTGCTGTTGCCATAACTCAACAGCGGAAAACAACATATACAGTATACTGTAGGTGTGTAGAGCGAGTCTCTCTTTTGTTCTCTCTACTGTATTTTACACCACTATTTTATGAGGACTTTCAGCTGTTAAAGTTATGGTGAAACCAAGCATGATATTAACTTTGACCCCTCCTAAAGAAAATATCATCACTTGTCTCATAATAAAAATATAAATTTATAATAAAAATATAAATTTTTATTAGGGCTGTCAATCGATTAAAATATTTAATTGTGATTAATCACATCATTGTCCATAGTTCACAACTTAATCGCACATTTTTCATCTGTTCAAAATGTACCTTAAAGTGGCGGTAGGCAGTATATTTTTGGCATCATTGGGCAAAAATTCCATAATAGCCGTTCAGAATATTGTAATTCAAGTGTTCTGAGAGATAACTAGACTCCTGCACCTCCTCATGGCTCTGTTTTCAGGCTTTAAAAAAATCTAGCCAGTGACAGGAGACTTTGACCAATCACAGGTCATTTCAGAGAGAGAGCACTCATGTGACAGGAACTTGGCGTTCCTTCAAGAGATTTCCCCGAGATTTCACAATGGCTGCCGTGTCACAAACTTTCTCATTTTACAGCTAAACCGTGCACTACAAGATGATTTTGAAAACATTTGAGGCGAGAAATAGGCATTAACGTAACATAATATTGATTCATATTTGATCAGCGTTGCCTACTTTGACCGTTTGGTCGGAGTTCGCGAGTGATAGACAGCCGGCTCTCATAGACAGCAGATGGACAGTAGACCTCAGATCAGCTCTGACTGCTTTTTTTCCTCCAGTCTGTGAAATCTTGCAGATGCAGAGGCACATGGTTTTTTTTCAGGTAATCTGTCTCATGTACTACTGTCAGGATATAGTGACCGTTTTATAAAAATAACTTTTTTTAATCATATTTGCTCCAATCTCACCTACTTCAGCTTTAAAGGGAGATTTGTCAATACTTTTATCAACATGGGAGTGGGTAAATATGCTCGCTTTATGCAAATGTATGCATATATTTATTATTGGAAATCAATTAATAACACAAAACATTGACAAATATACCCTCACAGGTACAGCATTTAGCATAAAAAATATGCTCAAATCATAACTTGTCTCGTGGGTACCCATAGAACCCATTTTCATTCACATATCTTGAGGTCAGAGGTCAAGGGACCCCTTTGAATATGGCCATGCCAGTTTTAACTCGCCAAAATGTAGCGTAAGTTTGGAGCGTTATTTAACCTCCTTCGTGACAAGCTAGTATGAGATGGTTGGTACCAAAGGATTCCTTAAGTTTTCTAAGGAACTTCAACCTAAAAATCACATCAAATTAAAGTCAGTGTCATGAACCAGTTTACTTGGGTTTGACGCTCTGGTTCACATGAAGGTCAACGAGACACGGAATGATGGCTTTAAACAGAGTCGACGTGTGCTGTAATGAGCACGCTTATCCACAGCAAGAAGCTCTGGATAAGACACAAGGAACAACAGTAGTTTCTCCTTTCAATAATGCAGTTGAACTCGGCTAGAAAAACAGAATAAAGTTAGTCATTAAAACACTTATTATAAAACCAAAATGACATATTTAAATGTGATTACCACTGGCTATCATGTGGTTAGAAATGCTTTATTTGGCTGTGCAAAAGTAATGCGTCACGTCGCATGACAGTAGCCATAACAACTGATTAATCGTGGAAGTCTGCTTCAATTAATATGTCCTGATAAATGGTTGCTATTAGCCATATACGCAGCAGTTACATGGGGAGATAATTAGATCATCATGCTGTTAAAGGATAATAAGGATCAGCCTCTTGCAACAAAGGATGCCCTCCTTTGACTCTGTCCTTCACCTGGCCGTGAACGCTGCTCAAAGAAGAGAGAGGAGAAAAAAAGCGTCCATAGGCTCAAACATCTTTCATTTTCCTTTTATCAAAAGTGCCAGTAAGTCTGCAATCTTTAGACATGTGGACACGCACAAATTGTAGCTGTATGTATAGGCCACGAGGGCAACCACACACACACACACACACACACACTCGTACATCAAAATCACTGCTCAGTACTAAAGAAGTTAATCAGCGATGTTTTATTTGGCACATCCCACATGTGCTGCCTCTTTCTCTCTGTCTCTTTCCTACAAAGCTCCTCTCACTGAAGGACCCTTCAGACCTGCAGCAATCATCCTATTTAGACAGCTGAGAGGGCTGCTTTTCGAAACACGGTATTGTATAATGCGGCCTGCACTTGCAATCATGCTCTTCACTCTGTGATGATGAGGTTAATTTCGCTCTTTTGTGTATATTTTGTTGTTTTATATAAGCAGTTTAATTCAACTGCAAAACAAGCTTGTTTTTAATGTTTTCTCATGTCAGATTATGAATCGATCACATTGGCCTTGTTTTTAATTTGGGCTTTTTTTGTTGCCAAAGCATTGCTGTAACAATCATTCCCACCATATTTTATGTGCTTTCTTCTTGATTTGATAATAAAAATATGTCTGAGGGACATATTTAAAGCTTTTCGTGCGGTGATGCATCCTGAGCTGCATCAGTAAAGGAGGATAAAGACTTAACAAATTTGTTTATTAGCTTCCCACTTTCTGAAGCTCAGCCAATCCATCACCACCGAGCGACCTTATGAATACATTACAATACATTAAAGCTGATTGGCTGCACAGGAGTCAGTTTGTGAGTTATGTGGTTTGTCATTCTGTTGCATTAGCTCTTAACTCTTCTCCATTAAAAAGATAGATGCTGCGGTGGCGGCGGCTTGCTAAAAATCTCTGAAAATCTATGGCAAATAATTCGTTGAGGTGTAATTTTCCACATGAAAGAAATAAAGGAAATGATTTCTAATTCTTACTTTAGGCTTCAGTGGAGCCTAATATACATGGATTGCGGAACCAACAAATACTTGAAAAGGTTGATCATTGATTTGTGTTGCCTGGCAGTAACAGGAGTGACTGGGCTGATTTTAGAGGGGAAACAAAACAAAAGTTAGAGTTGAAATGACGTGGAAAATATACATATAGGTTATATAAATTAACCAAAGCAGCGTCTAAAGCAGCAATAATCTCTAATTATCACTGTTAACAGAAAGGTTTAGAAATGCAAACTGCTGCAGTTGAGCTGCCACTGAAGGCAGTTCAGTTACAGAATAAGTCCTCCTTTCCTGGTAAAGATCCAGTATCAAGAAAATACTTTTAAATCTTAGATGCACCCAAGCAAAATGTGATATTTTGACATTGTGACATCAGTTACAGCAGTAGTTCTCAACCTTTTTAGTGTCAATGACCCCTAAAGTGATGCACATTAGGTCATGGACCCCCATTTTTTAAAGTTCCGATTCAGGGACCTCCATCTGAAAAAGATTTTGGTTGTTAAAGACCAGAATTAGTTGTCAACTACAGTTGAGGAGATAACCGTAGAGGGAGTGAAACCTATTATCACAGTATGACTCTTACTCACATTGGGCTCACTTCTATATAGGGCTGTCATAATAATTGCAATATTGCAATACCGCGATATTATTGATAAGCCATCCCATTTTTTTATTTTTTTTATTTTTTGCAATGGGAGCACAGCGTTTTTACATGTTGCTACAAATGGCAGCAGTGCGACGAGATGCTGAGCATCTATTCTGCGCTGAGCGCTGCACATATGGTGTTTCTTTCCGGTCGCCAAGAGTTGAAAAATGTTCAACTTTGGGTAAAACTCCACGATGACCAACCGTCACATCCTACATGTAGGCTACAAGTGAGAAAATGAATACACATAGACCGGCGGGTCCATCCTCTCTCTTCAGCCTTCCCTTCATCCAGAGCAAGTACTCTACCTTGTGCTGACATTTTGATATTCCATATCATACTGTAGCAACCAAAGCGCAGCTGAAAAAAGTGCTGCGCCTCATTGCCCTTCTGTGTTCTGCATTTAACAATAAACAAGTTTTAAATTAGTTTTAAAACTTTCATCTGTCATTTAAAAAGCAACAATATACCTAATAATAGCCTAACGATAAAGCGTATTTATAGAGCACAAAAATCAGGATGAATAAAGTAATTTGCAAAAAAAAAAAAAAAGATTTGCAATAATACCATAATACCCGTATACCACGCTGTTGAGCCAGTCATTATCACCGCAGGGGAAATTCCATCACAGTGACAGCCTTACTTCTATAGTGAATTAAATATTGAAAATAAACTATTCATCAAGGACCCCTGGTTGAGTTACAGGGTCCGACAGACCTCAAATAACATAGCAACTATACTACAACCATAAGGAATGTCTTTTAAATTAATACATATTCATTTTAAAATTGAATTAAACAGCAAAATGTTTACCTAAATGTGTATTAGTTTGCAAAAGTAAACCAGCAATATGTTACTGTGTTTTCTCATATCTTATCAAACTGATGCAGAAAGAGATCTGTGACAAGGCAGAGCTGCTCTGTGTAATAAGTGCTAAAAGCTATTATGACGAGCTGTATTGAAAATCTTTGATTTACTGTTTTTAGTTTTCATTAGAAATGAACTGATCTTTTTCTTAACAATTTAATTGAAGCACTACTGGACAGATACATTAAACTGAGGCTTTATTACAGTAAAATATGTATTGCTTAAGAGAAAACCTGCCAATTAATTTTCATGGGAAATAGGAAGTCATTATAGTATTGTTTTTTATTCAGAAACGGTATGGGTTAAGACAAACAAAAGGTGTGAGAACTGACATCATCGACACAGCTGTGCTTCTGTTGCTTTGTTTCCCATACTGCTAAACCACAAATCTTCTGCTTTACACTGCACAAATACTTTAAATGATTACATGTGCACTAGGTGATGACAGTATGTTTATTTCTAACAGAGAATGTATAAATAATGTTTCTAATTAGGATTTTAATATTTCAAGCCATTTACTCAAGTCAACTTTCACACTTCGAGCTTAATATTCCCCTTCACAATAATACATATAAGCATCGGCTGGACAACATATTTCATATCAGTGAGTGTCATAGTTGCAAAATAAAACTTTTTTCTGATCTCACTGCTACGGTTAAGGTTTGGTTAGGTTTAGGTACAAAAACTGCTTGGTTACTGTTTGGGAAAGGTTGTGGTTTGGGTTGCAATAATCTCTTGAGTGAAGAAAGGAGGTTAAACACGCTTTCACAATTGGACTGTAAACGAGCAGCGCAGGAAACAGGAAGTCTTGGCCCGGATATCCGCTGGCTACACCAGAACCCCAGATATATATCCCGTTCCGAGATTGGGGTTACAATGACTTCTTGATTAAGGTTATGGAATGATGGCTGTCATGGTTAAAAGAAACCAATATTGACTGTCATTAGGAAATGGGAAGCGAACCGTAGAGTCCCATGTTACAGTACAACACTTTGTTGACCTATCTCTGTAACAACGTGACACCATTTCCTCCCTTGCTCCTGATGAACGACAATCATAATTTCCATTTAATAACAGTCTAATAAGTAAAGCAAGCAAGTTGAACAATGACAGCATCTGTTGTTTCCTCATTGCCCAAATACAACATCCCTATATACAATTTATTTAAATTCAAGTGACAAAACCCTCTAGCAGCTGTAAAAAGGTGATGATACTATAGTGAGACAAAGTCATAGGGAAGAGAATGGGGTGGGTGGATGGGTCAACAAAATATTGGACATGGGAGATTATACCCCCGCGACAACGTCCTTCCGTCTGTTCGTTTTCCGGAGCAGAACTCAGAAACTATTTAACTTAGGAACTTCAAATTTGGTATGATGGTTGACAGTGTGGTCTAGTTGTGCTTTTGGGTTTAGAAGTCCAGGGTGCCAAAATTTTTTAAAAAATTGGCCATCCTGGACTTGAGGAAGGTGAGATAATAACAAGCTAGATTGTGCTCAATAGACTAATTCCATTAGTTCCAAAATGGCAAAACCTTTGGGCCTACTTTAGTAGGGGTCAAGCGGTGAGCGGGGGTATGTGAGCCATGCTCACTTTGGCCTTGTTCTATGATTTGGTTATTTATTTCAGTTTCACCTTGAAGCTGAAATTTATCCTGCCACTTCTGTTAAAAAACAAAATGGAAAGCCTAATTGAGTCAGCAGGATTATGTTTAATTAAAGCAGCACAGTAATGGGAATTTTTCAAAATGACTCAAAGACAAAGCAAGATAATGAAATTCAATGAAGCTGTCCTTAAACGCATCTGCAGTTTAAGAAACCGTGACTCTCAAAGAGAGGTTGGAATTTACCATTGGATGTCACAGCACAATTAGCATGGTTTGGTTTTTCCATTATGCCAGTCATGTGTGACATGAAGAACTCAGGTTATAACATATATATATATATATATATATATATATATATGTAAACCATGCCCCTGCACCTAATCTGTCTTGTTAACAGAAACCATTATGTCAAACTGTAAATGATTTACTGGCTGAAGGACGGGAGGACGTTTTTACAACAAATCCATTGAAAGGTCTAAAACTAACAATGGATTAATCCATTTCTCAAGACTACTTCCGTATCATCTGTGTGGCACTTAATTCTCCCCTTTGGGCCTGTTAACAATACCAAAAATATGGAACAACAGCACAACAATCAACAGCTTTATCCTGTAATAGTGGTTTAATTCTAGTAGTTTTAGCATTGTGCTAGTCCTTGAAACAGTTTTTCAAAAATAATAAAGAATACTATTGAAACCTTCAAACAAGAAAATTAGGTTTTGAATGACTTTCTCTCGACCTGTGTCGCTATTGACAACTCCTTTTTAAGAACGGTTGCTCAACTACATGAAATGTGAAAAAAAACCATTGTGTTCATCCACACTGTGTGCTGCACACAAACGCATCCAGTTTCTATTGTCATTTCCTTCAGAGAGAACCTATAGGCTCTACTTTAAAGACACTTTATTGACTTGTCCATATGGTTTATAGGTTTCTAAATGGCTCCACTTCTCTTTAGGACAAGAATGGGAATTTAATCACACACCTTTGGGGGGGTTTAGCGAGGCAGCTGCGACAGTCAACAACCTCGTCATGTCAGCCTCAGACTCAGGAGAGACTGTCCTTGAAACACAAAGAACCCCTGATGACATTGATTCACTCCAGCTACTGTAGCGCTCATTCGCAGTTACAAAGGCCAGTGTGCTCAAAAACCTTTTCAGCTCAGACATGCGACAATAAAGGTTGTGTATCAAAATAAGTTAGTCATTAATGCCTCCCACATTCCCAGAGACGGCTGCCATCATCACGGCTTCCTGCTCATCAACAATTTTGGTTCAGTGTAATGATACATTTAATTATTCTGGGTCTTGGCCAGAAACGTGCAGATGACACAATTTGGTAACAGAATCTCGGTATTACAAGGTTCCTGATGTGTAATTACACAGATGTTATGAGTGAATCATCAGGTACTGTATTAAAGCTTGCAGTTGATTTGTGCCATCATGTTTCATCCTGCTTTTCATTTTGAGCCAAGGACAAGCCGATACGCCTCACTTGCTCTTATAATTATTTCTGCTCCTCTCCCTTTTCCATGCCCGGTCTCTCTGTCATGCTCTCAGTCTCAGCCCAGGCCTGGGTGTCGATCCCTGGGGACTTGACGCTGGAATGACTATCTCAGGCGTCTGCACATGGGGATTGGGAACGATCTCAGATTCAATACTATTTTCCAAATCAAGGCTGAGGAATTAAATGAAATCTTACAATGTTATCTCAGGTCGAATTGGTCACTCAAGTGTGCTGCCCTGATAGACTGATAACACAAGCCACTTACTTTTTATCATCCACATGCCACAGATTACATTAGAGGCTGCGTGTGTGCACAATGTGTAAATGCTACAGCGCTTCCGGGTAGTTTATGTCATGAACTCCTTACGCTCTTCAATCAAAATTGTTTATGTAGCAGTGCAATTCAGTGTGGTATTCAAAGGATAGATTATAATCCACAGGACAATCCTTGTATTCTTCCTGTAATATGCACACAACAGCACCACCGTCCCCCAGACATGCAAGCTTTAGTGGTTGTCTGTGTTCACCAGATAAAGACGAACAATGGTTCTAATAAGCAGCGGAGAGTCTCCACAACCAGTGTTTCAGCGGCGCACATTTGTTCTCACAAAGGCTAAATGTATTTTGAGTGGCAGATTAAGGATATTGGTCAGGGGTTCTGCATTGTCAGCTCTGAAAAGTGGGGTAAATGTGTGTTTGGATGATAATTCACACATTCTTAGGCTCGACGGCGAACAAAAAAGCCGTAGTGTCCTCGGTTTTGGGAAATGTGTTTCACAGATTGCTAATTATGGGAAACATAATCTCATTAAGTCCTTTTGCTTTGCGACTCAATTTCTTTTACAAGCATTAGTCATGATTGAGTAGTTTAGGGGTTTAAGTTCCTCTTTTGTTTGAGTTAAAAAAATGGCCGTCTTCATAAGGGCCTGTTTTGTCCAATTTGTATTCCACAAGGATGACTGGTGTCCAGCAGCAGCAACAGCACAGTTTGCCTGGTCGAGTGTCTGTAATACCAAACTGTCTTGGCCTGGTAAAGATATTCAAAAATGCTATTCATCCAAGGATTGTTGAGAGACACTTTTCCAGTATAGTTTTGGCATGTTTCAAACCTCTTGTACATTCTCAGTACAAAACAGCAGTGGTGGAAGAAGTATTCAGATCCTTTACTTAAAGCTATAATCTATATGTTAGGATACAAATGTATCAAATGAAAGACGACGCTCATAGTGATGAACCTACAGAGAGCTCCCCTCGGCATTAAAGGAGCATTGTGTAGGATTTGGCGGCATCTAGCGGTGAGGTTGCAGATTGCAACCAACTGAAACTTCTAACGTGTGCCAAGCATCTAGGAGAACTATGGTGGCCAACGTGCAAATGCGAAGAGTCAATGCTTGGTTTGTCCGTATGTAGATATAAACGACTCATTCTAAGCTAACGAAAACAACGGTTCTTAATTTCAGGTGATTATACAATAAAGAAAACATACTTATTCATATTATTCAGCAAAATAGCTTTAAAAACTCATAGTACACTTCCTGCTCAGCACCAACCAGCAGACAGACACCGTGAAAACTAGCTGGTGAACATAGTGGAGCATTTAGAAGCTAAAGAGACTGATTTCCCTCATGAGTTGGTGGAGACCAAAAACCGAGCTAAAAGAGAGTGAATTATTGGACTTACATTCATCAGTTAGTCAGAAACACGACTCCAAATGAATGATAATGTTGCTCTGTCACTGCTAGATAAGCAACTGTAAAACATACCGTTGGGATGAAACAATTAGTTTATTAATCGACTAATTCATAAACAGAAAAGTAATCAACAATTTTATAAAAAATATCCCAAAAATGTCAGTTTCCCCGCTGTAAGGATTTGCTGCTTTTCTATGTTTTATAATTATTGTTAACTGAATATCTTTAGTTTTTGGAATGTTGGTTGGACAAAACAAGATATTTGAACATTTGAATATGAAACCTTGGACTGGAGGAAACTGGGATGGAAATTTCACTTTTTGTTTTACTTTTTGAAGGCTAAACGATTAATGAAAAAACTGTCAACGGATTGCTAAATATGTATTACTCTCACCTCTAGTTTAGTCTTTAATAATGGATTGTATTTCGTAAGGTAAAATCCTATTTTGCAAAGTAACTCGTAACTACAGCAGCTAGATAAATGTAGTGAAGTAAAAAGTACATTACCTCTGAAATTTAGTTAAGTAGAAGTATAAAGTAGCAGCAAATTGAATACTGAAGTAACAGTCACATGCAAGTACCTCAAAATTGTACAGTACTAAATTTACTTAGTTTCCACCACAGCAATAGACAGCGCACTGTACATATATCTGTTTACAAATGTCCTTTCAAGATGAACATTAACGAGTATAATGAGCTATCTGAGTATTTTGTAGAACAGACATTTCTCATCTGATTCAGGCTTCCTTCCAGGGATTAGAGACACTGAAACAAAATCTACACTTTCTCTTTTTTTTTTTCCTTCTACACATTCAGATGTTGACTGCTTTGTGCTAGAGAGATTCTATTTTTCAAAAGATACCAGAGAAATAAAGATGATTTTACGCCACAAATATCGAGGTGACCATGATCGATGTTACGGTAGCTGTTTGCAAAGATTATTGATTTTGAGAGTAGGGTACTCTGTACATTGTTTTCACCAAATGATGTGTAAATCTTGTGTTTCGTCAGGGGCGACAGTCGGTTAAGGCACACTGCAGGACATGGTGTCTCTAGTCTCGGGAAGGTGTGATTGAGTCCATGAGAGCTCCTTGGATAGACTGACATGGTAATTGCTCCTCTGTCGACATGCCCTGTGTATCCGAGTTAGCTGCCCTGGCTATTGATGTTTATTTTAGATCAGCGATGTGTCATTAATAGCGCCGTCCACAGGGCTGATGAATAAACTCTTAAGTCTCTCGTATTCACATGACGTTGCCTTCCCTCCGAGTGCAAACATTGTGAAGACAGATTAGTTCTGCTGCTGTGGGTAAAGAAGATTAGCAGAGATTATTAACAAACATGTTGGATTAAATAGACAGTATCACTCCCTGTCTTTACAGACATCACAACCACGTGGTTAAAACAGAACCTCGGGTTCAGCATGGTTAAAACATCTTGTCTCAGCACGGTAGCAGTCATCACAGGGATTGGACGCAGAGCCGCCCTGGATTTAATCGTCTCGGTCCCAATTAAAGTCAGATTTACTGACATCAGTCACAGTTCATCACAGTGATTATGCTCAAGCTGTTCAGTGAGGAGTCGATACAGAGTATATGGGAACTGCCACTAATTGGAGGTCTCACTTTGTGTCGACTCATCAATATTTTCCATTGGAATAGATGAGAAATTTGTCACATATCTACATAATCGTATTTTTCTCTATTTTTTTTAAGACAGCTTTAAATAATTTGTTCATGTTTCACTTCACTAAAATATGATTTGGTTTGCAAACTGCATTTAATCCAGCCATTTTAAACTTTCATGTCACTAAGGGCTGTCAATTAATAAAATATTAATAATATTATATTATTAATAATATTATTATTAATTATATTAAAATATAATTAGGAATATTATTAATAGATTTTGGCTTCCCACATTTAAACCTGCAGTAGGCAGAACGTTTTTGGCATCATTGGGCAAAAAATAACCTTTCAGCATATTGTAATTCAAGTGTTCTGAGAGAAAACTAGACTTCTACATCTCCTCATGGCTCTGTTTTCAGACTTTGAAAAATCTAGCTCGTGACAGGAGACTTTGGCCAATTACAGGTCATTCCAGAGAGAGAGCATTCCTATTGGCTGTTCATTTAACTTCGGTAGCTGTCAATCAATCGGTCAAACTAGGCAGCACTGATCAAAAATGAATTAATACTCTGTTATGGTATTGCCTATTTCTTGCCTCAAATGTTTTTAGAAACATCTTGTAGTGTCCTGTTTAGCTGTAAAATGAGAAAGTTTGCTCCGGCTGGTGGGCGGTGCTTGGTATTTCCTCAATTTATTTCAACATGGCTGCCGGGTCATAAACTTTTTCATTTTACAGCTAAACAGGACACTACAAGATGTTTCTAAAAACATTTGAGGCAAGAAATAGGCAATACCGTAACAGAGTATTGATTCATATTTTTATCAACGCTGCCTAGTTTGACCGTTTGATCATAGTTTGCGAGTGATTGACAGCTGCTCATATAGACGGCCGGCTCCAGCTCGGCTCTGATTGGTTGTTTTCCTCCAGTCTGTGAGATCTTGCAGATGCCATTAGGAGCACCGGAGAACACAGAGGAACATGACTTTTTTTCAGATTACCTGTCTCATGCACTTCTGTCAGGATGTAGTGACCGTTTTATAAAAATAACATTTTTAATAATATTTGCTCCAATCTTGCCTACTGCTGCTTTAATCAAACACTCACTTTTTGATAATTCACTAATCATTCAAGTATAAATGCCAAAGAGTTGTTGGTGGTTTCAGCTTCCCAAATGAGACAATTTGCTGCCTTTCCTTGTATTAAATTAGAGTAAACTTAAATATCATTGAAGTTTGGACTGCTTGTCGGACAAAACAAGACATTTGTGGATGTCACTTTGAGCTCTGGGTAATTGTGATGGACATTTGTCACTATTGTCTTACATTTTACATAACACACAAGGAATTGACTGATCAAGAAAATAACCAGCAGATGAATCCAAAATGAAAATATTTATTAGTTTTAGCCTAATATAACATGGTTAACAATTAGCTCCACCTCAACCGAGAGTTTAATACCACTTACACATTAACACATGAGTAATACTAATACAATGTTGTATGTATAATAGCATATACAGTATATAGTACAGATTTATCGTTAGACAAGGGCTATTTCTCTGCAATGAATACTTCTGATACTTAAAACACATTTTTCTGATAATACTCTTTGTACTTTTACTACAGTCACATTATTAGTGTAGTGCAGAACATTTACTCATAATGGAGCTATTTTAGTGTGGTCTTGTGTGATATGTGATTTTGTACAACTGAAAATACATTAAAAACAGTTTTATAGTCAAACTTTAGCTTGTTGTGTCTAACATTGGATAACCACTTTGGGTAAACGGTAATATATTTTAGTTGATTTAAATTAAACCAGCATCCAAAGATAAGACCACCGACCCATAAGCCATGGATTTACACTGTTTATCTGATTTTCAAATAACGTTGTCTAAGGTTATAAATAAACTTATCGATTCCCTCACTTAAGCAATTTTCATCCGTCTGAAAAAGGAAGTCAATATGCACCTTGCAGGGACATGATAAGAATGGATCATTTAAGCATACATCTCTTATAATGGCATTGTTCTTTTCCTGAATGTCTCCACTGTGTATCTTTTTATTGCAGTTGCTTAAGGCCTGGCACTAAGAGGCTGCAATCAGGCTGTGTGTTAGAATATAAAGTTTGACCTGTGATGTGTTGATGTGACCTGGCATGGGATTTCAAATTTTGTCTGCTGTTAAATATGTTCTATGCGGTGTGCTAGATGAGGCAGAACCTTTGATTTATATGTATTATTAGGTTATTAGGTTCTTCACAACACACATAAGATAAATATGTATCGACTGAGAAACAACTAAAAATAGCACTTTAAAATACTGAAATATTTGGACGCTACAGTAACTACAGTATGATAAATGTGCGGGTGTTACATGCACAAAACATTTTTATGTCAGTGAGGGTAAGTAAAACATTTCAGTTTGTCACCTGCACATGCAAATGCAGTCTTTTTTATTAAAGGCACATAGGGTTCCCAAAACGTATTTAAAAGTTCAATGCTAAAACATTTCCAGAACCTAATACTGAATTTTTACGACTGTACTAAAGTGATGCCGCAGTGAAGCAACTTGTACAGATCCCCATGGCACTGAAAATGCTTTTTTACTGTCGACTAAAACTTGAAGAATGGATAAAGAATTTTAAAGAAAAAAAAGAGTGGGAGTTAAAGTTATGGGCAGCAGGAGGGGATTTCAGGGCAGGTATTTTAAGAGAGGAAGGGTGTAGTCTTTACAACAGACATTTCATTTTCTCATATTTAAATTGCTTCGCCCCATGCAACACATATTCATATTATTTGCCAGCCCATGGGTGGGGGGTCACGACCCAGACTTTGGAAAACAAATCTGTAAAGAACCAAACCACCAATGAAGATGTCTGTTGTTTTAATTTTAGTTTAATAGTTGAGATGTGTTGCACCTTGAGTTCTCACATGATGGTGTCCGGTGCCATCTAGTGGTGACAAGATGGCAGTAAAGAGTAGTGGTATGGCTCTGTGTTGTGGGGGTTCGACTCGTTATTTTATATCAGTCCCTCAGGAAAATTACTTTTTATTCAGCCACTGAAGAAACAAAGAGGAACCATATTAGTTTATAGAGCCATTATGAGAATTGCATTGGAAGGAACTGCAGCATTTCTGGATGATTTATGAACGAGGGCCAGTAGAGTTACAATGGACGTGTGCTGTAATACTAACATATATAAAATAAACCATTAAAATACCAAATGTTATAGTCAGCATGTTCATCCATCTGTTTCATGTGCTGTTTTACCATCTTGGCTCGTTTTGAGTTGGACTGCCTCTTCACAAGTCCTCATCTCCGCAGCCACACCCTGCCTCCGCTCCTCGTCCAGTTTCTTGTAGTTGTAGTAATGCATGAAGAAGAAATATATGCCAGGCACCAGCATGAACACTCCGCACGCGTAGTACATGTATTTGTAGTCCCCTAAAATATCAACTAGAAGTCCTGAAAGAGAAGACACACACTTCATTGGTTGTCATTTTATAAAAAATGTTGTTTATGCATTTATAATCTGAAATAAAATATCTTTGTCTCCAAAGTTCACAAACCTGACATTGGAGGTCCAAGAAGCACCGGTCCACATTCGACGATGGTGACGAGTCCGACTGCACTGGAGAAGCGCTGAGCTCCAACAAGGTCCATCAGAACTTCAAAAAGCAGTGAGCAAACCATCCCAAACGCCACACCAAAGATGATTGCATAAGTAACCAGACCCCAATATCCAGGTAACAGTGGGCATAAAAGGTGGCACACGCCATTGTATGCAACTGAAAAACTGAAAAAGTATTGGATCCGTGGCCGAATCCACTTGGTGTTGCCAATGAGGCCAGTTGCTGGTCTGACAATCATGTCCACCAGAGCAAAAATAGAAAGCAAGAAAGCTGCTGAATATTCATCAATCCCTTGATGTTTGGCGTACGGAGCCAGAAAGACCACAGGCGCGAAAAACCCAAAAAACATGAACACATTACCAATGAGATAAATGAGGAAGCCCCGGTGTTTGAAAAGTGAGAGATCTATGAATGTGTGCAAGCAGCCCTGACTCCTGCTCTCGTTTTGCTTTTCTTCAGTCAGAAGGTTAGCTGACTGTGCATTGGCGTCTGAAGTAGCAGCTTCCTCGGTGGCTGCCCTGTTACACTCCGGTGGTTCAGCCTTTAGTTTGGGTTGGGCATTTTTATTGACTGGTCTCATCAAAGCGCCAGCTACACAGCAGTTCAAAACAATGCCTCCCAGGATGAGGAAGCTCCCTCTCCAGCCAAAAGAATCAAAGAGAAACTGATTGAGAGGAGCCAGTGTGAACAGGAGAACTGGACTTCCTGTCATGGCGAGCCCGTTCGCCATTGGCCTTTTGACCTGGAAGTAGGTACCTATGATCGTCAGGGCCGGCTGTAGGTTGAAGGCGAGGCCAAAACCTGTTGAAATAATGAAATGGTTCATTAACATACCATAAATAATACAATATGTGATCATATAATACGATATACAGTAAAACTTGTGATGCTGATGTCTCATTTAAAAAAAAAAAGAAAATTTAAAGACAGACAGAGAGGCATGTGGATATCTAACAAAAGTCTTCTTCATCAGCAGCAGCTTTATCAAAATGTTAACATTCAGCGTCACACATTGTCCAGAGAGGAATTCAGATTTTAATTGCATCATAAAACTACACCATAAAACCATCACGTCCACCTTGAGGGGATTAGATAATGGCATTTTTAGCCGCTATAATAATTCAATATTATTATTTAATAATATTTGCAATAGCTGTGTAAAGGTTTCAAAAATGTACTAAAAAATCAATATACTGTATGCACTGTAGAGCGTTAATATGAATAGCAATTAGATTATGAATTAGTCCAAGGCTCGTCTGATACAAAACTACACATTTCTTCCTGATTCATTTCCAACAATTTCTATTATTAGTATTAGAGCTGAGACGATTAGTCAATTAGTTGACCAGTTGATCGACAAAATGCATCGGACGGTAAATATTTTGATAGTGGATTATTAGTTTGACACTCTGAGAGCAGTAGCAGTTTGTTTTAGAGCTAGAGTGAAGGTGCATATGCCATATGAAACTAGAAAAAAAACCAAGTAATCCATTGGTACCATCCATGTCATACTAGCATGTCACGAAGAAGGCTAAATAATGCTCCAAAGTTGGGCAAACTTTTGGCGAGGAAAGACTGGCATGGCCATTTTCAAAGGGGTCCCTTGAGCTCTGACCTTAAGATATGTGACTGAAAATGGGTTCTATGGGTACCCATGAGTCTTCCCTTTACAGACATGCCCACTTTATGATAATCACATGCAGTTTTGGGCAAAAAACATGCAGTTTTTTTTTCATGCAGTATAAATGTGTTATTTTCACCTATTCTAAAAATTGTGTATTTTTATATTTCTGCATACTGGGGTCCCTAAACAGTCTTGGAATTACATAAATTGGGTATCACTGTAATGCTGAGACTCTTGTGGATCCAATGAGCCCAATAGTATTCATGTGTGATGATGTTAGTCCCCATAGTAGCCATGTCATATAGTGAGGCCATTTTTTAAAATTTGACATCGTTGTATAACATGACCGGGAACCATCACCTTAACGTGGTGGAGAGGTTTGTGTGTCCCTATGACCCTGAGGGCTGTGTTGTCTGGAGCCTCGTGCTCCTGGTAGGGTCTCCCATGGCAAATTGGTCTTAGGTGAGGGGCCGGACTAAGAATGGTTCACAAAAAACCCAATGACGACACGAGGCAGAGGAGGAGTTACCCGGCCCGGAGGAAGCCCGGGGCCCACGTCTGGAGCCAGGCCCAGACGGAGGGCCCGTCAACGAGCGTCTGGTGGCCGGGCTTGCCACGGAGCCCGGCCGGGGATACCCCGAAAAAGGAACGTGGCACCCCCCTCCTCTCCATCCTGTGGGCTCACCACCTGCGGGAAAAACCGCTTGGGTCGGGTGCGCTGCCACACGGGTGGCAGTGAAGGCCAGGGACCTCGACGGACCGGACCCGGGCGGCAGAGGCTGGCTCTGGGGACGTGGAACGTCACCTCTCTGTGGGGGAAGGAGCCGGAGCTTGTGCGGGAGGTGGAGCGCTATCAGTTGGATCTGGTAGGGCTTACCTCTACGCACAGCCTCGGTTCTGGAACCGTACTCTTGGATAGGGGTTGGACCCTATTCTTCTCTGGAGTTGCCCATGGTGTGAGGCGCCGGGCGGGTGTGGGGATACTCACAAATCCCCGGCTGAGTGCCGCTACGTTGGAGTTTACCCCGGTGGACGAGAGGGTCGCCTCCCTACGCCTTTGGGTTATGGGGGGGAAAACTCTGACTGTTGTTTGTGCGTATGCACCAAACAGCAGTTCGGAGTATTCGGCCTTCTTGGAGACCCTGAATGGAGTCCTGTATGGGGCTCCAGTAGGGGACTCCTGGGAGACTTCAACGCGCACGTGGGCAACGATGGAGACACCTGGAGTGGCGTGATTGGGAGGAACGGCCTCCCTGATCTAAACCCGAGTGGTCGTTTGTTGTTGGACTTCTGTGCTAGTCATGGATTGTCCATAACGAACACCATGTTCGAACATAAGGATGCTCATAAGTGTACGTGGTACCAGAGCACCCTAGGCCGAAGGTCGATGATCGATTTTGTAATCGTATCATCTGATCTGAGGCCGCATGTTTTGGACACTCGGGTGAAGAGAGGGGCGGAGCTGTCAACTGATCACCATCTGGTGGTGAGTTGGGTCAGAGGGTGGGGGAAGACTCTGGACAGACCTGGTAAGCCCAAACGTGTAGTGAGGGTGAACTGGGAACGTCTGGAGGAGGCCCCTGTCCGAGAGATCTTCAACTCACACCTCCGGCGGAGCTTTTCTGGCATCCCTGTGGAGGTTGGGGGCATTGAACCCGAGTGGACGATGTTCAAAGCTTCTATTGCTGAAGCTGCGGCGGTGAGCTGTGGTTTTAAGGTCTTAGGTGCCTCAAGGGGCGGCAACCCTCGAACACCGTGGTGGACACCGGTGGTCAGGGAAGCCGTCCGACTGAAGAAGGAGGCCTTCCGGGATATGTTATCTCGGAGGTCTCCGGAGGCAGTTGCAGGGTACCGACGGGCCCGAAGAGCAGCAGCCACTGCCGTGACGGAGGCAAAGCAGCGGGTGTGGGAGGAGTTCGGAGCAGCCATGGAGAAGGACTTTCGGTCGGCACCAAAGTGCTTCTGGAAAACCATCCGGCACCTTAGGAGGGGGAAACGGGGAACCATCCAAGCTGTGTACAGTAAGGATGGGACACTGTTGACCTCAACTGAGGAGGTAATCGGGCGGTGGAAGGAGCACTTTGAGGAACTTCTGAATCCGACCAATACGCCCTCTATGGTAGAGGCAGAGCTGGAAGCTGATGGGGGACCATCATCAATTACCCTGGTGGAAGTCACTGAGGTAGTCAAACAACTCCACAGTGGCAAAGCCCCGGGGGTTGATGAGATCCGCCCTGAAATGCTGAAGGCTCTGGGTGGGGAGGGGCTGTCTTGGATGACACGTCTCTTCAACACCGCGTGGAAGTCGGTGACAGTGCCTAAGGAGTGGCAGACCGGGGTGGTGGTTCCCCTTTTCAAAAAGGGGGACCAGAGAGTGTGTGCCAATTACAGGGGTATCACACTGCTCAGCCTCCCTGGTAAAGTCTACTCCAAGGTGCTGGAAAGGAGGGTTCGGCCGATAGTCGAACCTCGGATCGAAGAGGAACAATGCGGATTCCGTCCTGGCCGTGGAACAACGGACCAGCTCTTCACTCTCGCAAGGATCCTGGAGGGGGCCTGGGAGTATGCCCATCCAGTCTACATGTGCTTTGTGGACTTTGAGAAGGCATATGACCGGGTCCCCCGGGAAATACTGTGGGGGGTGCTGCGGGAGTATGGGGTGAGGGGGGCACTTCTCAGGGCCATCCAATCCCTGTACGCCCAAAGCGAGAGCTGTGTTCGGATCCTCGGCAGTAAGTCGGACTCGTTTCCGGTGGGGGTTGGCCTCCGCCAGGGCTGCGCTTTGTCACCAATCCTGTTCGTGATATTCATGGACAGGATATCGAGGCGTAGTCGGGTGGAGGAGGGTTTGCAGATCGGTGTGCTGAGGATCTCATCGCTGCTTTTTGCAGATGATGTGGTCCTGTTGGCATCATCGGTCTGCGACCTCCAGCACTCACTGGATCGGTTCGCAGCCGAGTGTGACGCAGTCGGGATGAGAATCAGCACCTCTAAATCTGAGGCCATGGTTCTCAGCAGGAAACCGGTGGATTGCCTACTCCGGGTAGGGAATGAGTCCTTACCCCAAGTGAAGGAGTTTAAGTATCTCGGGGTCTTGTTCGCGAGTGAGGGGACGATGGAACGTGAGATTGGTCGGAGAATCGGAGCAGCATGGGCGGTATTGCATTCGCTTTACCGCACCGTTGTGACGAAAAGAGAGCTGAGCCGGAAGGCAAAGCTCTCGATCTACCGTTCAATCTTCGTTCCTACTCTCACCTATGGTCATGAGTGTTGGGTCATGACCGAAAAAACGAGGTCGCGGGTGCAAGCGGCCGAAATGGGTTTCCTCAGGAGGGTGGCTGGCGTCAACCTTAGAGATAGGGTAAGAAGCTCAGTCATCCGTGAGGAACTCGGAGTAGAGTCCTTGCTCCTTTGCGTCGAAAGGAGCCAGTTGAGGTGGTTCGGGCATCTAGCACGGATGCCTCCTGGGCGCCTCCCTTGGGAGGTGTTCCAGGCACGACCAGCTGGGAGGAGACCACGGGGAAGACCCAGGACTAGGTGGAGAGATTATATCTCTACTCTGGCCTGGGAACGCCTCGGGATCCCCCAGTCAGAGCTGGTTAATGTGGCCCGGGAAAGGGAAGTTTGGGGTCCCCTGCTGGAGCTGTTGCCCCCGCGACCCGATCCCGGATAAGCGGTTGAAGATGGATGTATAACATGACCTGTGGTGACCTCTAGGATAATCACAGCCTCAAGAAACTTTACAGCCACAAACTAGAGACATAGGGCATTCAGAGGATGGATGGCGTTCTTCTTATTCATTACTTTTTCTATGGTGTTCCTCAAGGTCTTGGTGTCCTAATGTGGTACTTTGGAGGGATTATTGATAATTTTTATCAATTCTCGAGTGGTAAAAAATTGTTAAATTTAGCACCAAATCTGTGTAACAAATGGTATCAATCCAAAAATTGCTACAACAACTTATGATACACAATAGAGTACTTCTATCATAATGTTCTAAACCTTTATACACTTTTAGAATGAATTTATAACATATAAATAATTAATTAATTTATGTTTACTTCTGATTTATTACTAGGAAAACTTGACACACAGTGCTGCATCTCAAATTAATCTTCAGGTTTCAGATGATGTACACCACTTCTATTTGACATCTACTGCTGACCTGCTATCTCCCCCTAAAGACCCCCTGTACCCCCCCTAAAAAAGACAAAAACGGGTCTATTGTGGGTCTCAGAGTGTTAAATAACTTTTGAAAAAGTTTGGTTTTGGACTGTTGGTCAATGATTAATTGATGAATCGATAAAGATATCTGCATATTAATCACTAATGAAAATAAGTTAGTTGCAGCCTTAATTACTATGTCCATAGTGGTCGAATACCTTTTCATTTCTAGATAAAATCCAGCAATTCACTCATGTACAGTTGTTTTCTGTGCCACAGTAGGTAGAGTATCTCCACGTGATTAAAAGCCTGAGAGGTTTGTTTTCTCGCTGGTATTAGCGTGATCATGTGGTCTGGCGTACATTCAGGCATGTGGGGATTTTCTAAATGCTTCTAAGTAAGTGAGGCATTTACAAAAACAAAAACAAGGTCCAACCTAAGCCTGTGTATTGTTCTGATAGCATTGTTTTAACAGGGCGTAATTATTTCATTGTGATTTGAGAAAATATTTACTGATTGCACACAATGGCCCAAGTTAACCCCCCACAGGGGCGCAAACGTGTCTAGTGGACTGACTCTGAGGATCAAAACACACCTGCATCCTCCTGAGTCAGCCGGTCACAACATAAAGCAAACATTACAAGAAACACCAGCAACCTTACTAGTAAAAGTCCTCAAAATCCAAATGAACTCTATCTTATCTATTATGATTGATAATGAAAAATATAAAAATGTACCTCCAATTACTCCAACGCAAAGATAAAGATGCATGATAGTCCTGCCAAAAGAAGCAAGCACCATGCCAGCGCTAACCATAACCCCGCCGACCATAACCACAGGTCTGCTGCCGTAGCGGTTGACAAGTACGCTGCTCACAGGTCCTGTACAGAGGAGAGAAATATCTAATTTTCTTGGTACAATCATTCCCTTAAGGTTTACAGCACTGAGGCTATATCTGTATTAGTTAAATAAAGGACAAAACATGTATGATAGAATAACTTTGCTCATTCAAAAATGTTAATGGGAAACATCAGAAACATTTTTCTAAATGCTTTTTGTCAAATTTTTGAAAAGGTATGATTGCCACTGACCTCCTGCATACATAGAAGCGAGCATGACTGAGGACAGCCAGGCAATCTCACTGTAGGAAACTGAAAAATATTCCTGAATCTCCTTAAAGTAGATGGTTAGGGACTTGGGAAAGGCATAGGAGAATCCTATGGAGAGGAAAGCGCCAAAGACGACAGCCCAGCCCCAGCCTCCATCGGGAGGTGTGTAGCCCAGTTTGGCAGCTGCTGGAGGGGGCATGATCGATCCGCCGGCTGGATAGTGGGAACAGGTAAAAGAAGTGAACAAAGTAAAAACATCTTTGCATTTTCAAAGCTGTGGCAATGCTCACACGATGCAGACCGTAAAACATACATTCTACATATCACAAGAGCTCACCTCTGCACAATCCTTGGAACAGTCAGGCTATGAACCCTGTTGTTGTACCAAGCTGTGTCTGCCTCAGAAGCATAGCTCAGAATAGAAAGACCCCGCTTTAAGGCTTTTGATCCCATCACGTGTGCTTGCATGACAAATAGGTGTGACCATATACAGAAAAAGCAACACCCCTCCTGGAGATGAAATTTATTTTGTTAGCGCTCAACACTAAAATGAGTTCCTGGAATCACAGCAATAGATGTGCCGTCAAAGCCTTGCGGGACTTGTGGTTGTTGAATAAAGAAAAGCTGTCTTTGCCGTCTTTTATCTTAATTAAAACGAGGAGGTGCTCAAATTTAATTAGACATTACAGTAGATACACATTTAGCTTAGAATATAACCAGAAAACCCCAGTATTGTGTTTCAGCTATTCAGAAAGAATTATTCAAAGTATGGAGTTATTTTTGTGCCTTTATTGTGCAAGCAAACAGAATAGGTTTAAGAACAAAACTGTCGACATGCAATCAAAACATGTTTTATTTCAAGTAAAATCAATTTTGTGTATCCACAAGTTTTGTTTGAATCCAAAAGTTTTGTTTAAGAATCCAAAAGTTTTGGTTGGGAATCCTAAAGTTTTGTTTGCAAATCTAAAAGTTTTGTTAACGAATCTAAAAGTTTTGGTTGGGAATCCAAAAGTTTTGTTTGCAAATCTAAAAGTTCTGTTAACGAATCTAAAAGTTTTGGTTGTGAATCCAAAAGTTTTGTTCGGGAATCCAAATGTTTTAGTTGGGAATCCAAAAGCTTTGGTTGCGAATCCTAAAGTTTTGTTTGCGAATCTAAAAGTTTTGGTTGCAAATCTCAATGTTTTGGTTGCGAATCCACAATTTTTTTTAGGGAATCCAAAAGTTTTGCTTGCAAATCCGACAGTTTAGTTTACGAATCTAAAAGTTTTGTTTGCGAGTCTAAAAGTTTTGTCTGTGAATCTTAAAGTTTTGGTTGCGAATCCAAAAGTTTTGCTTGCGTTGAGCTGAATCTCATGGGCGGGACCTACGCTGAAAGACGTAAGACTCATCTCTATTGGCCAGTCTAGATCGGAGTGATAGCTTGGCAACATCCACTGTTAGTAAACGAGAGAGGGAGTATTGAAGTCCATGTAGAAGACAGAGTAGGAATGGAGAAGACAGAAAATGAATGTGTTTATTTAATTAATTGCCCATAACTTACATCTTAGTAATGGGAAGCATGTTATGTTTGAACTGATACATGCAGATTTCTTTTGTTTGAAAACAAAACTTGTGGATTTGTAAACAAAACTTTTGGATTTGCATTAGTATATGTTTATTCACAATTTTATTTTAACTTGCAATAAAAACTTTTTTTATTGCAGTGTCGTTATTTTTGCTCTTTATTCTATTTTTTTTATTACAATGTGGAAATATTTACTTTCCACCACTGAGTACATGTTATACTGTTGTGTTTTTCTAAGCATTCTTTAATGCTCCTATTAGAATAAAATAATTGTTGGTTATTTAACTGAAAAGTAGTAATGTGTTTTTGAAATCATACCGGGATGTTTGCTGAAATTGATTGGATGTGGCACAGCCCTACCTAGAAAAAAATCCACCAGCCGCCATTGCTGCCTACTGAAGCTTTAATGTGTATTTAGTTAACGAGGACAAGTTAAATGAAACTAATACACTTAAAAGATGCTCATTTATCTCATCTATCTGCAAAAGCCCAATAAAATATCCCCCCCTATGAGAAACTGGGGTGTGAGTTCACCTTTGTTCCAGTAACATTTGTCTTGTTAAAAAGCAGCAGAGTGAGACCTCTCATAGCAGAGTTACACAATAACCACGCCCCCTTCAGTCAGGCTTCCGGTTAGCTGCAGGAGGATGAATGAATTTAACTTTCTCTGACTAAATTATGCCAATGTGAAGACGCGACTGTCGAGATAACGAGGTGTTCTGACCACCGTCAGCGGGTAACCTTTGCTTGTGTTACTCAACCGCTTGTGTAACACGTGTATAGTTGGCTGGCGTCCAACGTTATCTAATGTTTGCTGCACCGGTGATGTCATGTACAGCATGGATGTGGCTCACTAAACTATCTGTGTAGCTGTAGTTCACCGCTGTGGTAGTCAGGTTCAGTGTATTTATGAGATGTTTTCCCGAATTGGAGTATGTTTGGTTTCGGGTTTGACCAGATTTCCCTTAAACTCAATGAGAGTGGCACCTGTCCTCTGCAGACATCAGCATCGGACCTGCAGCAGCTCGGAGTCTGCAGATGTCAGGGTAAGCTTTTAAGCGTTTTCTCTGTTATATTATTGTCAGTAACATATAAACGTTGTGACTTTTATTAAAAGCTAATTGGCCGAATAAATAATAACATCAACAAGCATTGGTAGGCACTTTGAAAATGTCACTAACTTGAAAAATATTAGTGAAATCTCTTTGTAGAAGCTTGAAGTTGCTATTATTTAAAGGGGGTCTGTTTTTTTTTTTTTAAACTTTCCAATGATCTACAGTCTTGCAGTCTTAGGTTTGTTTTGGATATTTTCTCTGTAAACTGTAGCACATTCAGATCTTTTTGCTTTTATGCATTATTTAGTTTAGTAGCCAATTAATATTATTAATAATAAAATAAAAAATTAGAAGTATGATGGTATGAATCATATTGAAGTCATATTATTTCTTTATATTAATCTTGTCTCTAGGTGGAGGCTTCAGATAAACCCAGTGTTTTTTTTTGCCTCTTCCTGCACTGTATATTATTCATTTATCATTTATTAATTTATTTATTTTTGTTATGTTGTATAGTCTTAAATTGTGCCAAACAAATAAACAAACAAAAACAAAAAATTCCCCGCAAAGGGACAAATAAAGTACAGTATCAGTTGTAATCAGGGTCTAAAATTACATTTTTTCCAAACGTGTCACTGTGGCAGGTCATTGAACATGTTCTACTAGCCACACATTTTTTTGTCTGCCACTTCTGAAATCTATATACAACACTTTAGGTTAATTAAAAAAAATAAAATATATATATATATATATATATAAAAACTTTTTTATGCAATCATAATAGTAGGATCTGCATTTAAATTTATCACAGAGGATGCCTATCTTTGCAAATAAAATGAAGTATTGACTGAGTTAATCTTTGCATATAAACTGTTAATTAGTTTGCAATGTATTGCAATAATCAATATTTTAGATATTTTCTTCCACTCCTAGTAGACACTGAGTCAGTGGTAACAGACAGTAGAAATATGGATCATGTAACCTTAATCCCTGACTATTTTGTAATTTAGGAATTTCTTTTAAAAAAAAAATTCTTAATATAAGGAAAACCTGTCTGACCTGAAATGTTTACCTGCCACAGCCAACATTTACCTGTTATTTGGCAGGTTGCAGGTGCTAATTTCATTCCCTGGTTGCAAGTCTGGTAAACGTGCCTTATAAGCAGTCTGTGTTCAGCCAAAGATGTTTGCTAGAAAAAGACCACCACTCTGTCGTTTTAATAGAGTAGTAGAAGATAAGGGATTTAAGTGCGTGTACTGTTATTTTCTGTTATTGCAAAACACCAACGGAGTGGTACGTCTGTCTATAAGAAAACACCGTGACACACAGCGTGCAGTCGCGTGCAGTCACGTTCAGTCACGAGTTGATTTGTGCAAAGTGTGCTCGTCTTTTCAGAAAGTTAGCAGCTAACAGTTAGCTAGATGGCCAACAGCTAACACCAGCGGATAAAACAACAAGTTCTCCCAGTTAACTTCACTTTTATGCAAACATTACCTCAGTATCTGAAGCTTGTCACCTTTTTAAAGCTGTGAATCTGGAGCAGCAGAGTGTGTAGAGCCGAGCAGCAGCAGCAACAGCAGTGTGTCCTGTCCTGGGAAACTACAATGTCAACTTCGGCACAGCTGCAAAAGTTGAGACTGCATGAGAATACGATGTACCACATACTGGGAATGAGAGAGGTCCCATACCAAGCTTCAAATGTCAGAAGTGACAGCAGTTAGTCATCAATACCAGGTGGAAAATAATGCTAAATATAATGCAGGGATATACCAATCAAAATTATGATATACAGGTGCAGCTCAAACAATTTGAATATCACGAAAAAGTTCAATATTCTTCATCAGTTATTTAAGAAAGTGAAAATGTAATATATTATAGACTCATTGCACATAAACTAAAATGTTTCAAGCATTTTTTCATTTTAATTTCGATAATTACAGCCTAAAGCTCAAAAAAGGAAGAAAAAGGTATCTCAAAATATTTGAATATTTCATTTTGAGTTTCAGTAAATTGCTATTCATACAGAATAAATACCATATATCTCTCGGTCTAGTTTAGTACACGCGACCACAATCATGAGGAAGGCTGCTGACTTGACAGTTGTCCAGAAGACGATCATCGACACCCTCCACAAGGAGGGTCAGTCACAGAAGGTCATCGCTGAAAGGGCTGGCTGTTCGCAGAGTGCTGTATCGAAGCATGCTCACAGAAAGTTGCCTGGAAGGGAAAAGTGTGGTAGGAAAAGGTGCACAAGCAACAGGGTTGACCGCAGCTTTGAGAAGATTGTCAAGCAAAGCCGATTCAAGAACTTGGGAGAGCTTCACAAGGACTGGACTGATGCTGGAGTCAGTGCATCATGAGCCAGCACTCACAGATGTTTTCAGGAAATGGACACAGCTGTCGCATTCCTAGTATCAAGCCACTCCTGAACCAGAAATAACGTCAGAAGCATCTAACCTGGGCTAAGGAGAAGAAGAACTGGACCATTACTCAGTGGTCCAAAGTCCTCTTTTCAGATGAAAGTAAATTTTGCATTTCATTTGGAAATCAAGGTCCCAGAGTCTGGAGGAAGAGTAGAAAAGCACAGAATCCAAATAGCTTGAAGTCCAGTGTGACGTTTTGGGGTGATGATTTGGGGTGCCATGTCATCTGCTGGTGTTGGTCCACTGTGTTTTATCAAGTCCAAAGTCAACGCAGACGTCTACCAGGACATTTTTAGACCACTTCATTCTTCCGTCTGCTGACAAGCTTTATGGAGATGCATATTTCCTATTCCAGCAGGACTTAGCACCTGCCCATGGTGCCAAAACTACTGCCAACTGGTTTGCTGACTATGATATTACTCTGCTTGATTGGCCGGCCAACTCGCCTGACCTGAAGCCCATAGAGAATCTATGAGGTATTGTCAAGAGGAATATGAGAAACATCCAACCCAACAATACAGATGAGCTGAAGGCCGCTATCAAAGCAACCTGGGCTTCAATAACACCTCAGCAGTGCCACAGGCTGACCGCCTCCATGCCACGCCGCATTGATGCAGTAATTTTTGTATTTATACACTCAATACCAAGTATCTAGTGTATAAATGCACATACTTTAAAGAAGTTGGACATTTCTGTATTGTAAATCCTTTTTTTGATTGATCTTATGAAATATTCTAATATTTTGAGATACCTTTTTCTTTCTTTTTTGAGCTGTAGGCTGTAATTATCAAAATTAAAATGAAAAAATGCTTGAAATATTTTAGTTTGTGTGTAATGAGTATAATATATTACATTTTCACTTTCTTAAATAACTGATGAAGAATATTGAAATTGACTTACTATCCCACAATTTTTTTTTTTTTCCTTAAGAACTTTCCATCTATTTTGTTTTCTTTTCCTGGTAGTTCAAATTATTGTCTTTCAAGTTCTGATGAAAAAATAAACTGTTGCTTATAATAAAGGGTTTTAATTTTAATTTTATCCACATTTTGCAGTCATTCATTTAATTATGATGTACTAATTATCCAAATTATGACTTACTATCCCACAATTATTATTATTTTTTCCCTTAAGAACTTTCCATCTATTTTTTTCTTTTCCTGGTAGTTAAAATTATTTGCAGTTGTCTTTCAAGTACAGATGAAAAAATATACAGTTGCTTATCAATCAATCAATACTTTTATTGCCATGTCAACCCACAGTTGATTGGAATTTGTTTCGGTGCAGTGCTCATTAAAAAAAGACAAGCACACACATATAAAAAACATAGTGTACATAGGAGACAACCAACTACATTTATACAATCATTCAGACCAATAAAATGCTAAAATACTGTGAAGAGCCTTGTGCTATTGCAACTTTCCCTAAAGTGTCTATTGCAAAACATTCCTAAGTGCGTGTTGGCTGGAGCGCAATTCCTTCTGCAAAGAGCCCATTCATTAGAGTTTAGGTGCCTAATAGCATCATTATAACAAAGGGTAATTAAAATTTTATCCACATTTTGCATTCATTAATTTTTTCTAAAGGTTTTCATTTGATTATTAGCGCTATATAACTGTTATGTTCATAATATATCTAGCTCACATTTCATTTTGTGTACAGTATACAGTTTTCACAGTATCATTTATGGAGAGATGAAGTCCCTCCCCTTCCCTTGGACCCCATTGGACCTTATTTCGGAAAAAAATATGCATGGTAGTCAATAGGGGTGTAAAAGAATATCGCAATATTTTGTTTTGTGATACTGAATCGATTCTAAAAAATACTCCTTTTTATTATTTTTATTTTTTTTTTACATGCAAAGATTAACTCAGTCAATACTTATTTAATTTGAAAAGCAGTGGTGTTGTCATTTGTTCCGTGCTCTCTTTCAGGTGCTGTATGATGGGCGTTGTCCCATATGTGTGACGGAAATCCGGTTCCTCCAGTTTCTGCAGAGAAAGCAGCCAGGGAAAGTAGATTTTATAGATATTTCCCTGCCAGGCTATGATGGAGAGAAATACAAGGATGTCAGCTACGACATGGCCATGGAGGAAATGCATGTGATTGATGAGAAAGACAAGGTAAACTTACTTTTTTTGCAGATTTTAACCTAAATGTAGCATTATGCCTTCAGGCTAACCTCCTGTGTATTGGCAGGTTCACCGTGGGATCCCAGCATTTGCAGTCATGTACAGTGCAGTGGGGCTTGGCTGGTTGGGTCGCCTGATGATGTGGTCACCTGTGAGACCATTCATGGACAAGTCCTATGCCATCTTTGCCAGAAATCGCTTAAAGTGGACCGGACGTGGGGACGAGTGCACCACAGGATCCTGTGAAAAGAAAACACATTGACTCTTGACCACAGAAAAAAAAGTATGTTTAATAATCCATTAAAATATTTAATCGCAAATTACACATTTTTTTCATCTGTTCAAAATGTACCTTCAAAGGGAGATTTGTCAAGTATTTAATACTCTTATCAACATGGGAGTGGCAAATATGCTGCTTTATGCAAATGTATGTGTATATTTATTATTGAAAATCAATTAACAACACAAAACAATGATAAATATTGTCCAGAATCCATTTAGCATAAAAAATATGCTCAAATCATAACATGGCAAACTCGAGCCCAACAGGCAACAACAGCTGTCAGTGTGCTGACATGACCATGACATGGCATGTCTGTAGAGGGGAGACTCATGGGTACCCATAGAACCCATTTTCATTCAAATATCTTGAGGTCAGAGGTCAAGGTATCGCTGTGAAAATGGCCATGACCGTTTTTCCTCGCCAAAATTTAGCGTAAGTTTGGAGCGTTGTTTAACTTCCTTTCCGACAAGTTAGTATGACATGGTTGGTACCAATGGATTCCTCAGGTTTTCTAGTTTCATAAGTTCTCTGTACTTTCACTTTACCTACTAGCTTTAAAACTGAGCCCGCTACAACCTAAAAATCGCGTTAAAGAAATTAGTGGCGTTGAAACGATTTTGCGTTAATGTGTTATTATCGTGTTAAGTTATTTGAACGTGAAGAAATGTATACTGTAGATACCAAATGGTTTTCCCAGTTTAACCATCAGTTTATTGTGAACCTGTCTGATACGGTTTAAAGACTGTTCTTAGCTAAAGGGACATATTGCATGCCTTATTAAATGTGTATGTTTTGAAGCCATCATTTGATGCAGTATTTCTTTATTTGTAAGACTGTAAGTTTGATTAAACATACTTTAGTTAAAGTGAAGAAAACATCTACTAAAAAGTGATCCAAAAATGAAAATGATGACCGTAATAGAGATGTTGATATTGCAAGATTAAAGCAAAAGAAAAAGATGCTAAAAGTCATAGACTATTTAAAAAACTGCTCTCTCTGACTAATAACACAATTTTCTCAGGGTTTTTGTGATCATTAATTCAAACTTGTATTTTCATCATCTAGAACTCTGAGCTGTGTAACTCAGTCTGATGTTTCTTCTAACATGAACACTGGTTAGATGACAGATGGGCATACAACAGAGACATTGGATACCGGAAATAATACCGAGCCAAACCATAACAAACTTGACCGTGCAGAGAAAAGCTTTACTGCAAAAGACAAAGTAATGGTGTACTGTATACAAGACTGTCATACTATGACAAATATACAGAACAGAGAAAATTGCTGAAGCAAGATGCAGTCAATTTCCTGTCGCACACAGCGTCTCAGATTGAGGTTCATTCAAAAGCAGCTAAAGAACCAAACTGTCAGCAAACTGCCACTAGATGTCAATGTAAGTCTAAAATAATCAGCCGTGAGAGTGAAATTGTTCCTCGGGGATTGTGTTAAGCCTGGTGCACACATACGTCAGGAGCGCGTGGCGGCTGCGTGATCCACGCGTCTGGTATTCACACCAGCTGCGTGTCGGCTGTGATGTCTATCTGTAGAATATGTTATGGAGAAGAAAAAAAGTAAAGACTTATTTTTAAATCAACACTTCCTGCTTTCATTTAAAAATAAAAGCCCTCAAGCGTTTTTTCTGTGGACAGAATCCCTGCATTTGTTAACACGAGGCTTTTATTCTGAAATAGGTGCCGGACAGTGTTCTAGAACATGCTGTGACTTGGAGAGTTCCATGAATGAATATAGTACGGAGTTTTAATTGTGGATTATTACTATTATTTACAAATTACCACACGTTTCTGAACCTTTCTCTGTCTAAAATAAATATAAATCACATTTATCATGAAGTTAAATGGCCATTAAAAGGCAAACTCTATGTAGAAAGAAAGGGCTGGCAGCAGCAGCCAACACGCAGCTGGTGTGAACACCCGACGCGTGTATCACGCTGCCACCACGCTACGCAGCCACCACGCCACACAGCCACCACGCCACGCAGCTGCCACGCGCTCCTGACGTTGTATGTGTGCCCCAGGCTTTAAGGTTGTCCATGCTGCTTTTCATAAACGTTCTGTGGCTGCTTCTTCTTCTTTTTCATCTTCGTTGGTGTTTTGGCAAACAACTTTATAGTGCATTACCGCCACCTACTGGTATAAATGGAGTGTGGATTAGGATTCGCACTACTCACTATAAAGAAAGAAAGAAAGAATACTTTACTTACTTTACATTTCCAAATTAAATAAACCGTGGATTTGGAAGCTACCTGCAGGCCTTAGTCATGTGATGATTACGCCCTTGCTTCAGTAAGATTGCCACCTTTTAAAGCTCTGAATCTGTATAGGGCCGAGCAGCAGCTTCTTCTGTCCTGTGAAACTATGATGTTAACTTCAGTTTAGCTGCAAAGGTTGAGACCGAGAATGTAATGAATTTGGGGTCGACTCTTCAGATATCCTAAACCTAGCTTTAAATGTCAGAAGTGACAGCCTTAAGTCGGATAATATGTTACAGTATTCAGTAATTCTAAATAATGCAGCTTTTGAATGTATAAAATGTGTAATAGATCAGGGTAAAAAATTATGAGATAGGCCTACTAAATCCAAATTATGACATAAGTCAATTTTGACTTAAGTCTCGATTTGATGTCATAATTTTTTACTTAACGTGTCATAATTTAGCAGCCAAGAAATATGACAAAAAACATAGGTTAGGCTATTAAATAAAATAAAAAAAAAGTTTTAAAACAGCTCTGACTAATAACACCATTTTCTCAGGGATTTTATGATCAATAATTGTGATCAATAATTATTTTACAATTTAATCAAATAAAAGAACTCTGAGCTGTGTAACTCAGTCTGATGTTACTTCTAACATGAACACTGGTAAGATGACGGATGAGCAGACGAAAGAGACTTTGGATACCGGTGTTACACCGAAATCTGTGACCGCAGAGAGCCAGCAACACATGAGGTCACAATTTCTGATGGCCGTCATCAGAAATGATGACCCCACTGTACCTGTATAATAAATGAGGCAAATATGTGACAGAAAACACACAAAACTAAATTGTTAAAAAAACTAAATTTATTTTAATATTTTTTGTATTTAAAGATATAGTCACAAAACTGTAAAAGAAAGTAAAGATATGTACTGTGGGGTCACATTGTCTGACGACAGCCATCAAAAATGGTGACCTTATGTGTTGCTGGCTCGCTGCAGTCACAGATTTCGGTGTAACACCGGAAAAAATATTGAGCCTAACAAACATGACGGTGCAGAGAAAAAGCTTTACTGCAAAAAACAGAGAGCAATGGTGTACTGTATACAGTACAAGACTGTCATAATATGAGATATATGAAATATTCAGAACAGAGAAAATCGCTGAAGCAAGATGCAGTCAATTTCCTGTCGCACACAGCGTCTCAGATTGAGGTTCATTCAAAAGCAGCTAAAGAACCAAACTGTCAGCAAACTGCCACTAGATGTCAATGTAAGTCTAAAATAATCAGCCGTGAGAGTGAAATTGTTCCTCGGGGATTGTGTTAAGCCTGGTGCACACATACGTCAGGAGCGCGTGGCGGCTGCGTGATCCACGCGTCTGGTATTCACACCAGCTGCGTGTCGGCTGTGATGTCTATCTGTAGAATATGTTATGGAGAAGAAAAAAAGTAAAGACTTATTTTTAAATCAACACTTCCTGCTTTCATTTAAAAATAAAAGCCCTCAAGCGTTTTTTCTGTGGACAGAATCCCTGCATTTGTTAACACGAGGCTTTTATTCTGAAATAGGTGCCGGACAGTGTTCTAGAACATGCTGTGACTTGGAGAGTTCCATGAATGAATATAGTACGGAGTTTTAATTGTGGATTATTACTATTATTTACAAATTACCACACGTTTCTGAACCTTTCTCTGTCTAAAATAAATATAAATCACATTTATCATGAAGTTAAATGGCCATTAAAAGGCAAACTCTATGTAGAAAGAAAGGGCTGACAGCAACAGCCGACACGCAGCTGGTGTGAACACCAGACGCGTGTATCACGCAGCCACCATGCGCTCCCGACGTTGTATGTGTGTCCCAGGCTTTAAGGTTGTCCATGCTGCTTTTCATAAATGTTCTGTGGCTTCTTCTTCTTTTTCTTCTTCGTTGGTGTTTTGGCAAACAACTTTATAGTGCATTACCGCCACCTACTGGTATAAATGGAGTGTGGATTAGGATTCGCACTACTCACTATAAAGAAAGAAAGAAAGAATACTTTACTTACTTTACATTTCCAAATTAAATAAACCGTGGATTTGGAAGCTACCTGCAGGCCTTAGTCATGTGATGATTACGCCCTTGCTTCAGTAAGATTGTCACCTTTTGAAGCTCTTAATCTGTATAGGGCCGAGCAGCAGCTTCTTCTGTCCTGTGAAACTATGATGTTAACTTCAGTTTAGCTGCAAAGGTTGAGACCGAGAATGTAATGAATTTGGGGTCGACTCTTCAGATATCCTAAACCTAGCTTTAAATGTCAGAAGTGACAGCCTTAAGTCGGATAATATGTTACAGTATTCAGTAATTCTAAATAATGCAGCTTTTGAATGTATAAAATGTGTAATAGATCAGGGTAAAAAATTATGAGATGGGCCTACTAAATCCAAATTATGACATAAGTCAATTTTGACTTAAGTCTCGATTTGATGTCATAATTTTTTACTTAACGTGTCATAATTTAGCAGCCAAGAAATATGACAAAAAACATAGGTTAGGCTATTAAATAAAATAAAAAAAAAGTTTTAAAACAGCTCTGACTAATAACACCATTTTCTCAGGGATTTTATGATCAATAATTGTGATCAATAATTATTTTACAATTTAATCAAATAAAAGAACTCTGAGCTGTGTAACTCAGTCTGATGTTACTTCTAACATGAACACTGGTAAGATGACGGATGAGCAGACGAAAGAGACTTTGGATACCGGTGTTACACCGAAATCTGTGACCGCAGAGAGCCAGCAACACATGAGGTCACAATTTCTGATGGCCGTCATCAGAAATGATGACCCCACTGTACCTGTATAATAAATGAGGCAAATATGTGACAGAAAACACACAAAACTAAATTGTTAAAAAAACTAAATTTATTTTAATATTTTTTGTATTTAAAGATATAGTCACAAAACTGTAAAAGAAAGTAAAGATATGTACTGTGGGGTCACATTGTCTGACGACAGCCATCAAAAATGGTGACCTTATGTGTTGCTGGCTCGCTGCAGTCACAGATTTCGGTGTAACACCGGAAAAAATATTGAGCCTAACAAACATGACGGTGCAGAGAAAAAGCTTTACTGCAAAAAACAGAGAGCAATGGTGTACTGTATACAGTACAAGACTGTCATAATATGAGATATATGAAATATTCAGAACAGAGAAAATCGCTGAAGCAAAATGCAGTCAATTTCCTGTGGCACACAGCGTCTCAGATTGAGGTTCATTCAAAAGCAGCTAAAGAACCAAACTGTCAGCAAACTGCCACTAGATGTCAATGTAAGTCTAAAATAATCAGCCGTGAGAGTGAAATTGTTCCTCGGGGATTGTGTTAAGCCTGGTGCACACATACGTCAGGAGCGCGTGGCGGCTGCGTGATCCACGCGTCTGGTATTCACACCAGCTGCGTGTCGGCTGTGATGTCTATCTGTAGAATATGTTATGGAGAAGAAAAAAAGTAAAGACTTATTTTTAAATCAACACTTCCTGCTTTCATTTAAAAATAAAAGCCCTCAAGCGTTTTTTCTGTGGACAGAATCCCTGCATTTGTTAACACGAGGCTTTTATTCTGAAATAGGTGCCGGACAGTGTTCTAGAACATGCTGTGACTTGGAGAGTTCCATGAATGAATATAGTACGGAGTTTTAATTGTGGATTATTACTATTATTTACAAATTACCACACGTTTCTGAACCTTTCTCTGTCTAAAATAAATATAAATCACATTTATCATGAAGTTAAATGGCCATTAAAAGGCAAACTCTATGTAGAAAGAAAGGGCTGACAGCAGCAGCCGACACGCAGCTGGTGTGAACACCAGACGCGTGTATCACGCAGCCACCATGCGCTCCCGACGTTGTATGTGTGTCCCAGGCTTTAAGGTTGTCCATGCTGCTTTTCATAAATGTTCTGTGGCTTCTTCTTCTTTTTCTTCTTCGTTGGTGTTTTGGCAAACAACTTTATAGTGCATTACCGCCACCTACTGGTATAAATGGAGTGTGGATTAGGATTCGCACTACTCACTATAAAGAAAGAAAGAAAGAATACTTTACTTACTTTACATTTCCAAATTAAATAAACCGTGGATTTGGAAGCTACCTGCAGGCCTTAGTCATGTGATGATTACGCCCTTGCTTCAGTAAGATTGTCACCTTTTGAAGCTCTGAATCTGTATAGGGCCGAGCAGCAGCTTCTTCTGTCCTGTGAAACTATGATGTTAACTTCAGTTTAGCTGCAAAGGTTGAGACCGAGAATGTAATGAATTTGGGGTCGACTCTTCAGATATCCTAAACCTAGCTTTAAATGTCAGAAGTGACAGCCTTAAGTCGGATAATATGTTACAGTATTCAGTAATTCTAAATAATGCAGCTTTTGAATGTATAAAATGTGTAATAGATCAGGGTAAAAAATTATGAGATGGGCCTACTAAATCCAAATTATGACATAAGTCAATTTTGACTTAAGTCTCGATTTGATGTCATAATTTTTTACTTAACGTGTCATAATTTAGCAGCCAAGAAATATGACAAAAAACATAGGTTAGGCTATTAAATAAAATAAAAAAAAAGTTTTAAAACAGCTCTGACTAATAACACCATTTTCTCAGGGATTTTATGATCAATAATTGTGATCAATAATTATTTTACAATTTAATCAAATAAAAGAACTCTGAGCTGTGTAACTCAGTCTGATGTTACTTCTAACATGAACACTGGTAAGATGACGGATGAGCAGACGAAAGAGACTTTGGATACCGGTGTTACACCGAAATCTGTGACCGCAGAGAGCCAGCAACACATGAGGTCACAATTTCTGATGGCCGTCATCAGAAATGATGACCCCACTGTACCTGTATAATAAATGAGGCAAATATGTGACAGAAAACACACAAAACTAAATTGTTAAAAAAACTAAATTTATTTTAATATTTTTTGTATTTAAAGATATAGTCACAAAACTGTAAAAGAAAGTAAAGATATGTACTGTGGGGTCACATTGTCTGACGACAGCCATCAAAAATGGTGACCTTATGTGTTGCTGGCTCGCTGCAGTCACAGATTTCGGTGTAACACCGGAAAAAATATTGAGCCTAACAAACATGACGGTGCAGAGAAAAAGCTTTACTGCAAAAAACAGAGAGCAATGGTGTACTGTATACAGTACAAGACTGTCATAATATGAGATATATGAAATATTCAGAACAGAGAAAATCGCTGAAGCAAAATGCAGTCAATTTCCTGTGGCACACAGCGTCTCAGATTGAGGTTCATTCGAAAGAACCAAACTGTCAGGAAGCTGCCACTAGATGTCATTGTAACTTACAATATAAGTCTATAATAATCAGCCTTGAGAGTGCAATTGTTCCTCAGGAATTGTGTTATAAGGCAGTGCAACCCCTGCCTGATCATGATTCACCTGTCATTTAAAGTTGCCTACAGATATAAGCAGAAATTACAGGCTAGGTGAAATCAATATTTAGTGTTTCTCACAGTAAAGGAAACTCAAAAAGCAAAACTGACTGAAATGGCATGATATGTGTACTTTGAATTACTCTTTGTAAGTAATTTCTGTGCGCTGGCGGACAGATACAGACACAAGAGTTTTTGATCTCACATGGAGTCTCTCCTGTCGTGAGCATGTTTCATCAACATTGCAGTGCAGAACAGCGTGTGCTCGTCAAAGGTTATGAGTTGCGGCTGTACAGCTATGTTGACTAAACACACGTGTTATGAGGCAGATACATTTTTGATTTACATTATTTTTGTATTTTGCTTTTCTTTTCCACAACAGTAATCTAAATGACTGTAATGCATTTCAGGTTTGCTTTAGATTACAGCCTGTAAATTACTGGATAATTATTTATACACACAGTATCAGTAAAATACTTATTGGCTACGACAAATGTTAGGGAATAAGGGGGTGTTTGTGCATTTTGTGTTTAAGAATGACGTAGAAATAAAAGTATTTTTTTTTTTTTATTTTCAGTACCTATTAAGTAATTGCAGGGTACAGTTATGTTTTTACTGAGTAACAGGGTACAATGGGGTAACAGCGTTGGTATAGAAATAAAATAAAATAATGATTTATTTTAAAATTATGATATTTAGTATTTACAAAAAAGGACATACTATAAAATACCTTATAGTTTTATAGGTTATGATTTTTTTAAATTATAATTAAATACTAATATATTATGGCTGTAAGAAACTGTTGCATTGTTCACACCTTTTTCACTGCAATTAGTGACAGTATATATTCAAGTTTATTATCAAATGCCCTTTTCATGACATAGCTGTTGTGAAAGAACCTGTTGTAATTACTCAATATATACCAGGTAAATAAAAATATCCTACAGTATACGTACAGAAGTATAACTTGTAGGCTGAAATCGTAAGCATTACTGCAATTTATAATAAACTGTATATTAATAACTATAGACATTGTTTTGTATCACATGTTGTGGCCTGTGCACAGTTTCTACAAAGCCTGTTTGTTTAGGAGGGCGTTGTGTTTGTGTGTGTTCTGCTGTGACGTGAGAAGGAGTCTCACTGAGACCCTTGAGTTGTCACCCCCTCCCTAATTTTAGACGACTTGTGCTTCCAGTCCGGCAGTCAGCAGGGACAGCACATGACTTTAAGCCTGTGTTGTCTTACAAAGCATTGGTCATGCTTGTCCACCCCCAAGCCCAGCTGAACCAATGAGATTAAAGTACCGCATGTGAGAGGGGTTGAATTAAGGATCAAAACACAGAAGAAATAGTGCTTCTGACAGTTTGTCAAAAGTGGTGTACTGGATTTAAAAAAAAAAAAAACAGAGACTTGGTTGAAGAGGAATTGTGAAGACAGAAGAACTAGGTGTTGTGTTTCAGGTAAATCTTCTGTGTATGTTTGTACCTGACATGTCCTGTCAAGGTTAGAGTAGCTATAAGCTACTTTGGTTCATGACCTTCCCCCACCTAGATGTTTGACTATTACATAGCTAAGCTGTTTGCCTTTCTCTTTGTGAAGACACTGCAGAAAGTGTTAATGAATGCACTTTATTTTACATAGTAATTAAGAATACAAGTATTTTGTTAAGGATTTTAGAGCAACTAAGCACGAAGCTGTCCATGATCTCAAATTTCTATGTTGCATTGCAGACATAGCCAGATCTGTTGGCAGAATGTAGAGAGTTATTTACAGGTCATGTCACGAATGTATTTGCTATGAGGTTTCATGTTACATTTATGAGGAGACACAGTACTAGGAAAAGGTGGAAGTGTAAGGTTACTGTGAAACATAATGTTTGTACACTATCGGCTCAACCTGAAAGCCCACACTCTCTGTTAAGAGTGACAATGTGCCTCTGCTCTGAACAGAGGAAATATTGATATACCAAACTTACCTGATGCTTGGACACTTTTGTTTTTAAGTTTGTGCCATTTGTTTTGCAAGGTAATTCATTTGTTGAAATTGTATGCTTTGTATAAATGATTTGATTCAAAATAGTATAATTTGCATGTAGTGTTCTGTAGTGCAATGGTTCCCAATGTTCCTTAAAGGACCCCTTTTTCTATCATTGAGTAAACTGACGACCCTTAACTAAGTTGTCATATTTTATGGATATTTCATATTCTATTAATGCATAACAGTAACAGTACAGAACAAGTGATAAACTGTGCAATCAACTCAAATAGTGAGCGCAATACCTGCAGGACGTTTGTGTAAAGCGAGCGATTAATTTTGAGGAGATAATTTCCTGTAAATATTGCATCAGAGATTTTCCTGTTATTTTTAGGAACTTTGAAATACAATTCTCAGTATTATGTATTTTTCTTTATTTTTAACAACCATATACTTATTGTTGGACAAATGCAGTGTTTTCTTCTCCCTGATGCTTGGCCGTTAGCTCTTCAGTTGTCTAATTTTTAAGTTTATATCTTAAATAATAATCCATACTTTGAAAATAACAATTTAATTTAGTTGTCTTCACAGAAATGAATGAAATGCTGAGATATAGGCCAATTGTATATTTAAAAAAAAAAGTTGTCTGACGCCCTTAAAATCAAGAAGTCCTCGCAACCCCCCCATCAAGCTTTGGCGACCCCTAGTGGGGGTCAGGACCCCCAGGTTGGGAACCAGTGCTGTAGAGGATGAATTCTAATAACTTTGGTGTTCCCCTGACTTTTCCTCTAGCGCCACTAGCAGGTCAACATTTTCACTTATTCAGTGAAAGGCTTGTATCTTTTCATCTACCTGATAGATTGGCACAACATTTTGAACAGACATTTATGGTTTACAGATGATGTATCCTGCAGACTGGTGATTCCTTGACTTTTCCTCTAGTGCCACTAGCAGGATGACATTCTTTGTTGTTACTGAAATGTCTCTACAATTATTGGATAGATTGCCATGAAATGTAGTGCAGGCATTTTCATTTGGCGGCAGGTAAAATTTCAAATTGTCTAATATTTAGTTTACCTGCGATACCTCTCCTAATACCTGCAAAAATGACATTCCCATCAGCCTCAGCTGTACTATGTGCTACTTAGTGCTAATTAGAAAATGTTAGCATGCTTATATGCTAAACTAAGGCGGAGAACATGCTCAATATTATACCTTCTTAACATGAACATGCTTCATTGTCATTCTGAGCTTGTTAGCATGCTGATGTTAACATTTAGCTCAAAGCATCACTGTGCCAAAATACAGTGTCACAGAGCTGCTAGTGTTCTAATGTGTTTCTCTTGTGTATTTTCCTAGATTTCTTTTGAAAATGCGGCTGCGGCCTAAATCAATTTAATCTCAAGAGTGACATTTGGACTTTGACTGATTGCCGCTCACCACATCTGGTCAAACATGGGTCGCTACCTCAACACCAACTTGTGTTCAAGTTCTGTGAACAAGACTTTGAGATCATACTGCAAAATTAGGTACCTAATGAGCCTTCTCAGAAAGTGCCCTCGTCTGGCCAAAGCACCTCTCAGCCTGGACCTCCACAGATATTCACTGCTGTCACCGCCTCCTCATACGTCCAGATTCACAAGAAAAGCTACTTTTAAAAATTTAAACCACAGCGATACAGGCTCTACCTCTGATCACTTCCTCAGACATATCACCAAAGAACTACAACATCTCCAGGTGGTGCGTTTTTACTCGTCCTCCAATAGAAATACATTCAAACCTGAAGCTCCAATTGGGATCTTTGAGGAGGCTCAGAACAGTTTTCTTTTTAGTTCACTGGGAGGACGCCTTGGTCAGTCATTTAATAGATTGTCCAGACACATTAACATTTATTTTAAGAGAAAGTATGTTGCACCTCTGGCTGAAAACGCCAGCTTTGTTGTCACAACTCCAGAATATCTTGGCAGGTCACAGAGGCGTAGTCACAGTCAACGGGTGGCCAGAGAGCGAAATATATCCGAGGGCAAAGACACAAAGCAGACCTTGAAGTACAAAGACAAACCGGAGAGCTCAGGAATAAGTCCTTCAACACAGGACAACTCTGGACTGCAACTCTTTCACATCAGCTCTTTGGCGACAACATTCGGAGAGAGCTACAGTTACGTTGCTGGTCACATTAACTCAGTCTTCTCTCGCGGTTTTGCAAAAGTTCAAATGCAGGAGGATTTGGAAACCATGTCGTCCACCAGAGGGAAAAGCAAGAAGCAGACGAAGAGAAAAATGCTTAACACTTATATCATAAAGTCTAAAGAAGCTGATGTGTCCCAAGTAAAATTGGGTGCCGATCAGGCAACAGTGGAACCTAACAATATCTCCAGCAGCTGGGAGGAGGGCTACCTCCACTTTGCAAGACACATCAATAAATACTTTGGTGCCAAGGTTACCGAAGAGGTTGACCAAGATCCGAATAAGAGAGAACAACTCCCTGTGGGAAAGAACAGCCACTTTTCAACACAGTCTAGCTCACAAACTCAAGGTCCCATGTCCCAACTGAAGCAAGACAAACCTATCACCCATGGAACTGGAGGTCTTTTCCACAGCAGCCGTAATACGACTGACTTTGGGGAGAACCATTTCCAAATGGTGGGTCACATCAATCAGTATTTCAAGGGTCAAAGTGATTTGGATGAGGACATAGATGAAAATCTCCTATCAGAGATAGACCCTGGATCTGCTACCTCTGATAAACCGAAGCCTGCATCCTTTATGGACTACCTTCGCTACCCCACAAGCGCCATCCCTGACTTGCTGGGTGCTTATCTAAACCTGGGCCCCTTGACCCAGACTGGTAAGCCAAAACCTGCCATGACTTCACCAGAGGCAATGCTGAAGAAAAAGGTGAGTTGAGGGTTACATGTTCAGTGCTAATAAGCTGATCAAGAATATGAGAAACTGAAAATAAAAAAAGAAAGTGATTGTTAGTCTAGAAAGCTACACAGTGTGTCCCTTATAGCATAAACGGATATGTCTCATCATGCCTAATCTCATTCTTTAAGGTTGTACAGTCTTGCTGTTCAAAATGTAATTTTAATTTTAACTAGTGCGCAGATCCCCTACAGGTTACAATTTTTTTTTTTAAATGTTTACTCTTAATGTCTGGTTGTATGTTCTCAGCTTGTCTGGAGTCGGAGGGAGGCAGAGGAAATGACACGGCGGCTGATTAGTACTCTGTCACAGGCTTCGTCCCCAGAAGCTCTGACTGCCTGCGTGGAGGCACTCAATGAACACCTCATCCATTACCCATCATGCAAAGCTATAATGTGGCAGGTCTGTTGGACGTGAAACAATCACACTTACAAGCGTTTAAAGGACCAGTGTGTAACAATTAGGGGTATTTATTGGCAGAAATGGAATATAATATTAATAAGTGTTTTCTTTAGTGTATAATCACCTGATAACAAGAATCGTTTTCGTTACCTTAGAAGGAGCTGTTTATATCTACATAGGGAGCAGTTCCTCTCCACGGAGTCTGCCATGTTGCACGGCCATGTTTCTACTGTAGCCCAGAAGGGACAAACCAAACTCTTCCTGCTTGGGCCGGAGTCCATAACGTTACTTGCTCCCATCGCCGCCGCCTCTTTCTCTCTCTTGCTTCACCACTCACTTCCCACGTACACCCACACAATCTACGCAGTAGCTCTGCTCCAAATGACTCTAGAGAGGGCCATTTGCGTTTTCGCGTCACGGGAGAGGCTTCAGTTGGTTGCAATCTCCTCACTTTACTGCTAGATACTGCCAGATCCTACACACTGGACCTTTAACAAACCTGATGTGACCTCAGTAAATTCTTAAAGATGTTTCCGTTTCCAGGAGAAAACTGCAGTCACGTTGTTAAGAAAGCGACGAACCTGCAGAGATAACCAGGTGCTTCAGAGCGCCTTAAGAGAGAGCTTGGCTCAGATCGGCTACGTGGATCCAGTCAAAGGTCGTGGCATTAGAGTGCTCTCAATTGATGGTGGTGGCACAAGGTAACTGTAAGAAGATTGATCATTAATGAATGATGGCACTTCAACAATGCAGAGTGCATGAACTGCACTAGAGCGGCAACTCGTGATTATTACTTATTATAATTACTTACTAATACTATGCTATTACTTATTATTACTATCAATTAATCTCTAATTTATTTTCTCGACAATCGATTCGTTTTTTTGTATATAAAACGTCAGCAAATAGTAAAAAATGTCTATTAAGTCTTCAAATTATCTGACCAACAGTGCAAAACACAGAGATATTTAGTTTACTATCATATAGGAGAAAGAAAAGTAGCAATACCTCACATTTAAAAAGCTGGAAAGAGGGAATATTTGACATTTTTGCTTGAAAAATGACTCAAACGATCAATCGATTGTCAGAATAGTGTCCGGTTGATTTTCTGTCTATCGACTAATTGTTTCAACTCAACTCAGAACCCTGTTCACACGGTCTCTGTTCTGTGCTTTGCATACAAATACTTATTCAACTCATCATAATATGTTTATTCTTCATTTAATATTCATTATGTTCGATATTTTGTCTTTGCCTTTTCCAGAGGTGTGGTGCCTTTGCAGGTATTAAAGCTACTGGAAGCTGAGACAGGCAGGAAAATCCACCAGCTGTTTGACTACATCTGTGGAGTGAGCACAGGTGACAAACAACAGAACTAAGAGTTACTAAACATATACTGTACATATGTATTTCTGAAAACATCTCGATGCTTCTCAGTCTGAATCTGTCAGTCTCTACATGTGTTTATTAAAGGTGCCGTTCTAGCCTTCATGCTGGGTCTGGCCCATTTTTCTCTGGAGGAGTGTGCTGACATGTATCAACGTTTTGGCTCAGAAGTGTTTCGGCAGAACCCGCTGGTTGGCACCGTGAAGATGGGCTGGAATCACTCTTACTACAACACTGAGACCTGGGAGACAATACTACGGTATTCACAGTATATAGTCCAACACTATACAAGTACTCCAGTGAATGTAGTTAATTCTCAACATGTGAAAGGGGACCTATTATATAGGAGCTCAAACAGAGTGTTTCATATAGAGGGTGAAAAGAGTTGCTTTAGCACAGCCGGTATTAGAAAATTAAAGCATTTATTTTTTATGTTTCTAGTAGAAATCCAATATACAAATATGCACCTGGAAATAAGCATAATAGGGTCCTCTTTAATAAAACAGAAATACAATTTAATTTCTGTTTTCATCCTATTTAGAGAAAAGATGGGAAATAGAGTACTTATCAAAACAGCCGGAGATGAGTTAAGTCCCAAGGTAAGAACATTGCAATCACTGTGGTAGTTGATTTTATGAAATTTTACAAAATCACCATCAGGCTCAGGGCACTGATAAAATAATGTTGGACTGATGCTGTGGAATACAGAATACATATAGCAGCGTCTTTGTGTTTAAAGCTTTAAAATAGTAGTTTGCATTGTAGTTTTGAAGCATTTCACAGAGGGTATTTTTGGTATCTGCTCAGGTTTCAGCAGTCAGCGCAGTGGTAAACTGGGGCACCAGCCCAAAGGCCTTCGTCTTCCGCAACTACAACCACAAACCAGGCTCTCTCAGCCGCTACGCAGGAGGCTCAGTCTGCCAGATGTGGCAGGCCGTGCGAGCATCATCAGCTGCCCCGGGATACTTCAAGGAGTTCCCCTTACAAAGTGACATTCACCAGGTAGGAAACTCAAAATGATGCTACTAAAGACAGGGAAGAAAATGATTCATAAGGGCCTGTGCGAAAAATAATTTAAGTGGGGAGCAGGGCTGAACCTTATGTGTCACTTCATAAAAAACACAAGGCCCTCCCTAGCATCAGTACATTTTTCTTTGGCCCTTCCCATTAACTAAGAGAGAAAAAAATATAATTGTTAAGAAAATAGGCTTTCAGGCCCTGTTTGCCCATAATAGCTTAAGAGAAAGGTGGTGTAACCCAATTATAAGTTAATGGTACAATGATTTCCAAACAGCCACCCATTATTGAAATTATGAGAGGATTGTCATCATGGCCAAACACACCTTTATGACCTTCATGAGCTCAAAAACCATGTTTTTGATGTAACGTAAAAGAAAACAGGTAAGATCAGGGATGAGAATAAGTTTAAAGACCCTTGCCTGCTCTCCCTAAAAAATATATTTCTGCCCCCTCCCCACCACCTTATAATTTGTATACAGTATTACAATAGTGCAGTTATTAATGAAGCTGTTGAGTTACATTTTCTATATACAAGCTTTAAAGGGACTCAATGTAAGAATCAGAAATTGCTTGTAAACAGTGACACCTGTGGCCGTTAAGTCAACGACAGTCAGCGCCCTGTTGCTCGCGCTTGTGCTCGCACACCTGACTGAACGTGATCGACAGGCATCATGTTGATTAATGTTAGCAACATTAAACAGCTAAAACCACAAAATCACTATATATTTCACATGCTTGCCAGTAATGTTAGCTTACCAAACGAAGGTCCCTCCATGAATCGAAGGCCCGGCCGATGTTGATCCTAGTGTTAACTATTCCTGCTTCAGCCTCCTGACCGTGGTCAGAAGGCACAGGGGAGACAAAGTCGATAAATCGCTCTGGAATTAACCCCCGTCACTCCGCAGCAGGGAAACAACACACGGGAAACCTCTTTTGGTCTTGAGGAGCTGTAGCATTTATTTCTGCACAAACTACAACTTCCGCTGTATATTCACTCGATATTGTCAAGGCTAAACTAACTCTCTTCTGCTCCGCTGCTCGCTCGTTTTCTCACACACTCGCCGCTGCTCTCTCTCTCTTGCTTCACCACTCACTTCCCACATGAACACACTTTTCGCACTGGCTCTGCTATTCTCCCACAACACTAGTTTTCCCCCCCGACGTCGGTCACATTCCTGGGCTTCACTAGATGTAACTTTGCGTTTTTTGTGTTTCTTGTGTAGTCTGAGTTGTGGCGGAAGCTGGTCATTTGTTTGCGTTAGCGGACTCCATTTCTAACCAATCGTTGGCTATCGATAGCTATCCCTGTAGCTGCGCTGAAGAGAGAAGGCAAACGCGAGCGCACATGACGTCACGTCCGCTGGGACACCGGCCGAAGTTCTTCACATAAAAAAGCAGTCTACAGGCTAATAGAGGAAACACAGAAGGTCGTGAAAAGTCAAATTCTAGGTTAGGTTACAACCTATTCACACATTTGCAATAAAAAATGATTTATATGAGTAAAAAGTTACATACAGTCCCTTTAAGTTAAATACATAGAATCAGGATGTTGAAAGGGCTCCGTGTTTTGGCTCACACACATGGCTTTGAGTGGGTTAGAATTGAACAAAATAATTATCCTCTACACTTTTTGTTTCTGTGTCTTTGTAGGATGGAGGAATTATCCTGAACAATCCCTGTGCCTTGGCTGTCCATGAGAGCCGTCTATTGTGGCCCAACCAGCACTTCCAGTGTGTGCTGTCCCTTGGCACCGGTCGCTATGACAATGCCAAGAAGGGACCTGCCACTTCTACCAGCCTGAGGGCCAAAATCAGCAACCTGATCTGCAGTGCTACTGACACTGAAGGGGTCCACACCCTTTTGGACGATCTGCTGGCTCCAGACATCTACTTCCGATTCAACCCCATGCTGAGTGCTGTGGTGTCCCTGGATGAGAGCCGGCCACGGGCCATGGCCCAGCTGCAGAGAGACACCCAGAACTACCTGGAGAGAAACCGGCCTAAACTGGCCCGGCTCTGTTTGGTGCTCGGGGCGGAGCGCTCAGCTGCTTGCAGAACTAAGGACTGGATGAGTGAGCGGGCCTGGGAGATGAAGCAGAGATGGGTGTGAGTAGGTAGGCTACAGTGGGTATGTCTACATGAAGACCCCATAGGCTACCCCATGCACAGACGCACACCTATACAGGCTGTGGACAAAACAACAGAAACACCTTAAAATAGGCCTACAACAACCACCCTGATGTACTGATGCACCTTGGTTTGTTGGAAATGTGTCCTCTTTAGCTATGCTAGCGCCGTGGCTCTATGGATGGCAATGTCAGTCTGTCAGTTTGTCCACCACTTTGGTCCAGACTGATTTATCTCAACAACTATTGGATAGATTGTCATTCAATTTTATACAAACATAAATGGTCTCTAGAAGATAAAACCCATTGACTTTGGTGATCGCCTGGTGATTTCATTTAGCGCAACCATGAGGGGATTTGGAGTGAAATATCTCGTCAACTGTTGAATGGATTGCCCTAAAAGACCTCAGAATGAATTGCATTCACTTTAGTGATCCCTTCAGGTCAAAATGTGTATTTGAGTTAGCATTTTAGCACTTCCGGTTCCCTCATCTGGAAGTAAATGGTTTTTTTGAATGGCTTTTTAGTTAGATGCCTGAAATAAGGTCTGTGGTTAACACAAACTTAAGAGATACAACTTCGTTAAATTTGTCAGTAAATATCCCACTCGTGAATTTTGAAGCCTTTATGTGTTTTAAAAAAGGCGGTTGCTAACAAGTGGCTAATCATGCGACCGTGGAGTAGTTAGTTTATAGCCTCACGTTAGCTTTTTACTTCTGACGATTGCATTTACACTTCAAAAATCCTAGTGGTGTTGCTAATTTGTGAAGATTATCTTGCTAAACAAAACTTGTAACTATCATAAACATGTGTTTTCCAAACCCAATGGAAAAATCCCAATGGCTTTTTGTAGAGGGAACCCAGGGTGATGATAACTTCCTGGTTGGCCTAAAAAATACGTCATCCCTGGAGCACTGATACTACCTTCAAAACTAATGACATTCCCATCAGCCTCTTTGTTGTTGTATTTTAAGTTTAGTACTCATTAACAAATGTTATTTTGCTAACACGCTAAACTAAGATGGTGAATATTATGCCTGCTAAACATAAGCATGTTAGCAATGCTATTGTGAGCAGGTTAGCATCCCGCTGCTTAGCACTTAGCTCAAAGTAAGGTACAGTCTAACAGAGCCGCTAGTGTGAATTTTATGGCGTGTGTCTACACATTTCATGTGTAAATGAGACCAGAGCCATGTTTTTATGCCTCAAGCCTATTTTGTTCTGATTTACACGCTACAGCGATTGTGTGTTGGGCTCTGAGCACTGCCTAAACTGTTCTACAGTCAATAGGCCTACTGTTCCTGAAAACATCCTGTGTAGACAGTGAAGCTGCTGGTCTGCTAATGTATTGCTTTCACTACGCAGGCTGTGTAGACACATCAGGCTGTAGTTTGTAGTCTTATTAATCAAATATCTTGTTAAGGGTCTGTGTGACTACAGCTCTCTTTATTTATTACAATTTTCTGTCTTTGGCATCTGTTGTTGTGAAACTTGCCCCCCTGAAACTGACAGATAGTTGCTGCTAAGCTTCATCAAATTCATCAAGGTTAATATATTATACGGTGTTTCTGCTGTTTTGTCCACCTCCTGTTATACATGTACTGTATACCAAATCAATATGATGTTGTCAACATGCCTCAATTACATAATAGCATTTTGTTTTGATGACTTCTTGACATAGATGCACAGAACATTCATGAAATAAGCACTTTCAGGCACTTTATTAATAAAAGCATTGTGCACATGTGACCAGATTCACTATCAGATTATTAATGTTGCACTTCTCTGTGTTGTTGAATGTAATAATAAGCTATAAATCATACTTTCATGTGACATTACAGCTGATGTAGTATATTATTGTGCTATTGGGCATTGTATGAGTATTTGTTTTGAATAAATTCATATTTATGAAGACTCTTTTGTCATTGTCATTAAAACTTTGATATGTAGGCTATTGTCTCATTACCATTAAAACCACCACTATTTTTTTATATACCCAATAAATAAATCACAAGTGATGTAAGTCTTTATCAATGAAGTAAAAGCCATCCAGTCACTTGAATGCGACGGGTTAAATCCCCCCCATGTGTGTGGAAGCTGTGCCCTCCCTGCCCACAATAGACTTACTTTGTTCCAGACAGAAACGCTTTGTGTGGGAGAGCGTGCGTTCGTGCCAGCCAGAACGAAGATACAAGGTCAGTAACCCACCCCCCCATCTAACACACTGCAAATCAGCAGCACACATGAAAACGTACAAAAATGATTTGACTTTTAAGCAAGCTGCAGTTGATTGTTGCTAGATACGAGCTGGATGACACCTAAATCTAATCTACCAACGAGTGCATGGCATGACAATTGTGGTTAACTTTACTCTCCCATCACTGTGGAGATGACGTTATATTTATGTGAGGATTTCACAATGGATTTATTATAATAGGCTCTCAGGCCCTGTTTGACAGGCGTGGGACCCAGGCTCAGGATGGGCCACATGAGCCTCTGTTATCTTGCCTGTCACCTGCTTTAAGCTGATGGAGTGACAAATAGCACAAAAAACAGAGGCTGTGACAGGAAATGAGAGGAAAGTAGGAGTCCGCTTTCACTGCAACGAGGGGAAAAAGGGACCAAGGAGCAGAGAAAACACTCAAAGGTAGGACCCCTAACATTCACCACTTTGTACTTTGTTTAGCTCATTTGGAATATCAGTTTTTTGGATATTAAGCACACAGTATTGGAGCACATTTAGGCACTTTAGAGTAACATATGTGAGGGGAGTGTTTTAGTCCTTGCAGCTGTAGTTCAAGACAGCTATCAATGGAAGTCAAGGTTTTGATGATGTCATAGGCTGAGTTGAGAAGTGGGATGGGTCAACAGCTGCATCAGCAGATTTGTATAAGAGTGAACACAAGATTGTTCCGCACTCACACCTGCCATTGAGATGACTGGCAGGAATTTGCATCAGTTTTTATGTGGCAATGTTTCAGTGACAAATGTGATGTGCATTTGACTTTAAGATCTACATATCTTACTGTATAATGTTAGGAAAGTAACTAAGTTTACCATGATATTGCACATTTATTGCACTAAATATCCATCTGTCTTTATATTTTTTTAGGGCTGTCAAAGTTACCTCAATAATAAAGTGTTAATGCAAATTTGCTTTAACGTCACTAATTTCTTTAAAGCATTAATGCACCTTGCAATTTCTAGGCTATAATGGGCTCAGTTTTAAAGCTAGAGTGAAGATACTGACATTGTATGAAACTAGAAAACCTAAGGAAATCATTGATACCATGTCACGAAGGAGCACTCCAAAGTTACGCAAAATTTTGGTGAGGAAAAACTGGCATTGCCATTTTCAAAGGGGTCCCTTGACCTCTGACTTCAAGATATGTGAATGTAAATGGATTCTATGGGTAACCACGAGTCTCCCCTTCACAGACATGCCCACTTTATGATAATCACATGCAGTTTCGGGCAAATCATAGTCAAGTCAGCACACTGACACACTGACAGCTGTTGTTGCCTGTTGGGCTTGAGTTTGCCATGTAATGATTTGAGCATATTTCTTTATGCTAAATGCAGTACCTGTGAGGGTTTCTGGACAATATTTGTCATTGTTTTGTGTTGTTAATTGATTTCCAATAATAATATGTACATACATTTGCATAAAGCAGCATATTTTCCCACTCCCATGTGGATAAGAGTTTTAAATATTTGACAAATCTCCCTTTAAGGTGCACTTTGAACAGATGATTGATATGTGCAATTAATTTGCGATTAATCATGATTAAACATTTGAATCTATTGACAGCCCTTTTTTTTATTTAACAGTGTGGCTCTATAGATGGAAATGATGGTCTGTCGATTGGTCCACCACTTTGGTCCAGATATACTTTATAACACCAATTTAATGGATAGTCATGACATTTTGTACAGACATTCATGGTCCTCAGACGATAAATCTGATTTAGGTGATCACCTGACTTTCCTAAACAACTAGGTTGAATTGAACTTGGTTCAAACATTCATTTTCCCCACGGGATCGTTATAACTTTGGTGATCCCTTAACATTTCCTATAGTGCCACCATCATGTCAAGTTTTTTATTTAATTCATATTTAACCAATACTTCGGTTTATGACTATACCGGCTGTGGACAAAATGTCTCTATCTGCAAAACTCATGACAATTCTCTTCAGTTTCAGCTGCATTCTGTGTTTAGTGCCAATTGGCAAATGTTAGCATGCAAACACACTAATCTAAGATGGTGAACACGGTAAACATTATACCTGCTAAACATCAGCATGTTAGCATTGTTATTGTGGGCATGTAAGCTCAAAGCACTGTTGTCCCTACAAGAACAGCCTCACAAGTCCCTGGCATGGCTGTAGATTCCTGTTACAGGATGCTCTTGAGAAAAAGCGTTTGGTTTCTGTAGTTTACCTCACCATAAAGTCAGAATCACACTGCTCAAGCTTGTGAGACAATAATGTTTTGATAACTCAGTGGTGATGACTGAATGCAGTGCAGTGTCCTGGAGTTTCTCTCCGGCCTCTTTTTGTGCTCCCCCTGATGCAGTGACGTCAAAGTGTAAATGATAGGTGCTCCGAGTCTGAACAGGCAGCTTGTGCGGCCGAACGCTCCCTCCCACTTGCCATCTGCTTTTACACGAGTCCTGGGCACACGTGCCAAAGGAGACCCGTGAGCATAGAGACCTTTTTGTCGTCACTGAGCTGGCTCTGTCCGCCTCTCTGCCTCTTCACTGTGCAATCTGGTGCATGGCACTGATCACTGCTCACTGCCAGGCCTGCTTCAGTCCAATGTATGGGAGGGGAAAAAAGCCCATTCTGAGAGCCAAGAAGCTCAACATACCACTTCTGCTTTTGTTTTCTGTGTGAGGCAGGTCAGGTTGTGTTTCTCTTGTGAACACAGAGGAGGGGAAACCACGCCAGAGGATGCAGCGCGTCAGCTACAGAGCAATGGGTGTCTTAATGGTTTACGTCACAAGTGGTCTGATACGCTTTTCAAATGTGAATGAAAAGATGTTCAAATCCATTAAGATGAAGAATATATTCAGAACTTTTACACTTTTAAGTCATTTTTATTATAAGACTTCTAAATACAAATCCTAATCACAAGTTTAATTTCGTCTGTAGGTAGAGCCACCTCATTTGATCCCCCCCTCCCTCCCAAGCTATTGTTTAGCCCAGTCAGTGCTGGTTTGTATATGCAGCCCCGTGTGGATGCCTGAAAGCCTACACAGGTCAGGACTCTGTCGACATTCGTGAGATGGCTTTTGTTTAACACAAATACAGCTTCTCCTGCGACTTTGGCACCATTTCTAGAAAAGAAAATTGCTGCTTCCCCCCCGTAGGATTTTCTCAGCTGAATGGTAATGACCTTTCCCTCCTCTGAGGATATGCATGTGAATGGCTGAGTGTAGAAAAAAAAAGTCTTACAAAACAGACATTGTAATTGGTATTATGGGAAATGAGGAAAATTTAAAATACAGGAGGTGTGAAGAGGGAGTTTAAGATGTATTATTTCTACTTCTTATATTGTATGGCTCGATTAATCGCAAATTCATCACACGTTTTTGTATCTGTTCAAAATGTACCTTAAAACGAGATTTGCCAAGTATTTCATATTCTTATCAACATAGGAGTGGACAAATATGCTGCTTTATGCAAATGTATGTATATATTTATTATTGGAAATCAATTAACAACACAAAACAATGACAAATATTGTCCAGAAACCCTCACAGGTACTGCATTTAGCATAAAGAAATATGCTCAAATCATAACATGGCAAACTGAATCCCAACAGGCAACAACAGCTGTCAGTGTGTCAGTGTGCTGACTTGACTATGACTTGCCCCAAACTGCATATGATTATCATAAAGTGGGCATGTCTGCAAAGGGGAGACTTGTCTGTACCCATAGAACACATTTTCATTCACATATCTTTAGGTCAGAGGTCAAGGGACCCCTTTGAATATGGCCATGGCAGTTTTTCCTCACCAAAATTTAGCGCACGTTTGGAGCGTTATTTTAACCTCCTTTGCGGCAACCTAGTTGGTACTAATGGATTCCTTAGGTTTTTCTAGTTTCATATGATACCAGTATCTTCACTCTAACTTTAACACTGAGCCCGCAACAACCTAAAAATCGCAAGTTGCGTTAATACATTAAAGAAATTAGTGGCGTTATTATCACGTTAACTTTGACAGCCCTAATTATTTCATATCACAGAAGGTCAACAGTAGAAAGTAATAGTCAGATTGTTATTGAGAAAGATGTGAGTTGCATATTTCCATCCTTTGTCATGTGTCTTGACATGTAAAATTCATATGAGAGAAACAAACATTGCTTTCATACTCTGTTTCCCCGGTTCTCTCCAGTCAACAATAAAGCCCACATTTTGATGTCATCAAATCCAACAAGAATGCAAATAGTTGTTGCTTTGAGAAATAGAAATCAGGCTCCAAAAAGTAAAACCTGCCTTTCTCAGTCCAAATCACATAATAATAAATCCAAAAATATATTTAGTTTCTTGAGAACTTCCGTTTGTGTATTGTGTGAACAAACTTTGTGTTTGATTGAGGTCAGAATCATGAGAGCCTGGTCAGAACAGTGAAGTGATGTGGGTGAGGAGTAGGTGGTGTATGGCGCTCATTCATTATTCATGAGATGGGTGGGCAGAGTGTAAGTGGCTGTGACAGAGAAACTGTATTACTGGAGTGTATCAACTCCTCTAGGGTTCTTGACCTGATATTTGAAGGACTGAGGCTTTAATTGGTATACTGCACAAACAAGAATAATTTTGTTGAGAAGAGTCATTGGAATTATCGATGCATTGGGGAAGCCACAGAGATGGGGAGGATAGAGCCCTGATTTGACATTGCATGAGAGAGGTTGGTACTGACAACTTTTTGTTCTGATCAAACTAACATGACTCGTGGTTCATTGCATATTTACAGCAATAATGTGGTGAAAAGATTTGTCATCTGATGAAACATTTTCACTACAATCTACTCCTGTCGGACATTCAGGGGGATCATTTTCATGGCAGCTTGAGACACAGTTTAATCACCTGTTCTTTTATTTGTACTGTGTGACGATGATGATGATAAACTATTCAGTTAGAGATTGTGATGACATTCAATGTGATCTAAGTAGTGGAGATATCACTGGTGGGAATAACTAAATACATTTACTCAGGCATTGTACAATTTTGAGGTATTTTCAATTATTTCAAGATTAAGATTTTTCATTAAAATACATTGGAGAAGCTTATAAAATATAATACATTGTTATATTGAACCAGTTGTTCCCAACCGTTTTGGTTTACCATGTGTCAAATGTTTCAGAAGTCTATAAATTGTTAGGAGATTCACCCAAGAGGGACCTCCTCTGATTTCCTCTCTAAACTTTAAACTTTCATTTAAATTAGGGCTGTCAATCGATTAAAATATTTAATCGCGATTAATTTCATGATTGTCCAAAGTTAATCGGGATTAATCGCAAATGAATCGCACATTTTTTATCTGTTCAAAATGTACCTTAAAGGGAGATTTGTCAAGTTTTTAATACTCTTATCAACATGGGACTGGCAAATATGCTTACTTTATGCAAATGTATGTTTATATTTATTATTGGAAATCAATTACCAACACAAAACAATGACAAATATTGTCCAGAAACCCTCACAGGTACTGCATTTAGCATAAAAAATATGCTCAAATCTTAACATGGCAAACTCAAGTCCAGTAGGCAACAACAGCGTCAGTGTGTCAGTGTGCTGACTTGACTATGACTTGCCCAAAGAAAGATAAAATTTGTTAATGCGTTAAAGAAATTAGTGGTGTTAAAACTAATGTGTTAACCTGTTATTATCGCATTAACTTTGACAGCCTAATTTAAATATATGTTTGACACTCAAAGAGTTATCGAATTATCCAATAGGTTATTTTACAAAAAAATAAAGATTAGCAAGAAATCACAAAAAATGAATAAAAATGTATGCTGCAGAGCTTTTTTTTTTTTTTTTTTCTTCTCCCATTAATCATCTCAAAGTCCCTCAGATTTATCTATCGACCATTTGGAGGGGGCCTGACCCTAGGTTGAGAACCACTGACTAAACTACTGAACTACAGAAACTAGCTTCACCTTGACCTACAACAGTCATAAGCTACTTAAACATTAGTGCATGAGTTATAATGAGCTAGTTCTAAATAATATATAATAAAACAACAATCACAGGGGCCATTTTACTGTAGAATGAGTACTTTGATACTTTATGATGATATGATATATGATTTAAGTACATTCTGCTGATAATATTTATGTTTTTTTTTTTACTTAAAGGAACAGTGTGTAACATTTCGGGGGATCTATTAGCTGAAATGGAATATAATATTCAAAACTACCATAGTCTTGGAGGGGTGAGCAGAGGGGTACTCAGTTGGTTGCAACCTGCAACCACACCACTAGATGCCGCCAATTCCTACACACTGTACCTTTAAGTAGGATTTTGAATGAGGGACTTTTACTTACAATTTTGACATTGTGGTATCACTTTTTCCACCACTGTGAGATATTAGTTGCTGCATTGCAGATGCTTTTAGTGAAATCTGTAGTAAGACGTTTAAATTACAGTAATCTACTCTAGATTTTATCTGCATGACATGAATGTATCGTACAGTAGATATCGTCTATTTTTCTTCATTCAATTTGAAAACAGGAGAACTGGTGAAGATAAGAGTTGCTTGGTTCCATGCACTGTAACGATGGGGACACTGGTCAAACCAGCGCTGCTGCTGCTGCTGCTGCTGCTGCTTTTATGGCAGAGTGTTTGGGCTTTGGACATCCCTCTGGAAAGTGAGTCAGTAACTTAACTTGCATGTCATTTGTAATTTGTATTGTCTTACCATATATGTTTCTAATATACTAAACTGATTTATTTCTCTGCCTGCAGTCAGGCAGCCTCCAACCATCATAAAGCAGTCAATGAAGGAGCATATTGTTGACCCCAAAGACACCATGGTCATAGAATGTGAAGCCAAAGGAAACCCTCATCCCATGTAAGAGCTGATGTAGCCCAGTGAACAGTTTTGTCAAAGACATCATTGTCTGCAAACCACCTCACTGTTTTTTTTTCTTCTGTCTTTGTTTACACTTTTCATCATGAAGTTTCTCATGGAGGCGTAATGGGAAGTATCTCAACGTGGCACGTGACGCTCAAGCATCGATGCGAAGGCGCTCAGGGACGCTGGACATCTACGCCTGGAACAATCCAGAACAGTATGAGGCAGAGTATCAGTGCATTGCCTCCAATGAGTATGGATCTGCATACTCCAACAAGATCAGACTACAACTATACAGTAAGATCAATAAGAGCTTTATGGCTTTAGCTACACAGGCAATACATCATGGTAGTATCAATTGACTGCTTGTTTTGGTCTTTTTATGCGATTCAGAGTATCACCAGACCCGTCTTATCAGATAATATACTTATATGTGGAAGTTGATTAGCTCAGTATATAATATGTTGCTGTTCAGATTTGATTCATGTGCAAACCCTGACTTTGCTGCTCACATCTGTGTTTGTGTAGGAGCTCCTGTGTGGCCGAGGGAGGTTCAGGAGCCTGTGGTGGTCAGTGCTGGCTTGCCTCTGGTCCTGTCCTGTGACCCGCCACCAGGCCCGCCGAAACCTGAAACCTATTGGATGTCCAGCTGTAAGTGTCTTCTGGAGTTACCCCTCTAAATGTTTGGATCAATAAGCCTCAACAAGGAAGCATTTTAATGATCTGCTAAACAAACACGCTTTCAAGAATTCTAGCCGTTGAAATCCATCTCCTGAGAGCTGTGACTTTATTTTCATTGCAGGCTCATATGCGAGACCTTTCAACTGGCCCATTCAGACAGCTTTCCCTACCATGCAGCCTGTGCGGCCGGACCGCAGGGTATCCATGGGAGTAAACGGAGACCTGTACTTCTCTAACGTCCTGTACAATGACTCTGCTGCTGATTTCTGCTGTAATGCCCGCTTCCCCTACAAGAATGTCATCCAGCAGAAGATGCCCCAGGTTGTTAAAGTGCTTACAAGTGAGTATGATTGTGTGTTTACAGTGTCCAGTGTCTTTTGGGTGACATCTACTTTTTTTTAAACACATTTTTAAACACAAGTGTTTACACTTATAACCTGCAGTGGTGGTACATTTACTCTAGTACTGTACTTAAGTAAAATTTTGAGGTACTTGTACTTTACACTTCTACTCCACTACAATTCAGAGGGAAATATTGCACTTTTTTACATTACACTACATTACATTTACACTACATCTATTTGATTACTTTAGTTACTAGTTACTTTACAGATTCAGATTAATAATACAAAATATAATCAATAAACAAATTATCATGTATTATGTAAGGGATAATGTACAGCGAGCCGGTCTTTGTTGTGAAATAAACCCAGACAGGGCGATGCACGCTCCGCTTCGCGTCTCTCGCTGTACATTATCCTGCTTATTACACGGCTACTTTTTAAAGAAATTTATAATTTGACACAAAAATGGTCAGCCAGAGTCCAACATTAGAACTGCGCCCATATTAACGGTCTGTTATATATAGCAACGTTCTGCTATAAAGAAATAACAGACCGTAGAACGCAGAATAATAATAAAGTCAGAAAAGAGAAAATACAGGGAGAGGGTCTCTGCCGAAACAGACACCACCACACACTTTTAGTGGGGCATAAGTGATGATTGAGAAAGATTATTTTCAGTCTATACATTGTTTTTTAGTAAATTCTTGCATATTATACCTTTAATATACATGTAGCATTGGATACATACTATGGCATCACACAAGCAAAGGCTGGACTAGTGTAAGAATACGGACGGACGGGTTACACACTAACACTATCTGTTCTGTTCATCTTTGCTACCATGACTTTTTCTAACCACACTAATAACAATAAATTCTAATGTCTTTTTTCCATTAACTCCCTGTGCTTTTGCGATTATTATACCTCTAAACTGGACAATTTTGTTTTATTCCAGACTATACCCTAAAACGACTCCTCGTTTGCTCCAACTAAACTCACTAATTGTGGTGAGTGTGTGTTCTGCTTCAGTTCAGAGTTAACTTGTTTCATGGTCAGACAGGGTTTGTGAATGTTCGTGTGACTGGTGTGCGTGTTCTGGTTTTATTTCCTCGGCAGCTCGCACAGTGTCCGAGGCTGCCCCCACCTGGCTGTCTCCCACGGGCTCGACCAGCTCAATACTGGTTCTGCAAGGGGAAGAACTGCTCCTGGAGTGTATCGCTGCAGGAGTGTGAGTGTCAACTCAAAATCACAAGATATACTCAAACTGCAGGCCTTTTTAAAAAAAAAACCAATATTAAATGTTACAGTTTCAAAAAGCCTTCTGTTCAGTACAATTTTGACTTTGATTTCATGAAAGTCGTCCTGTGTAAAGCCTTGTTTATCATCATCAAGGCCAACTCCTCATATTACGTGGACCAAGAATGGTGATGACCTGGGGGTGACGCCGCGCATGAAAGTAAAGAACTTCAACAAGATGATTAAAATCCCAAAGGCGTCTTTTGATGATGTCGGTGAATACACTTGCTCTGCTACCAATAAGATTGGATATATTGAGCACACAATAACCGTCAGGGTCAAAGGTGAGAGACACTTTCAGAAACGTTTCTTAATGAACAATAGTGTTGAAACAACTAAAATATTTGTATTTGACAGCGGCTCCTTTCTGGCTGGAGAAACCCACTGATCTGGTCTTGGCCCCGGAGGAAAATGGACGGCTGGTGTGTCGTTCTGATGGCGCTCCTCGTCCCACAATCAGCTGGTTCATCAATGGGGAACCAATTGAAAGTACGTGTTTGGAGATCATGCCTACTAGCTGTAAAAGTGAATCTAAATAACTTCATTGTGTTTTTCTTTTTCTCTAGCTGCTACACCGCAGCCTAACAGACAGGTATCAGGAGACACGCTGACTTTACGCAGTGTGACCGCTGCAAACTCTGCAGTCTACCAGTGCAATGCTTCCAATCAGTATGGATACTTAATGGCCAATGCTTTTGTCAACGTGCTGCGTAAGTTACCACTTTGTCGTCCATGACAGTTACTGTGTAAAACATTGTTTCTCAATCAACCATGAGGTGTGGAAGATTTGGAATGGTTTGCCAAGGGGTCAACAATAAATATAAAATAATAATAATAATAATAATAATAATAATAATAATAATAATAATAATAATAATAATAATAGACAACTTTTTGCAAAATATTATTATGTAGATCAAGCAAGACCAGCCTATGTGTAAACTACTTAGATTTTTGTACGTAAAAAAATTATTTACGAGTAAAGCCAACTTAATTTTATTTTGTTAATCAAACAAAACAAGTATTTTGCAATGATTTTTAGCCATTTTTCTGAAAGCCAAGTTACTTGAGAAGATAATTGTTTCAAACCACACACCACACCTCCAGTTTCTATTAAGATAAGTTATACATTGGGACCAGTGCTGCCAGATCTCGTGAGAGAAACAAGCAACCAGATGGATAGAAACAAGCAACTCCCTCCCCCCAAAAAAGGCCAAAACAAGTGACCTTACCTACCTACCACAATATGAGAGAGAGAGGGAGCCACTTGATCACTTCATATATATGTATGAATTTGTTTTGGATTGCATGCATTGCATTGCATTTTTGCATCCATTTCTAGCTTGTAACTTTACATTTTTCAAGAAATTAGTGCCATTAAAACAAATTTGCATTAACACGTTATACATAAAAGAGATGAGGTAAAATATGTATCTGTTTCTAAAGTGGAAGTGCTGTACAGTTTTGTGCAGGAATGTGCAAAAATTCAAAGACTAAAGTAAAATGATTAATTGTCAATGTTTCTGTAGATGCAACGCCACGTATTCACGGGCCCAGGAATGAACTCATGAAGGTGGTAGAGGGCAGTCGTACCCTCGTAGACTGCCGCTACTTTGGTTCTCCAGTCCCTGAATTGCGATGGTGAGAACACACTGTTTGACATTTTAATTTCAAAGACATCAGCTCACAGTGTATGTGTGTGTGTTTCTGGGTCTGCTCACACAGGTCCAAATATGGACAGGGGAATCTTGAAGGAAATCGTTTTAAGACCCACGGTAACGGGACTCTGGAGATCAAACGCATACAGATAGAGGACCAGGGAACTTACTTATGTATAGTCAGCAACATCGCCGGAAGAGATGAGAGTCAAGTCCGAATAGAGGTCAAAGGTGATCACACTGCTTCATACTAAAAATATTTTACTTTATGTTTGTGTGATCCGTCATAGTTTTTTTCATCCACTCTTCTCAGAGCCTACTTTAATCGTCACAAGACCACAGAGTATGAAAGTCATCCGTGGGAGCGATGTGCGCTTTGAGTGTGGAGTAAAAGCAGATGTCACTACTCCTGTCACAACCATCTGGATGAAAGAAAAAAAGCACGTCAGTCTCGGCTGGAGGTACGTCCTATTTTGAATGAATTCTAAAGAGATATACACCAAAAATATACACTATTTTTATTATTGTTTTATTGTGAACCAATGAGCATCTTGATCTCACCAATTTCACTCGCTTCTATACTCAGAATCGCTCTGGATGAATCAAATCTGGTCATCACTAATGTAAACAGAGGCGATGAGGGCAATTATACCTGTGTCATCAAGAGCGAACTGGACCAAAAGTCTGCCTCAGCACGCCTAATGGTGATGGGTATGACACGTTTAAAATAAATGACATTTCATCAACAACACAACATGTTTGGCTTCTTAATTGTTCATGTGCGTTTGTGTGTAGACCGTCCAGATCCTCCCACTAAGTTGGTGTTGTCAGATCCATATGAACGTAGTGTAAGACTCAGTTGGGTCCCTGGAGAAAGCAACCACAACCCTATAACAGGTAAGGAGCCTGAATGAACTCTCAGAAATAAAACTATTTTGTAAGTGTTATTGTTTTTAGGGAATTCTTCTTGTATTTACCATACAGATTTGGCTATATTTCTCCATCTATTGCTCTGTTACAGAGTACTTGGTGCAGTATGATGATGATGACTGGTTGCCTGGGAAATGGAGAAATCTCTCGACGTACCCAGGGAACCTCAACTCTGTCATTCTGCATCTTTCACCTTTCACCTACTACGAGTTTCGGGTCATCGGTATCAATGAAATCGGAATGAGTCGCCCTAGTCGTCCATCTACGCGCTTCCAGAGCAGCGGCGCACGTGGGTTTGATGCTCCTGATATACATACTTATTGTCAGAGACACATTACAAGCTAGCAAACAACAGCCATATGTGTAACACATTTTTAAAGAACAGTTTGACATTTTGGAAAAACGCTAATTCTTTTTGTTTTGCCAAGAGTTAACCCTCTGAGACCCACAACAGACCCATTGTTGTCTTTTCTAGGGGAGTACAAGGGGGTCTTTAGGGGGAGATAGCAGGTCAGCAGTATACATCACATAGAAGTGGTGTATATCATCTGAAAGCTGGAAACCTGAAGATTAATTTGATATGCTGCTCAGCACTGTGTGTCAAGTTGTTCTGATCATGAGTCAGAAATAAACATGAATTAATTAATTAAATAATTAATTAAAATAAATTGTGAAAGTGTATAAGAGCTTAGAACAGTATGATGGAAGTATATGATGGCCATTCACATGCTCACTTATGTCTCATAAATTGTTGCAGCAATGTTTGGGTTGATACCATTTGTTACACAGATTTGGTGCTAAATTTAACCAATTTTTACCACTCAAGAATTGATAAAAATGATCAATTAGCTCTACAAAATACCACATTAAGACACCAAGCCCTTGAGGAACACCATAGAAAAAGCCATGTTGTGATTTGGTATCAAAAACTTTTGACATTTGGAGATTTCTGCAAGAATTGCATTTTTTACCAATTAGATGGCGAGCACTTCTGTTCTCGAAACTGCTCAGAAACCCCCTTATCGCCAATCTACCTAGGAAAGCCATCCATCCTCTGAATGCCCTAGGTCTCTAGGTTGTTGTTGTAAAGTTCCATGAGGCTGTGATTATCCTAGAGGTCCCCGTAGGTCATTTTATACAGTGATGTCAAGTTTAAAAAAATGGTCTTACTACAATGAAATGGTTACTTTTTTAATACAGTTGGGCTCATTGAATCCACAAGAGTATGTTATTCAAGACTGTTTAGGGGCACCAGTATGCAGAAATATTCAAACACTTCATTTTTAGAATAGGTCAAAATAATACATTCATATGGCATTCAAAAAACTGCATGTTTTTTTTGCCCCAAACTGCATGTGATTATCATAATGTGGGCATGTCTGTAAAGGGGAGACTCGTGGGTACCCATAGAATCCATTTTCATTCACATATCTTGAGGTCAGAGGTCAAGGGACCCCTTTGAAAATGGCCATGCCAGTTTTTATGCTAAGATATGCTAAGATCTCCTGGCTATAGCTTTATGTTTCACTGATATACACGAGTGGTATTAATCTTCTGCAAGAAAGCAAATAAGAGTATTTCCCAAAATGCTGAACTCGTCCTTTAAAGCTAATGATCCTACCATTGCATTGGTTTTCCTGCACAGCCCCAGATGTCATCCCAAAGAACGTAAAAGGTGTGGGTACATGGAGGAATAACATGGAGATCAGCTGGGAGGTAATGAACCCATCAAAAACTGTTTTATCTTGACAGTTGATTATTTTCATTTCCACCACAATGAAATCAAACTATGCCGGTTGCTGTTAACCATGCTTTCAGCCCCTGACCTGGAGAGAGTGGAACGGGCCCCACCTGAAGTACCTGGTGTGGTGGAGAAGGAGAGATTCCCGAGAGGAGTGGAAGAACGCAACCACTAAATGGCTGAGATACTACATCTACGATGCTGATACCTTCACTCCTTATGATATTAAAGTCCAGGCTGTCAACGACTTTGGGCTGGGTCCAGAGTCTCCTGTTATCGTTGGTTACTCTGGGGAAGACCGTAAGTACCTAAATCCTCTGCATTACAATATATGGATGAGTAACAAAGGAAGGACAAACTAACTTCATGTGTCTTGGGCATTAAGCATTTGCCACATGGTTTTTGTTCATTTGATGTTTGACTGGCACTCTTTTAATTGCATCATCTCATTGCACGCTCTTCTCCTGCAATGATTTGATGGCACCCGACGGGTGTTTATCTCAATGAACCCAACTCCTTGGCCTTACCTAACAATAGTGGATGACAATGCTCATTAATTTGCATCGTCCTTTGCCGATTTTCTGAAAATTTGTTTTAAATTAGTGTCTCCAAAGTGTAAAGGGAAAGACCTACAATACTTTCTTTGTATTACCTAATTGTTTTTTGTCCCATTTTCATATTGTCTAATTATAAATGAGAGAGAAAATATGTATTTAACTTTTTTTTCTCTTATTTACAGTACAGTCTCTCATAGCTCAGGTGAACCCTGTTAACGTGCACCTCTTCATATTTAGATTAACATTTTTTTATGTTTGTAGTTAGGGTCCCGTAGGTGTTCGATTAAGCAATTTGGTTGAGATCCGGTGACTGCAAATGCCAAAGCATAAGATTCACATTCAATGACCAGGTCTGACCTGAATGGATGCATCCAATGTTATGTTTCTCCACTAATTTAGTCCTTCGATTTGTTACCCCTCTCTGAATCTTAATTTTTTCCTCCTTCTTTTTAACATGTTGTCCTTCTCATCACCTCTATTTGTGTTCACTGATCAGCAAATATTAAGTCATCTCTGTTTTCCTTAGGTCCCTTAACTGCACCCTTGAACCTGAGATTGTCCGACATCGAGAGCACTCAGGTGACTTTGTACTGGGACTCTGTGACGCGCGGCTCTATGATGGGAGAACTGAAAGAATACAAGGTGTGTCTATCGTGGATTCAACATCGGATAATGCATTTTGATTACAGCTTACATTTATGTTGAGAAACAACAATAGAAACTGAGGGCATACTGTACTTCATGAGAGAGTCCACCAGTGATAGTGGTGTAGACTGGTGAGCTTCAGTTGATGTAATAGTGGGGAAAGTAGTAAGAATTTCTTGGTAAGGTGAATCCGTAGCCCAGAGATCTCCCTGCATCGTCTGTTGACTCCGCAATTGAAAAGAGACCTAAGGCAAAGAATGGGCCAGCACATGTCACTCAAAACCTTCCTTGGTTACAAGCATATAAGCACTCCTGACATTAGAGAGAAAACAATTAGGGAGTGTGAGCCAGACCAACTCCCAGAGGGAAAGCACCAAAACCGAAAGTTACCCAAGTAGTTATGTTGCTCCCTCTTCCTCTCAATACATAATAACATGTACACTCTCATACAGGCCAACTGAATAGAACGCAACGAAACAAAGTACAACATTATTATAAGTATATATACAGTATGTATGGATACCTGGAGCTGAACAGACAGTGTGCAGGAATTCAACCTTTTCTTGAAAAATAACAATCCAGTGCTTTCAGCATAATCAAAATGCTGGGTGTGTTGCTTCTCGTCTCACAGGCCTACTACTGGAGGGACAGCAGCCAGCTGAGGTGGCTGAGGGTCAATAGAGCGATGAAGTCTAAAGCATTTCCAGACAATGATCCAGAGCCCTCTGGGGTCCTCACTGGGCTCATCCCCTATAGCAACTACAAGTTGTATATAGTGGTGGCAAACAATCGATATGAAGGGCCGCCCAGTAATCATATACACTTCTCAACGCCTGAGGGAGGTAAGAAAAGCCACTAATTTACCATCCGAGGAACAAGAGAACATCGGTGTGTTCTACCAAGCACAAGCATTTCACAAATGAATGTTTGTTTCCAGAGCTTATTGTCTCCTGCTGTGTTTTTGTCTGTAGTACCATCTGTTCCCAGATCCTTCAGGATCCAACAGCGACATCTGGACAGTATTTATGTCGACTGGGACCTGCCAGCAGAACCCAATGGCGTCATTACTGGATATTCCCTCAAGTACCAGACAGGTACGCCAACCCAACATCTGAAACACTGTCAAATACTTCATAATGTAGTATTAGACTGCAGTCCTCCTAGGACAAACAACAAAGCTTTAATAACAGAGAAGAAAACCCTTTATTGCACTAAATCTGACAAAGATTTCTACATGACACTCAAGTCCACATCCCAGTAGCACATAATAGCACACTTAAATATGCACTCAAAGACCAAAATACCACTGAAGTATGCCCTTGAGAGGGTAATGAACGCTTGTGTAGGCTTACTTGTGTGCACTCAACCAGCATCAAGAGTCCTCCTAACACACTTGAATTTCCACTCTCTCCACAGTGAATGCCACCAGGGGAGAGGAGCTGCAAGTTGAGGAGTTCACTCCAAATGTAACAAGTTTCTCAGTCCGGCGATACGACCGCTACACTCGATACAGATTCTCCGTGGCGGCACGAACTCGGATCGGGATAGGGGAATGGCATACAGAGGAGTCACCCCACTACACCACTGAAAGTAATTTACGGCCTGCTCCATGCGTCAACACATTTGGTGGTCTACCAAATAAACTTTTTGATTGGATGGTAGGGGTGTCACGATTTCAATGCTAAATCGGAAACTGGACAAAATTAGCTTCCGATCTCAACTATCAAAATCAAATGCAGGACCATCGATTAATTTTACTTTCTCTCCGCCCCTTCTACACGCGTGTGAAAAATGGAAAAATACAGCTTTTGCATTTTGGAACATCAAACTTAAACTACTCATGGATGTATAAAGAGAACTGGATACAGCGTTGGAGGCGGGGCCCCGTTCATTCCTATGAAAGTTGCTCAGTGGCGCATGATGCCAAAATGGCCCGACTTCCTACTGTAAAAGTAGTAGAGCACAGCACACTTATAATGGTCTGCAGAAGGATTTATGTTTTTGTAATGATTATGTACTGAGGTGGGTCACACAGATACTGATATTGAAAAGATGCAGCTTTTTATATTGTAGACTGTTGTAGTCTAATTTTTGAAACACTTTCTAAACAAAAAGGGGAGTTCTCTTTGTATAGAATTTGAAAGTGTAAATGACTGTTGTCAGGGCATAAAAGCAATGAAATCGAAAATCAAATCAAATCGTGACCTTAAAATCGAAAGTCAAATCGAATCGTGGATTTGGAGAATCGTGACACCCCTAGTGGATGGTGATTTTGACGTGTGTGCTTACATGTGTGCTTACATGCTTGTGTGTGTCTTAGCGTATGCTCAGGACCAGGTGGACATCACCACTCAGGGCTGGTTCATTGGGATTATGTGTGCTGTGGCTCTCATCGTGCTCATCCTTCTCATAGTCTGCTTCATCAAGAGGAGCCGAGGGGGGAAATACCCAGGTACGGTGGTGCTTCCTCATATTCTATGATGTCTAATTACATCACGCTGTATCTGTTATTGCAGTGTAGCTTGTTTTAATTTCAGTTCGGGAAAAAAAAGACATTTCATTGGAGCCAGTGGATGACAAAGATCAGGAAGGATCGTTTGACTACCGGTAAGCATTAAGAGTGGACAGTTGGTGGAAAATACACGAATAAGGAAAACACACTCACTGCAAACTCCCCTGCTACCACCAGACAAAAGAAAAAAGATCTTATTGTCATGCTATCAGTCTGTAATGTCTTATCTACCAAACTGTTCAGGTTTCCAAGGTGTGTTACATCATGTATTATTATTCATATAATAGCATGGTAATAATACTCAACACTGAATCCATCATTATGTGACCCATAACACTGTTCAGCACAATCATTATTGAAAACTACATGTCTAACAACAGTAGCCATGTATTTACATTCATTTGCTCTGTAGCTGTGCATTAGCTTTCTGTCTGGTGATGTAAAGCGAGTTATCTTGTAAACAGACAAACCTGATGTTTGCATTCAGGAGTTACTTATCTCAACGCACTGATGGGAGCACTCACAAAGAATGGTTTGCGACCGCTGAGAGAACCATGAATTGCGCATGACTTGCAACCGCTATCTGCCGTCTCCATCCATCCATCCATTATCTGTAACCGCTTATCCCATTCAGGGTCGCGGGGGGGAGGGCTGGAGCCGATCCCAGCGGAGATTTGGTGATGGCGGGATACACCCTGGACAGGTCGCCAGACTATAATAGGGCTGGCACATAGAGACAGACATCCATTCACGCTCACATCCATACCTACGGGGAATTTAGAGTCAACAATTAACCTAACCTGCATGTCTTTGGACTGTGGGAGGAAACTGGGGAACTCTGAGAAGACCCACGCTAACACGGGGAGAACATGCAAACTCCACACAGAAGGGCCACTACACCACCGTGCCGCCCCTATATGCCTGTCTGCATTTTTATTAATCTAATTTCGTGGGTGCAATGGATAGAGTTAAAGCACCCCAAAATGGGGCTAATGAATGAATAACATTAGCAAGAAACTCTCTTTTAGATGCCTAGAACACAATCACTACGGTCTAATCCTTCCTACATCCTTTGTTTTGTGATCATTCTCGAACGAAAGCTGTTTTGCAATCACCTGCCACAATCTATCTTTAAATTCTGCATCACTGTATTCTTTTATTTCTTTATCATAGCTTTCTATCGGGAAATAAAGTGAACGTGGTGAATGTTTATTATGCCATGCTGGATGATGACGTTTGCATGGACGGTTGCTCTGAGTGATCAAACAACCCTCTTCTGCCTTTTGACGGATGTGAAAAGACGCAGAACATTTAACCTGCAATGTAAACTTCAATGATGCCTCTCTATACAAACAAAATGGAGACCCACTCATAAAAACATTGTTCCATAGCGCTACTAGTGGTCAAAGACTCCACAGGGTGCCTTTAGCATGGTGCTGCACAGCTACAAATCAAATCTGTTTACAATATTTATGGCCTTATTTATGATAACTCATACTTACATCATTTTCTGTTTTTTTTCCTATTTACTCTACCTTTTCTTTCTAAACCTTTATTCCCCCCAAAACCTCAACCCTGTTCTTTTCCCATTGAACCACTCAAGGTCTCTTGAAAGGTATGACAAGACTGAATATTCACACTATTGACATTTAAATTGAACAGCCCTACATGGGTTGTTATTTATTCATTTGTTTATACAGTATATAACTGACAGATGTTTGGAGCTATAAATAGTATATTCACAACAGAATATTGGAACTGTTACAAGCATTTTATGACTGGATGATCAATGAAATGTGATAAAACCATCTATTCATCATAGCAAATGATGATCTCATAAAAACTCTCTTCATATTTTAGGATAGCACGTGTCTCCACTCTGCCTTACCCCCGGCGGTAAGTACAGGACCATCTAAATGTATTGATACATCAGGTTGAGTTTTATCCTCCATCCTTCCTGTCTTCCAGTGCTGACATAATGCATCAAGTTTTTAGTTTTCATACTATTTTGCAGAGAGGAGGAAAGAGGGCTTCAAAGAGGCCAGCCGTCTATGGAGGCAATGATGAAGCGGTCAGACAGTGATGACAGTCTGGTGGACTACGGCGAAGGAGGCGAGATACCGTTCAACGAGGACGGCTCGTTCATCGGCCAGTACACAGGAACCAGGAGAGATGTCAGGGAGTTGGAATTTGGTGGAAGTCTGGAGCTCCACTCTCCAATGAATACCATCTACTCCCTGGCGTAAAACTCAAAATTCAAACTGCTTTCCTTGTCACGTGACTTTACCATGCTTGTACCCTCCACCTTCAATTAAGAACTTATGGTGCTTGTGGTTTGTCTGCAGGAGGGAACAGCTGGATGTAACCCTCTATGTCCATGCAGACAAAGCCACTTTCACGCATTTAAAGAAGAAAATGGTGGAATAATTGGGACAATACTAGAGATCAGATGCTTATTCATCTGATGAAAAGCAAGCTTTGCCTTTTGTGTTTCGTATAGGGAATGGGAATGTGACGTCACCGACAGCAAGTTGGCCATTTTTGGAGGCTGTTTAAGGCAAGTGTCAAAAGATGACACAAAACACTGCACAGTGAATGAGATTTAAAAGCCGACTTGTACATTATAGATAGTCAGACACTAAGGTCGGCTAACGTTATGGGTTTTATTTTGCAAGATACTGGAAGATTAAATATGCAGTATTAGCCAACGTTTTGTTAGTATTCAGTTAGCATAACATTATAGCTTATTTTTGTCCGTATGATTGTGTAGATAGCATTTGGCTTGTAGATCTTAATGTCATTTACCTACCCGTTTGTAAATTGGACATGGGCCTCCAAAGATTTACATATTTTGAATTGACAGGTTTTCACTAACGCCAAAACACATCAGTGACCGTAATGTGTGGCAAGCTGTCAAGGTCCTCCTAGCTCGTAAGGATCGATATCATTAACTAACTTAAATTTTGTAATATATCGCTCCTTTGCCTCTGTCAGCTTCTCTTTATACATCATGTGTATTTGTCTTTTGCCCATACTTTATACATTTCTGATGATGAACGATTGACAGATGACAGATTAATGGTCTGGTGACAAATGACTAGTCTACCGTAGCTCCATACGCTACACTCCAAAAATGGCAGCACACCCCAGAATGCTCTGCGATTCCCATTTCCTATTGCATTTCCTGTAAATAAAAATGCTGCGTGTTTGTGCATGTGCATACGCGTGAGTACATGTTCAGTTATCCTGTCAATGGAGGGACGCAGGCTGCACATCAGAGGAGACAGAAGTGGATCAGTTTATCATGTTGATAAAAGCAGTTGCACAGACTAACTTAACTACTGTTATTGCATCTTTTTCTTTCAGCTAATTTCAATAATGGCATTTGTGTTATTTTTGTGTGTTGGCCGCATACCATACTTTCACGATCAAGGGAGCCACAATGTACTCCCTGAACTTATTATTGCGTATATTTTGTTTTATACACTGGTGTTTATGGTGCAATGTGAGAATATAAAAGTGTTGATAGGTGAAGGATAATAAAATATCTCCAGGGACTAATGATTCATCTGCACGGTCAGTTTGCGAAATGTGCTCTGCTCCGAGGCAAGAGGTCAAACCATTTGGGGAATCAGCAAGCAGCCATAAACCAGCTGTAAAATCAGAAGTTGCTCATGTTTTTCTATACACTTGCCTTAACTGTCCCCATTTCTCTCACCATGGAGAGGGACAGAAATCATTAATCCAGACGTAACAGCTTTAGTTTATTTGACCCCTAACATCATCTGTGTATTACCCCAGTTATGTCCTAAATGTAAATAAAGTGGAAATATTTATTTCTAGCATGTTTGATATGCCTCTGAATGTTGAATTCAACTGCTCGGTTTCCTAATTATAAAGGGGTGATTTGTGGTTTTTGACTATGATTCTTAGAATTAGTTTTGAACCATTTGCAGATGTCTTTTGGTGACTTCAAATGGGGTCGTGTTTGCCATGTTTACAGGAAGAGTCCATATGAACGCCCCCCCCTCTTGTGGTATTCACGACCTCGTAAATGGAAAGTTTCTGAAAGCTCAGAGTTCACGACTTATGACATTTTTGTTGATGTCAGAAATGGCGGACGACATGGAAGTTCATTTTTTGGTGCATAATAAGTGAATATATTGTAATTTTAGTCATATATTGTTTTTTCTTCGTACTTTTATAATAGATCTGAAGAAAATGTTGATATTCTCAAGGGCCTCATCTTTTTCTTCTGTCATTATACCTTTGCACTTCCTGCATTATGTTTCCCGCTTGCTAGCTTGCTAAATTGTTAGCTTCTGTGGCTTCTAGACGCCGACAGTTACGTTAATATTGCTGTTGTTTATCAGAGGTGTTCTCATGACGCCAAGCATATCATGTACATGACTTCCCATATTGTAAACACAAGCTCACGAGTTTCATTTGAAGGCATTTGTTTAAACCATCAAGACAGTTTATATAATGCTTTTGAATCAAAGCATACCTGTGTACCTAATTTACTTTAAAAGGTTAAAGGAAACGTTCAAGACTTTGGGAAAAATGTTTATTTGCTTTCTTGCAGAAAGTTAGTTGAGATGAGATGATACATATCTGTATGCTACTTATGAAGCTACCACCAGAAGCTGGCTAACTTAGTTTAGCATAAAGACTAGAAATGAGGAAACAGCTAGCCTGGCTCTGTACAAAGGTAACAAAACCACCCACCAGCATGTGTAAGAAAGCGAATAAGCATATCACCCTAAGTGTTCCTTTTAAGTTAGCTGCATTAATTGGTCTTTCAAACAGTATAAAGTGAAACCTAAAAAATATTCATATCTAATTGAACTCTGGCCTTTTTGCTGCGATATGAGATAACTCATAGTTACATCATCAAGGGATCCTACAGCCTAATGGAAAAGAACATCTTATCTAACAACCTCTGACGTTTATCAGACCTCTGATATGATACCGTAGTCCCTGATATTGAGTTTTTATTATTGCACCCCTCTGATTACAGGATATGATGACTAAATCGTAAAGTATAGATTAACATACAAGGCTTTTCCTTTGTTGAGTTCCGAGTTGATGCAAAGTCAAGGAGGTCAAGACAAAGCAAACAATGATATTCCAGACTAAGACCTAAACAAGCCAAAGTGTCGTTCCAAATATGTTGCTCTTAGATTTGTTTGGTAAGGATCAACCTATATCAAATTGTAGTCCGGAAATTTTTCAATCATTCAAATTAAAATGCAAAACATTTGCTGGTTCCAGCTTCTCAAATGTGAACATTTGCATGCTTTTATTTGTCATATATATATATAAAAGTAAATTAAACATCTATGGGTTTTGGACTGTTGATGTGAAACAACCAATTTGAAGACATCACTATTTGGATGTGAGAAATGATGGGCATTGTCTCAGTTATAAAGCTAGAGTGAAGATACTGGTATCATATGAAACTAGAAAACTTAAGGAATCCATTGGTACCAACCATGCCATACTAACTTGTCGCAAAAGAGGATAAATTACGCTGCAAACTTGCACTACATTTTGGAAGGAAAAACTGTCATGGTCATTTTCAAAGGGGTCCCTTGACCTCTGACCTCAAGATATGTGAATGAAAATGGGTTCTATGGTACCCACGAGTCTCCCCTTTACAGACATGCCCACTTTATGATAATCAAATGCAGTTTGGGGCAAGTCATAGTCAAATCAGCTCACTGACACACTGACAGCTGTTGTTGACTGTTGGACTTGAGTTTGCCATGTTATGATTTGAGCATATTTCTTTATGATGAATGCAGTACCTGTGAGGGTTTCTGGACAATATTTGTCATTGTTTTGTGTTGGTAATTGATTTCCAATAATAAATATAAACATACATTTGCATATAGCAATCATATTTGCCCTACCCCATGCGGATAAGAGTATTGAATCATTAATCCGCGATTAATCTGGACAATCATGCGATTAAATATGTTAATCGATTGACAGCCCTAAGAGAAAGTTTTAGATGGATAAAAAGGCCAACAGTGGCCGAGCTGAAGATGAGTTCAACTCAAGAAGAGTTTTCTACAGCTTATAACGCAAACGACTTGCAACCACAAAGGTGAGTGTAAAATCTATTAATCTAAATGCTACTTTAGTTGTTGATACCATGAAAACCTTTTTGATCCTGAAGTTATATAAAATGCAGGGCATCAGTTCGTATGTTTATCAAGGGTCATCTTATCTGCATGAACTGGCAAGCTCTTCTGATCTGAGTGACTTTACAAAGGCAAGTTTGCATAACCCTGTGTGCTCTGATCCAGATTTATCTGGCAATAAAAACAGATATCATCTTCATGTCATGTCATCTTCAGCAGATCATTGTAGTTTACAGTATATGTGACCAATTTTTCACAGCAGCACTTAAAGTATGCTCTCCAGAGGAATCCATTACACCTCACTGTCATGCAGCCTTTGTCCCTGCCTTATCACGTCTATAAAAATGACTCCCCCCATGGATCATAGGCACATCCAGCCAATCACCTGGGAACAGGTAAGCCATCAGCACACAGAGGTTTTAGTAGCCTACGGTACATATTACAGGAATACAGCAGATTCTTGGTGGTAAAGTGGTTGCAGTTTACAAGAACTATAACGCAATCTTATAAAGATTCATAATACACTTTTTTTATCATTGCAGCTTTGAGGAAACGGCTCAGCTGACCACAACATGGCTCGGCTAACAATCTTGGCTGGTAAGTTACATTCTTTCAGTTAATTTATTCAAAGGCAGTGATCTTGTGAAAATAAATAAATAAAGAAAATGTTTTTTTTATTAGGACTGTCCCTTTTGATGTGTCTCCAGATGGGTATGCATTCATTATTTAACTTCTTTATATTACATTGCCATTTGCTTCTTAATCACCATGACCTAGAATGGAAACTTAATTCTAATCATTTCTCCCCTCTCTAAAAGTGTCTTCTACCAAACTGGTGTGCTACTTCACCAACTGGTCCCAGTATAGACCGGGTGTTGGCAGATATCTGCCTGACCATGTAGACCCCAACCTCTGTACACACCTGATCTACGCCTTTTCAATAGTCAGCCCTTCCAACGAGCTGGCGCCCTACGAGTGGAATGATGATGTTCTCTACAAATCCTTCAATGGATTGAAGAATCGGTGAGTTGTTCCTGCTTGCTGTATCAATCTATCTGCAGTCATATCCATGGTAATTTCACAACAACTAATCACATCAGCAGTTCAGAGGACGTTGGATGTTTTAGTGTGACCGGTTAAGTGGTATCACTCTGTTTTCCACATAGGGAGAGTGGGGTGATTTAAGCCTTGGTAAAAGTTTAGCCACCCCTTGTTTCTAGGCAACCATAGACAAAATCAGTCATGTGACCACACATTTTGAAGGGTCATCGAATTTATTGACCCTGTGATGGAGAGAGGTCCATGGAATAAGTGGTAACCACATTAGGGATGCTAATTTTGAAATACAATTTTAACCAATAACCGGCCCTCTAACCGATTATTAACAGTTAACCGACAAGATTAGTGCCTCGCATGCAGCGGTGTGTTTAGTAATTTGAGCCTAAAGGCCTGTGGGAAGTTGAGAGCCATTTAGATATAATTAGATTATAGTTTTAACTTGTTACGTAAATCTCAATGTAAACTGCAATGATTAAAAAAAGGAGAAATAAAAAGATGATAATATAGGCTAATAAACTTTTAACCTTTTCTAGGATGTGATTGTTCACGTTTTAGGGTGTGTCACCATCTGTCATGCCGCACTCCTGAAAACCTCTCTCTGAAGAGTCTTCACCTTTGATAGACAAGGCGTCCCAATATGGCTCAATTTATTCTCTCCTTAGGCTCAACTGACCCCCCATCAGGTGCAAGTTGAGCCAAGAGACCACTTTGTTTTGTAAAGTCACATGAAAACCGTTAATTTTAGATCCAAGTGATTATTCCCAAGGTTGCACCACACCTTGAAACATGTGTACATGTTTTAGTTGGAGACATTGCTGTCATGTCCTCACTTAAAAGCCCACTTGAAAAACCTTGATAATAAAATTAATTAAACTTTTAAAGAATAAAAATGGCAAAATAATAAGTATGCTACAACAGCATTTTTAATCTTCAATACTTAAAATTTTACTTTTAATTCTCAGGAAAGAATTAAAAGGCATGAACTTGTGTGAATCTCTGGCATAAACTAATCATCAGTTCATTCATGAATTTTTCGCCCCTGCTTGAGTATTTCTTTCTCTTATTACTCTCCATTACTCTCTCCGTCTCTCATTCACTGAGGGTCCTTTCAGACACAATGTGACAATGGCACCACTGCACTCTGAAACCTGTTATTTCTAGTGGCTTGCGCCGCGCCACAAACACTTTTTGCTGCATCGAGCAAAGCCCAACTTCGGGCACTGCGCGTTGTGATGTCTGGCGAGCACAGCTCAAACTGCGTTGTGTCGCGAGCAGCTCTCTTCTGCCAGTAAACAACATTAGGTGTAGCTGTATTATCGTCCGGGTAGAAACAGCAGGGCTTATACACGCTGTACAGTACCAGAAATAGGTTGAGATAATAAAAAGGTAAAAAAAATGTGAACATTTGTCATAAATCAGGAGAAATGCGGGAGAATTGTGACCCCGGAAGGAAACCGGGAGAGGGCAATGAAAAACGGGAAAATCAGGAGGGTTGGCAAGTATGCCTAAAAGTCGCCTCAAATAAAAACCGGCTCAACTCACCCCACTCTCCCCTAAGGAGATTGTAAAAATCACTTAACTGTTACATTAACTGCAGCGGTGGAATTTTAACTAAATAGAAAGAAGAGGTCACAAGAAAACACAGACCTATGCACGAAAGAAGAAAAAGATGAAAAAAAGCAACAAAAAAAAGGGAGAGATAAATATAAACAAAAATATACTATATAAAATTAAAAGAAATGTTTTGCAGGAGAAGCTGAGCGTGGGTAAACTATGAAATCAGGAAGATTTTTAGTAAGATTTTGCATGCAGGACTTTCACTTGTAATGGAGTAATCTTGCTTTGTGGGACTGTTACTTTTACAGTGGAAGTAAAGGATCTAACTTCTTCCTTCACTAGTTACTTGTTAATCTACATGTTTATCCTGCACAGAAACCCCCGGCTGAAGACTCTGCTGGCTGTTGGTGGGTGGAACTTTGGAACTACACAGTGAGTCCACAAGGATTCAACAGCAAGGAATCATGAGGCTGTTGAATGACATTATCTCACATAATAATGAGAGCATTATCAACGGTGTTGCTATAAAATGTATTACATGTTTACAGATTTACCATCATGGCTGCGTCCCCTGACAACCGCCAGACATTCATCCAGTCTTCTATCAGATTCTTGAGACTGCATGGCTTTGATGGGCTGGATCTGGACTGGGAGTATCCTGGAGCACGAGGAAGCCCACCAGAGGACAAGAAGAGGTTCACAGTCCTCTGCCAGGTCAGTTTGTAAAACCTATACCTCCCCTACTGCCACACCAACACAGCATCCAGATTTGAGATAATACAGTGATGAGACTTTAAATATTTTCACATCGTACACATACGTGGTTTCTGTCTTTGTTTTCTTATAGCCCCTCTCTCTATTATATTGTTGTCTTTTGGCATTTTGCACTTGAAAAATGTTGGATAAACATGTTTAGAAAAAGTTGCTCAAATAAATATGTACCTGCTGTATTTTTCATTCATTGTGATCTTTTGAACCAACTTGAGTAAGCTGTAGCACCAAGAAGGCATGCTATTGAGTTCATTAGACATAAAAAAAATGATGGCAACAAAGTGACATTCAATTTGATACCGAGGTAATATCATTTATTTTATTTAGTGAATCCAAATAATTTTTATCCAAATATTTAGTAAGATAATATCAATTCCACCCAGATAATTAGTAAATCTAAATAAATTCCACCCAGATAATTAGTAAATATAAAAAATTTAACCTGGCTTATTAGTAAATATAAATCAAATTAACTCAGATAATTAGTACATTTAAATCAATTAACCCAGACAATTGGTAAATATGAATCAATTTCACCCAGATATCTAAATTACTTTTGCTCAGTTTCTCAGTAAATATACATCAGTTAACCTTGTGAAATTGATTTGGATTTACTAATTATTTTTGTTTAAATTTAGTTAATTTATTCAATAATATATTTTTAATCAAAATTGCAGTACTTAAAAATCTATTCATTGTATTACGTGCCACTTTGTTAACATAGTTTTTTTAAGTAACCATTGGTCACAGTTTTTAGGGTGCCTGATTATCCTTGACTATTTCCCTGTTGCGTTTAGGAATTACTCACCGCCTTTGAAAAAGAAGCCGCTGAGACCAAAAAACCACGGTTGCTGCTCACAGCTGCAGTGGCTGGTGGGAAAGGAAACATCGACAATGGATATGAGATTGCTGACGTTTCAAAGTGAGTTCCTGTGACGGGGAGTTTCTTTAGCTTTAAAGGTGAAAAAAATATATGCTTTTTTTAATTTTGTGACATCATACTTATCTAACAGGTTCCTAGACTTTATAAATGTCATGACCTATGACTTCCATGGAGCATGGGACCCGTTCACTGGTCACAACAGCCCTCTGTATCGCAGCTCTTCTGATCAGGGTGACAACATCTACTACAATGTGGTGAGTAAAATCCTCAACAAACTCATCCTCGGTACCCAAGAAGCTGAATACCTAACATGTTTTTGTTTTTAAAGGCACAATGAGTAGGTTTTTTCTAAAACACAATAGACTAAAAAAAAAAAAAAACTTGCTCAATCATCACTTATGACTCGCTAGACGTGTGTAGTTCGGGACGTTTCTGGGCGTCAGCCTCTGTAAAAATGTATAGTGACCAGCTGCCAGATCATAAGCACGCATCGAAGAGGAAGCTATGAAAATGTTGGACACAGCGGTGAAAGAAATCCACCAAATATATATCTAGCGAGGCGAAATGCCAAGCGGACAAAGCTCGTTCTAAAATGAGAGCGAATCTAGGGCTGGCAAGCACCGTAACCCTCGTCGAGCCGGGGAGGAGGTGCCAACTTTGAATGTTGTGTTTGCAAACCGCAACTGACAAATCATTGTGCCTTTAATATTATTATTTTTGAAATTTTCTTTCCACAGGACTTTGCTATAAAATACTGGAGAGACAAAGGAGCTCCTCTTGAAAAGCTCATACTTGGTTTTACTACGTATGGACGCACATTTCGCACATCATCAGCAGCTAACGGTGTTGGAGCGCCAGCCAGCGGACCAGCCTCTGCTGGGCCCTACACCCGTGAAGCTGGGTTTTGGTCCTACTACGAGGTCAGTGAAGGTTCAACACAAGAGCAACACTGAGACACAATTTAATTCATAACTAAATTGAAGTCAGTGCATATTTAATTAAGCCCAACATAAATATAAAGTTTCAAACTAAGACATCACAAATCATGTCGAGGATGTTTAAGTATAATTTTCTTCCATTTCTACAGATTTGCACTTTCCTCCAAGGAGGCAGTGTCCACTGGATTGATGAGCAAATGGTGCCCTACGCCATTAAAGGAAATGAGTGGGTTGGGTTTGATAACAGGCAAAGCTTTGAAATCAAGGTAATGAATATCCTCCACATCTATGTTATATAAAGATAATATGAACAAGATAAAAGGAGCGTATCACTATCAGTACTTGCCAGCTATCAGTATCTTTGCTTCCTAAATTAGCACATGCAGTAAGTATAGATGATTAAATGAAGCTGCACAGGCAGCACAAACAGTTTTTAATACCTTACATTGAGCAGAAGGTGGCACTCTAACTTCAAACTGTTTGGCAAACATCACCTCTGGAATCGTATTGTGTGGTGATGACAGTGTTTTTTGCATTTTTGCTTTGTCATGTAAACACCCCAAAAAGCAGAGCAAACAATATTTAACCTACTTTAAAGTAGGCACAATATGCATGATTGAGTCAATCTACTCTCAGACTGGACCAATGACAGCAGAGCTGGATAACACTATCAGATACTCACATATAGGAAACAACATGCTTTTATGGGAAAAAAAGAGCATCGCATGATTGTCGAGGATTAATCGCAAATTAATAGCACATTTTTTACAAGTTCAAAATGTACCTTAAAGGGAGATTTGTTAAGTATTTAAAACTGTTATTAACATTGGAGTGGGAAAATATGCTTGCTTTATGCAAATGTATGTATATATATATATTATTGGAAATCAATTAACAACACAAAATAATGACAAATATTGTCCTGTCCTGTTGTGAGACTCGTCGGTACCCATAGAACCCATTGTCATTCACATATCTTGAGGTCAGAGGTCAAGGGACCCCTTTGAAAATGGCTACAACTGTTTTTCTTCGGCAAAATGTTATTTAGCCTCCTTCCCGACAAGCTAGTGTGACATGGTTGGTACGATTGGATTCTTTAGGTTTTATAGTTTTGTATGATGCCAGTATCTTCACTCTAGCTTTAAAATTGAGCCTGCTACAACCTCCGCAAGATCGTTAATGCGTTAATGAAATTAGTGGCGTTAAAACTATTTTGCGTTAATGACGTTTACATATATATGAGTGTAAAGGAAATGAGTGGATTGGGTTTGATAACAGGCAAATCTTTGAAATCAAGGTAATGAATAACATATCTTCCTCCACATCTACAGTATGTTATATAAAGATAATACGAACAAGATAAAAGGAATATCTATCAATACTTGCCAGCTATCAGTATCTTTGCTTCCTAAATTAGCACATGCAGTAGGTACAGCTGATTAAATGAAGCTGCACAGGCAGCACAAACAGTTTTTAATACCTTACATTGAGCAGAAGGTGGCACTCTAACTTCAAACTGTTTGGCAAACATCACCCCTGGAATCCTTTTTTTGTCGGGTCATGGCAGTGATTTTTACATTTTTGCTTTATCATGTAAACACCACAAAGCAGAGCAAACAATATATACCTTACTTTACAGTAGTATATATACATATATTTATTTATATATATATATATATATATATATATATATATATATATGTATATATAACACATGTATTAGATAAATTATGTTGTTGGATTATGATGTTTATTTGACAATGTCTGACAAAGATCTCTTTTCGTTAGAAACTTGCTTTGTTGCTTTGTTAAATTAAATCATATTCTGGCATGAGGCCATGCTAGACTATTCAGGGGCATAGTTTCTCCTTCAGCTGGATTGCAACTATATTCTTCCCTCTGGATGCAAACTTCTCCCACATGGGCTTTGACCCAACTAATCTCTAACCTCTGTATTTCCTATTTATGTTTAAATAATGTGTTACACTTGCACTGGTTATATGTATCAAAACAACACAACTTGCATTTAAACTGACGCAATCTCTATAACTTAAATCCCACAGGCACAGTACATGAAAGATAACAAATTTGGAGGAGCCTTCATCTGGTCTCTAGATCTGGATGATTTTGCTGGACAGTTCTGTGGCCAGGGAAACTATCCCCTCATTAGTTATCTGCGCTCTCTTCTGGATTCAGGTAAACAGAAATCAGACCTCAACACTGCACCTCATGTAAAACTTTAATCATCTCCACTTAACAAGTAAAAGCTTCCATAATCTCTTGAATTCAAATTGTTTTTTTCTTTTATCTTACTAGATTTTCCACCTCCACCTCCTGTAACCACACATCCACCAGGGATCAGCAGCACGACTACTGCCACTGCTCCTACAACTACCAATGCCAAAACGACCACCCCAGGTGTTGAGTCTGGAAGTGGTTTCTGTGCTGGGAAGGAGAACGGCCTCTACAAAAATGACAAGAACCCCAACTCCTTTTATCAGTGCGTCCACGGAATCACATACGTCCAGCTATGTCCAGCTTATCTTGTTTTCAGTGAAAGATGCAAATGCTGCGACTGGCCTTAAATAAATGTCTTCTTCGTGAAACAAAATAGTGTCTTTTATTTCTAAAAAAAATATTTCATTTAATTTAAATAATTAAATTAGTACAGACTATTCCAATGAATAAAAACATGATTACATCATTCTGACATGGAATTTAATTAAAATTGAATGGTAATGAGGACTTTAATTTGTTAACACATTTGAATGGTGCCTCTCTGTAGTTGGGGGTTGAGTAAGTGAATTGAATTTTAAGTCAAACATATATGTTTTATATTTTCTACTCTTGTGGGATAAGAACTTTGAAAATCAATAAAATATGTTTACAAAAAAAAGGAGTGGGATTCACTTCCCAGCAGGACACAGACCCTGAACAAACAACGCTGTGCCTGGTCTGTCTAAAGTCCAAAGAAACACAAAAAATGCAGTCATCTGACTTCAATGCCATTAATGCTGAAATACTGTAGATTGAAAGCTTGTGAAGAAATTGTTGAATTGATGCCAATCAAAGTGGGAGATGCATGATTAATATACATGTCAGACAAGCCAAATAATTAGAAATTATCAGCGACAGAATGACTCGGACTGTAAAGATGGTCACGCACAGGTTGTTTTCTGACTTGGATTGGCTTCTGTTATTTGACGAACTTGGATGACGCAACAGCTTAGTGTTCTAAACTTTGGAATGAACAACTTGTCAATTTGTTCCTGGTTAATGATTAATCATGGTTTGTGTAATTTATAAGCAGAAGAAAGCTATTCAGTTCCCTCTTTTTGACATGACAAGAGCCCATCCAAACACAACCACCATGAGCAGGTTAATTCTAATTGCAGGTAAGGCACAATGAAAATTAAATTGTTTTCACAAAATCTGTTTTATCCAATATTTACTAACTAAATATGTAACTTTGAAGGTCTCTGTCTTTCCTTTGGCAGTTTTGGTGAGCTCACAAGTTATATCAATAATTAATATTGAACAATCTTAGTAGCAACTGGACAAAGTCTAAATTGTTTAAAACAATTTCTGCTCTTCCATGAATAGTGTCATCCTCCAGACTGGTGTGTTATTTCACTAACTGGTCCCAATACCGACCTGGCAATGGGAAGTTTATGCCTCTAAATATTGATCCAAACCTGTGTACCCACCTGATCTATGCCTTTGCTGGTATTAACGAGGCCAATGAGTTGGTCACCATAGAATGGAATGATGATGAACTCTATAAAACCTTTAATGGACTCAAACAGAGGTCAGTCCGACGTTTCTAGCATTATCTCTCCAAGATGTGGTGCACAGTAGCAATTGAGGCAACTAAATGTATAAATTTCCACAGGAATCCGAATCTTAAAACACTGTTGGCTGTTGGAGGCTGGAACTTTGGAACACAAAAGTGAGTTATTTACCATAAAACAATTGATAAAGATCAATGTATTGTATTTATGTCTTCTTGAAAGCAGTTTCTTTTCTCAAAATTCTACCTAGATTCACAACAATGGTGTCAACACAAGCCAACCGAAATGCATTTATCCAGTCTTCTGTCAACCTACTGAGAAAATATAGTTTTGATGGACTTGATTTGGACTGGGAATACCCCGGTTCAAGGGGAAGTCCTCTGGAGGACAAGCAGAGATTCACGCTGTTATGCAAGGTCAGGTCAAATGACTGCTCAGGAGCCTCATTTATAAAACTCCTCACTAAATGTTTGCGTATGTACAAATGACAAAATTCACGTACGCCAAAAATATTCTGATTTATAAAACCAAGCCTGTCAGATATAAATCCCAAATCAACTTGGATTCGTCCACATGTGGATCGGCCTCATATCCCGCCCTATACACGCCCACACTCAACCATAAATGCTCAATGCATGTTGATACATACACTGTAAATGAGCCTGCTGATCAATGCTTCTTTACGGTGAAATCACAGCAACTACCGAGAGAAAGGAATTTTTCTGATTAGTTGACAGTTGAAGTTAATCGGTATCGGGAAGGAAAAAATGGTATTGGAACATTTTATTTGAAAATGGAATTTGCGCATTTCAAGCCCTTTTTTGTGTGTATGCATGGTTAGAAATGAGGCCCCTGGTGTTCACATGCTGTTTAACATGAATGACAAAGTGACTTTACCATGATTCCATGGTGTACAGGAACTCCTAGAGGCCTATCAGGCTGAGGGAACAGCAACTGGCCGGCCCAGATTAATGGTCTCTGCTGCTGTGGCGGCTGGCAAAGGAACTATTGATGCTGGTTATGAAATCGCAGAGATGGCAAAGTACACCAAAATGTTTCTCACATTATCCCCATTATTAGCTGTCATCACGTTTTGGTGAACATGATCTCACATGCATTTCATCAGGTACCTGGACTTTATTAACGTGATGACGTATGACTTTCATGGCACCTGGGAGAGCGTGACAGGACATCACAGCCCCTTATACAACGGATCCCATGACACCGGGGACCATGTCAACTTAAACACTGTGAGTATGGGGATTCATTTTTTAGCAGCATAACAAACGTTAAGACGTAGGCTACTTTACTCTCCTCTAATGTCAACTCTCTCTTTCTGTTTCTTTCTCAGTAAGTGCATTTCCATACACCTGTTTTTATGCACATTTTCAATTTGCATGTTTTGGAAATCCTGAAAATCTAAAAACAAAAGTTGAAACATTGCAAAAAGCTTTTAAGCTTGGCCGAGGTGGAAAAGTCCGGGCATCGATTAAAGCAAATTGGAAAACAACTTTGCAAATAAATCGCAATTCACATAAAGCATGTAACTTAAATGTCCACTGAAGCTTCCGCTCAACTGAGATGAAAAATAGCAGCAGACGAAAACATCAGATCTGTGAGGAGCGTTGAGGAGACTATAACAGTCCTCAAATTAAAAATGAATCAAACATAAATGCCATATTTCCATCTTGTCCATCTCTTTTATTTATGCCATCTCAAAGAGTGCTGCTAGAATGAATCCTAAAAAACGGAAATTAGTTAGCATTTTAGCACTTCCGGTTCCGTTGTCTCAAAGTCAGTGGTTTGTTTTGAATGGGTTTTTAGTTAGATGCCTGAAATAAGGTCTGTGATTAACACAAGCTTGAGAGATTTTAATGTTTTAATTATGATATAAAATATGTCAGTAAATATCCCACTTGTGAATTTTTAAGCTTTTACGTGTCTTAAAAAAGGTGGTTGCTAACAAGTGGCTAAATGACACTACAAAACGTCATCACGCCGACTCGTCCGCCTTTACAGCCTCGATGTGTATACTCGTGCTCATGCGACCGTAGTGTAGTTAGTTTATAGCCTAACGTTCTTTACTTTTTACTTCTAGCGATTACATTTTCGCTTCAAATAATAATAATTTACAAGATTATCTTGCTGAACAAAACGTATAAGTATCATAAACATTTGTTTGTCACAGAACTTATTTTCTGCAATAATCCAAAATCCTTTTTGTCGAGGGAGCCATGGCAATGCTAACTTCCAGGTTGGCCTACAAAAATACTTCATCCCTGCCGCACTCTATTGTCTTCTCCTGCAATGGTTTAATGGCGACCGGAGAATACGCGTTAGGAACTGATTTATCTCAATAGCCGTAGCCGTGTTTCCGTTTACATATCTTTATGCACATTTTGAAGTATGGCATTAGAAAATCTGTATGGAAATGGCAAAATTTCGATAAATCTCGTTCAATTGCGGAAAAAAAGTTTTCACGCTCGCATGAGGTGATCTTTGCCTTTGCCGGAAAAAAGTTGAAGCGCTAAATGGATTATGGAAACGCCTTTGCCGAATAAATTCTGACGTGGTGAACATGTAACTCACATGACCAATCAGCTGTTCTGGATATCCCCATAACGTGCAATTGCTTGTGTTCGTATCCAAACAGCATAAAACATGGCCAATGCTATCTGACATGAAAGAACAATTAAAACTTGCCCGATTTAATTTAATTGACTTCCGAGCAAACTATGCTGTAACCAAGTTTATGCGCCTCAAACCAGTTGATGGAAATGCGCGTAATTTGTGTTTCTTACTTTTTGCGACAAAAGTTTGCCTAAAATTCGCTTGACAATTGAATGGAAACACGGCTAATGAGCCCAACTTCTTATATTCACATAAAAATAGTAGATGGAAACACGCATTCATTTGCAATTTCTCCTGCAAAATTTGGTTAAAATTTGTGCTACATTTGGTTTGAAACTTGACTTCTGTCTGTCTCTTTTCATTCACATTTCAGGACTTTGCCATGAGATATTGGAGGGACAAGGGAACACCTGTAGAAAAGCTAAATATGGGCTTTGCTACATACGGGAGAACATTTCGACTGTCTACTCAATCCTGTGAGGTTGGAGCACCAACCAGTGGTGCCGCTGCTGCTGGTGTTTTTACAAGGGAGGCTGGCTTCTGGTCCTATTATGAGGTGAAACCTGCAACAACTCATTGAATTTAATGTTTTAATAATGTTACTGATGAAAATTAAATGGTATTTTATCATGAAGTCATCAGCTTTAATATATTAGTTTCAAATTTTGCATTTAACTCTCTTTTCAGATTTGCACTTTTCTTCAAGGGGCCAGTGTCCACCTGATTGAGGATCAGAAAGTTCCATATGCGATCAAACTAAATGAGTGGGTTGGATATGACAACAAAGAAAGTTTTGAGACGAAGGTAGTTATGTGTTTCTACAAAAATGTTGCTCATTTCTTTTGCTAGTTAACAAAACTTAAATACAATGATAAAGTGCATACATTGTTGAAGTGTTTCTATCATTATTTATTCAGGTCCGTTACCTAAAGGAGAATAGATTTGGAGGAGCTTTCGTCTGGGCTCTGGATCTGGATGACTTTAAGGGACAGTACTGCGGACAGGGGAACTACCCCCTCATCAGCTATCTCCGCTCTCTTGTAGCCCCAGGTGAATGGAAATTATATATTGCTGGTTGAAATAGTTTCTTTCATAATCCACACAGCATTCCTTTATTGACAGTTGTGAACTTGTAGACTACTGATAATTTACTATTATTTCTACAGATCTTCCTGCCCTTCCCACTACAGACACCACCCCAGATCAAGTGACTCCATCTACAAACATAGATCAACCTCACACCTCACCTCGCCCCAGACCAGTAATCACTACTTCATCCAATATCCCGGACAACTTCTGTGCTACAAAGGCTGGTGGCATTTATGCCAAACCTGATGCCCCAGGTTCCTTTTACAGTTGTGCCAACGGCATCACCTGGGTCCTAAACTGCCCAGCTAATTTGATCTTTCAAGATAGCTGCAAATGCTGTAACTGGCCTTATTTGTAGTTATCAACAGTGAGCAAAAGTAATTCTTGTTGATTTACAATTTTAAGTTAAAGGGGACCTATTATGCTTATTTTCAGGTGCATACTTCTTGTATTTGGGCTTTTCTTTTCTCATATCGGCTGTGCTGCAGTACCTCTTTTCACCCTCTGTTTGAAATGCTCTGTTTAAGCTCTATAATATATACTATAATAAAAATATACAAAGTTGACATTAAGAACTTCATCAGAGGCCTGAACTTTCATGGCTCACATCCTCTGAGACCTGATGATCTCACACATGTCGAAACAACACTGTGCCCTACGTTAAAAACACCATAAATAAGTTAACAAATATTGTCCACAGGTACTGCATTTAGCATAAAAAACATGCTCAAATCATAACATGGCAAACTCAAGCCCAACTGGCAACAACAGCTGTCAGTTCAACTCAAAGGACCCCTTTGAAAATGGCCATGCCAGTCTTCCTTCGCCAATATTTAGCATAAATTTGAAGCGTTATTTAACCGTCTTCGCGACAAGCTAGTATGACATGGTTGGTACAAATGGATTCCTTAGATTTTCTAGTCATTCCAGGTGCAAAATCTGGATCTTGGTCCTGAGCTCTGGAGTTGAGTTGAGGACGCACCTGCGCACATGAGGTATCATCCGTGTCTCTGTTATGAAGTATGCCGGTTGGGATCATATTATATTGTTTGAATGGAACATTATAACATAGATGTAACATAACAGTAACCTGGTTATCCATACACGATTTTAAAAAGCGGTGTGAGTAAATTAAATGTGGGGGTAGCAAAATAAGTGGCTGGTAGTATGACAGTGAGAGTCAGCCCCAGTCATCAAGTGTTTAGTGCTGTGTTTTTTTGTAATACGCCCATTGGAAGAAGTGACCTTTTAAAAGTAAATTGGGCATCTGAAATTAATTACAAAAGGTGAGCCTGCAGCTGGTGGCACCCTCGGCCACCGCCTAACTCCTAAGCCTACTTATGGGTGTGGATCTAGAGGCCTTAACCACATAAGATTATTTTCAAATTAGCCTGCAATGTCTGACACACCAATGAAGTAAATGGCACAGCTCATTTCAATGGGTGATTAGGCTGCCCTAACCTAACCTTGCTGTTCTACACCTCATTAGATTGTTTCCCGAGAGTACAAACTGTTTTCATTAGTCATATTCTCATGCTTTCGCTTTCAAAACAGGTACAACAGCACGTGTGTGCGTGACATGCACTTACAGGGAAGGGATTATGAATGTACAGATATCATTAACAGTTTGGGTATTTTTGGGTATTTCTTACAACGTATCTTTGAGTTTCAATCTGATCCACCACAACTAGATGGCGTAAGTGATATTATTAAACATAAAAAAAATACACCTCTGCTGACAAAGTTAGTAGGTTATTAGTTCTCTAAGAGGTCAAAAGTTATCCAAGTATATTCTGGAACCTCTTATATTACTCATATTTTGGAAGATCCATGGAGGCATTGTCGCTAAAGATCTTTTAAAGAGCTAAAATTATTATTATTATTTTTAAAATCTGGTGTTCCTAGTAACTCCAGGGGTTAGGGTTAGGGTTCTCTTCCTATATCTATTCTACCCTGCATACCTACTGTACATGGCGCTTTTACAACATGTTGATAAAATATACATAGCTATAAATGACACTAAAATGAGAATTAAATTAGAAAATTAAATTTGCACTTGGTATTTATTTGAACTTTCTAAAATTCTAAAACCATTAATCATGATAATTTGTTTGCAAAATTAAAACAAGAGATGTAAACAAGTCGTAAAACAGTAAGTAAAAGTGACAATACTGATGAGCTCAAGAGCTCAAAAGTCTTAAGGCCTGCGGGATGAATCTATCCCTGAGCCTGTTGGGACCAGATACTGCGGGACCAGATACCATGGTACTGTCTGACGGACGGCAGTAGGCAGAATCGTTTGTGGCTGGAGTGGTTGGGGTCCCTGATAATCCAGGTGGCCTTCACGTACTGCAAAAAGATTATTAAGAGTGCCAATAGATATTCATCAGATATGTGGGTTTACTTATAAATATATTTTCTTGCCACTTTCTCTCCCTTCACTTTTTTAGCAACTTCTTCAAATGTAGACCAATTCTCAAATTCATTGTCATAATGATACAGGCTGACCATCTTCCATCAAGTAATAACATTTAAAAAAAACAAAAAACTATCACATTTAATAAATGTCTGAATAAATCTGGGTTATATGTAATTCTTTCTTTTCTTTACTTCTATAGGCTACATGTATTTTCTTTCTTTTTATATGAATGTTGTCTGCTGATTTGGTGAACTCTTGTTCCTTTTGTGTGTTTCTTATTGCCATTTGTATGTTTTCTTGTTGACCAAGTCAGAACTTCACATGTATGCTAATGTCTACTACTGGGTCCATACAATCTAAAGTTAGTCATTGGTTAAAAAAAAAAAGGCGCACCGCTGGCCACAGCTAGCCACCAATGACGTAAATGCCACAGCTCATTCCAATGGGTTAATAGGCTGCATCTTTACTGTTCTACCCTCATTAGAATGTTTCCTGAGAGTACAAACTGTTTTCATTAGTCATGTTCTCATGAATTTGCTTTCGAAACAGGTACAACAGCACGTGTGTGCGTGGTATGCACTTACAGGGCAGGGATTGTGATGGTACCGATATCATGTGAAACTAGAAAACCTAAGGAATCCATTGATACCAAACAAGATACATTTTCGCGAGGAAAAACTGGTATGGCCATATTCAAAGTGGTCCCTTGACCTCTGACCTAAAGATAAATGACTGAAAATAGGTTCTATGGGTACCCACGAGTCTCACTTTTAGAGCCATGCACACTTTATGATAATTACACACAGTTTTGGGCAAAAATCATGCAGTATAAATGTGTTATTTTCACCTATTCTAAAATGGTGTGTTTGAATATTTCTGCATACTGGGGTCCCTAAACAGTCTTGAATTACATAAATTGGGTATCACTGTAAAGCTGAGACTCTTGTGGATCTAATGAGTTCAATTGTTTTCATGTGTGATGATGTTAGTTCCAATAGTAGCCATTTCATATAGTGAGACCTATTTTCGGGAATTTGAAATAGATTTGGAAATAGATTCACAATAAGGGGGTTTCTGAGCAGTTTCCAGAACAGAAGTGCCATTCAATTGCCAAAAAATGCAATTCTTGCTGAAATCTCCTCATTGTTTTTATACCAAATCCCAGCATGGCTTTTTCTTTGGTGTTCCTCAAGGTCTTGATGTCTTAATGTAGTATTTTGGAGAAATTATTGATAATTTTTATCAATTCTCTATTGGTATTATTATACTATTGAAGCTATGCTACCAAACCAGTATTCACAAAACGTTAACACTGAAACTAGGTTGACTATTTGGCCTGGGCTATACTATGCTATTAATTACACCTGTGCACTTCCTGCTCCGACATGTCAAAATGCCTGCCACAAAAAAGACCTGTTGTTTCTTCATGAAGCAGATTAAATGACGTAATAATATTGGGTTACAGCTGTTATGTGACTTTTCCTAATTTGTTTTGCTAATCTTGACGCTTCCCTCTCTAATAAAATTGATAACACTTTGGGTATTTCTTTAGATTTCTTATAACTTATCCTTGTGAGTTGCAATCTGATCCACCACAACTAGATGGCGTAATGATATTATTAAACATAAAAAACCTCCTCTGCTGACAAAGTTAGTAGGTTATTAAACATTATCCAAGTATATTCTGGAACCTCTTATATTGCTCATATTTTGGAAGATACATGGAGGCATTGTCGCTAAAGATCTTTTAAAGAGCTAAAATTATTATTATATATATTTTTTTTTTAATCTGGTGTTCCTAATAACTCCAGGGGTTAGGGTTAGGGTTCTCTTCCTATATCTATTCTACCCTGCATACCTACTGTACATGGCACTTTTACAACTTGTTGACAAAATACACATAGCTATAAATGACACTAAAATGAGAATTAAATTAGAAAGTTAAACTTGGTATTTATTTGAACTATTTATTTGAACTCAAAAAGATTCTTAAGAGTGCCAATAGATATTCATCAGATATGTGGGTTTACTTATAAATATATTTTCTTGCCACTTTCTCTCCCATCATTTTTTTAGCAACTTCTTCAAATGTAGACCAATTTTCAAATTCATTCTCATAATGATACATGCTGACCATCTTCCACCAAGTAATAACATTAAAAAAAAAAAAAAAACTGTCATCACATTTAATTCATGTCTGAATAAATCTTGATTATATGTAATTCTTTGTTTTCTTTACTTCTATAAGCTACATGTACTTTCTTTCTTTTTATATGATTATTGTCTGCTGATTTGGTGAATTCTTGTTCCTTTTGTGTGTTTCTTATTGCCATTTGTATTTTTTCTTGTTGACCAAGATGGAGCTTGCAGGCTCCTCCTGTTTGCATGTCGAAGTGTCCTTGGGCAAGATACTGAACCCCAAATTGCTCCCGAAGGCTGTGCCATTGGGGTGTGAATGAGCATTTAGATTAGATCCTGATGGGAAGGTTGGCACCTTGTATGGCAGCCTCTGTCATCAGTGTATGAGTGTGTGTGTGTGTGTGTGTGTGTGTGTGTGTGTGTGTGTGTGTGTGTGTGTGTGAATGGGTGAATGCTGACATGTAGTGTAAAGCGGTTTGAGTGGTCAAGAGACTAGAATGGTGCGATATAAATGCAGTCCATTTATTTAACCTAACCAAGTAGTTTTGTTTGAAATCACAACGTTAACCAAATGTTGAAGTCTATAGACTACCCTGCACGTTGAAAAATAACGCTAAAGTGGTACTCAGTCTGTCAAAAAGTGACGCCCTCACTGTGCCTTTGAGCTCTGCAGGGAGTTCTCTAGTTTGTTGCTCTGATAAACATTGTCAGCTGTGAGACCTTATATAGACAGGTGTGAGCCTTTCCTTATCATGTTCAATCAGTTAAAAAGTACTATAGGTGGACAACAATCAAGGTGTAGAAACAGCTCAGAGACGATGAGAAGAAATGGGTGTCATAGGGTCTGAATACTTGTGTGATTGTGATATCTTAGTTTTTCTTTTTAATACATTTGTTTTAACATTATGGGTATTCAGTTTAGATTGGTGAGGCGGAAAGGAATTAAAACGATATTAGTGAAAGTCTTTACCATAACAAAATGGGTCTGAATACTTTCTGAATTCACTGTATATGTAGCGCATACGAGGTTGAAATTCTTGTTTTGTTAAGCAATCATTGCCGAGTACGGAGCTCAGGAGTGGCCATGGAGAGAAGAAATATCCAGGCCACAATTTAGTAATTCATGCGCACAAGATATCATTTGTTTTCTCAATTTAATTAAAACGTTCCCACTTTTGATTAATTTGTGGGCACACATTAAATAATGTTGGCCATTTTTGATGTCCTTGATGGCGGGGGTGTGGCTACATACAAAAATGGCTTCTTAATTAGAGAAGGGAATGTCATAAATTACACTTCATCAAATGAATAGTGTTTGTACTAATGCTCACCTAATGAGCTGAATGTCCTAAATTAAGACTCCTGAGAACAACATGTTTGTCTGTATCACCTCACCCATAGGTGTGCTTATAATAGCAGCTGGAGAGGGATAAAAGGTAGCAAAAAATTAAAATAAACGCACAATGGGGCTCATGCAGTAACATTCTCTTAAATTTCTCTCATCCATCGATCCATTCATTATCTGTAACCGCTTATCCTATTCAGGGTCGCAGGGGGGTGGGGCAGCTGACATTGGGCGAAGGCGGGGTACACCCTGGACAGGCCGCCAGACTATCACAGGGCTGACACATAGAGACAGACAACCATTCACGCTCACATTCACACCTACGGGCAATTTAGAGTCAACAATTAACCTGCATGTCTTTGGACTGTGGGAGGAAACTGGAGAACTCTCAGAAAACCCACGCTAACACGGGGAAAACATACAAACTCCACACATACAGACGTAGGCAAAATTGTTGGTACTCTTCCGTTAAAGAAAGAAAAACCCACAAAGGTCACTGAAATAACTTGAAACTGAGAAAAGTAATAATAAATAAAAATTTATTGAAAATTAACTAATGAAAATGAGACATTGCTTTTGAATTTTGGTTCAACAGAATCATTTCAAAAAACAAACTAATGAAACTGGCCTGGAAAAAAATGATGGTACTCTTAACTTAATATTTAGTTGCACAACCTTTTGAGGCAATCACTGCAAACAAGTGATTTCTGTAACTCTCAATGAGACTTCTGCACCTGTCGACAGGTATTTTGGCCCACTCCTCGTGAGCAAACTGCTCCAGCTGTCTCAGGTTTGAAGGGTGCCTTCTCCAGACTGCATGTTTCAGCTCCTTCCACAGATGTTCAATAGGATTTAGATCAGGGCTCATAGAAGGCCACTTCATAACAGTCCAATGTTTAGTTCTTAGCCATTCTTGGGTGTTTTTAGCTGTGTTTTGGGTCATTATCCTGTTGGAGGACCCATGACCTGCAACTGAGACCAAGCTTTCTGACACTGGGCAGCACATTTCGCTCCAGAATGCCTTGATAGTCTTCAGATTTCATTGTACCCGGCACGGATTCAAGACACCCTGTGCCAGATGCAGCAAAGCAGCCCCATAACATAACCGAGCCTCCTCCATGTTTCATATTAGGTACAGTGTTCTTTTCTTTGGATGCTTCATTTTTGCGTCTGTGAACATAGAGCTGATGTGACTTGCCAAAAAGCTCCAGTTTTGTCTCATCTGTCCAAAGGACATTCTCCCAGAAGCTTTGTGGCTTGTCAATATGCATTTTGGAAATTTCCAGTCTCGCTTTTTTATGATTTGGTGTCCTCCTGGGTCGTCTTCCATTAAGTCCACTTTGGCTCAAACAGTGACGGATGGTGCGATCGGACACTGATGTACCTTGACCTTGGAGTTCACCTCTAATCTCTTTGGAAGTTGTTCTGGGCTCTTTGGTTACCATTCGTATTATCCGTCTCTTCGATTTGTCATCAATTTTCCTCTTGCGGCCACGTCCAGGGAGGTTGGCTACAGTCCCGTGGACCTTAAACTTCTGAATAAGGAGGGGGCGACGTTCCCTCACATGAGCTGACAGAACAACAGTCTAAAGCTATATAAGTAGAGTCTAAGGACACAACTAACAGCCTGGCTTCTGGAGGTGAAAGACGACGCGGAATATCTTTATTTAACACGAGCCAGCGTCAATGACAAAATCAGTTTGATTGTATTTTTTTCTATTAGAATAAACTAACTGGCCGTGAGAGACAAAGCGCTGCGCAGCATGCGTGTTTTGTCAGACAATTGTCCTGTTTCAATTTATTCCTTATTCCAAAAGATGAAGAAAGGCTCATTGATGAAATTGAAATGATATAAATATATATCAATGATGTTATCTGATACGATACCTCCTCATTTCACTACAAATACCCATCTTTTAAGTGGTTACGTCTCTAGTCTTGACTGCACAGCTGATAGGTACGTGGTTTGTGTACATGGCGTAACATAAGTGCATATTTGACGGTGTGTAGAGAGAGCGTCTGATGTTATTAGACTATAACTAAATAAAAAGACAAATCTATCTTCTTATCTTGTTTACTTAAAGACGTATTTGCAAATCGCCCTGTATTTTTGTGGATGTGACTTTACACAACACAAATACAAAAATACGTTTGTGGGTAGTGAAATATTTGCAGATCATAGTATATATTTGTGAATTGTCTTCTGTGGATTAGAACTATTATCTACAGGTCTGCTGGGGTACCAATTGGACGAAATTCTGTAAACAAACAGGAGGAAAGTTACAAATGTCATGTGGCCCATAAATCCACAGGAAACGATCTGCAAATGCGCAAATATCATTCCACGTGTAGAAATAGATGCACAAATGCGTATATATCACTTTACATGTAAACCTTAAAATACGTATTTACAGACTAAGTTATGCATATTTGCAAATCGCCCTTTATTTTTGTGGATGTGACTTTACACAACACAAATACAAAAATACATGTTTGTGGATAGGGAAATATTTGGAAATCATGGTACACATTTGTGGAATGTCTTCTGTGGATTACAACTAATAAAGTCCAAAAAAGACTTCCATATTCCTCAAGGTCTTGGTGTGTTAATGTGATATTTTGGACGGATTGTTGATCATTTTTATCGAGTGGTAAAAAATGGTCCTATCTCATTTCCTCTCACTTACTTATCACAAATAGAACATCTTTTCTGTTCAAACAAAAAATGTATTATGGTTCATCCTTGCAGCTTTGCCATTTAATTTAGGTCATATCTATTCTTAATTCTCATGGAACGCACTGTTGTGTTATGTAATAATGCGTCTATATAATTATAGATAACAATAATAACGAGAGCTGCACGCAGCTATGAAAGGGCCCTCGCCCCTGCTCACGGGTCGGGGTTGCTGGCGGGACGCCGACCGACGCGGCCGGGCACCGCGAAACCGAAACTCTGACGAGCGCCACGACGCCTGCCGCAAGGCTCTACGACAAGCGGTTCACGAGTTATGAAGGGGGGCGTGGCTAATGTGTAGGGGGCGGGCATAACATTCACCAATGAAACAGGAACTCTCTGCTGAGTTATATGACACTTCCCACAAGACTCTACGACAAACGGATCATGAGTTATGAAAGGGGGCGGGGCTAATGTGTAGGGGGCGGGGCTACCCTTAACAAATAAAACAGGAACTCTCTGCTGAGTGATATGACACCTCCCGCAAGACTCTACGACAAACGGTTCATGAGATATGAAAGGGGGCGGGGCTAATGTGTAGGGGGCGGGCATAACATTCACCAATGAAACAGGCACTCTCTGCTGAGTGATATGACACTTCCCACAAGACTCTACTACAAACGGATCATGAGTTATGAAAGGGGGTGGGGCTAATGTGTAGGGGGCGGGCATAACATTTACCAATGAAACAGGCACTCTCTGCTGAGTGATATGACACCTCCCGCAAGACTCTACGACAAACGGTTCATGAGTTATGAAAGGGGGCGGGGCTAATGTGTAGGGGGCGGGGCTACCCTTAACAAATAAAACAGGAACTCTCTGCTGAGTGATATGACACATCCCACAAGACTCTACTATAAACGGTTCATGAGATATGAAAGGGGGCGGGGCTAACGTCTTAGGGCGGGGCTATGAGTATAATTTTTCATATACTTGTCCTCAAGACTGTACCACCATCATACCTGAGAAATCTGGGGCAGATCGGACTATGTACAGTTGAGTTACAATAACTCCCTGTTTCATGGCGAATGGCTCAAAATGGCCGCCACGCCACGGTCCGCTCGTTAAGTGAACGCTCATCATTTTAATAACTTTTCATCCTCGAGGTCTTGAGATGGTCCTAACCAAATTTCAAATCGATATGATCAAATCTGTAGGAGGAGTTCGTTAAAGTACGCGGCCAATAAAACGCAAAAATTACATAAAAATCCAATATGGCCGACTTCTGGGTGGGCGGAGCTCATTGAGTATGAGTATATTTTTTCATATACATGTCATCAGTACTGGAGCAACATCATACCTGAGAGATTTGGGGCAGATCGGACTATGTACAGTTGAGTTATAATAACTGGCGAATGGCTCAAAATGGCCGCCACGCCACGGTCCGCTCGTTAAGTGAACACTCACCATTTTAATAACTTTTCATCCTCAAGGTCTTAAGATGGTCCTGACCAAATTTCAAATCGATATGATCAAATCTGTAGGAGGAGTTCGTTAAAGTACGCGGCCAATAAAACGCAAAAATGACATAAAAATCCAATATGGCCGACTTCTGGGTGGGCGGAGCTAATGAAACCCAATTTGGAATATGTTTCAAATGATGAGTGGGATATGCATACCAAATTTCATGAGTATCGGATGAACTTTGACAAAGTTACGATTTCAACGCGCTAGGGGGCGCTATGGAGCCAGCTGGCGACGAAACACTACAGAACATTGCAATTTTCGCCACTCCCGACGCATGTTCCAATTTTCGTGAGTTTTTGGGGATGGGAAAGGCCTCAAAAACGCGATCTCGCAGCAGAAAAATAATAATAATCTGCAGAAAAACAATAGGTTCCTTGCACTTCGTGCCAGGACACCGTTGGGTCCTGGCACTTTCGTGCTCGGGCCCTAATTATATACTACAAAAGTTGTTTAGCCAGACTGACTTATTAGGGCAGAGAGAGTATCATGGTGTTAACGCCTGAAAAAAAGAAAACAACAAGAGAGGAAAACACACTCGACCAGGTCTATACCAGCATTGCAGTTGCCTATAAAGCCACTCCACTCCCACATCTTGGACTGTCAGACCATCTGTCCCTGTCTTTGACTCCAGCATACAAACCTCTGATCTGCAGACAGAAACCATCTATTAAAACAGTTCAGGTGTGGACTGAGGAAGCCACTTCAGCTCTACAGGACTGTTTTGATGCCACAGACTGGTATGTATTTGCTGAGGGGACAGATCTGGAGGGACACACAACAGCTGTCCTCTCCTACATAAACCTTTGTTCTGAGGGTGTGGCTGGGTCAAAGAGCACCAAAGTGTTTCCAAATCAGAAACCGTGGCTCAACGGCGAGGTGCGGACCCTGCTCAGAGCACGGGACTCTGCCTTTAAATCTGGGACCTCGCAGGAATACAAAGAGGCGCAGACGAGACTGAGGAGGGGGATCAGGGAGGCCAAGCGCAGATACAAACAGCACATAAAGGAGCACTTTAACAACAACGAATACAAGTGCATGTGGCAATGGATAAAAGCCATCACTGGCTACAAAGACAACTGCACAGCCCTAAGTCCCACAGACAACACTCTTCCTGATACCCTGAATCAGTTCTTCGCTTGATTTGACCGGAAAAACAAAGAGACCAACATCCAGCCTGCACTACCAGAGAAGGACCACCCGATAAAGCTCAGCCACTACCAGGTCAGATCCGTCCTGCGCGGAGTCAACATCAAGAAAGCGGCAGGATCGGATGGGGTCTCCGGACGAATCCTTAAGGCCTGTGCAGACCAGCTAGCAGGGGTATTTACCAACATCTTCAACCTCTCGCTTGAACAGTCTGTTGTTCCCACATGCCTTAAGGCAACCACCATCGTCCCTGTACCCAAGAAAACCACAGTGAACTGCCTGAATGACTATCGGCCAGTTGCTCTAACCCCCATCATCACAAAATGTTTTGAGAGACTAGTTCTCTCCTACATAAAAGCTGCCATCCCTGCCGATCTTGATCAACACCAGTTTGCATATTGGACAAACAGATCGACAGATGATGCAATCATAACAGCTCTTCATGCAGCCTTTACACACCTGGATCACAACAACACATATGTAAGGATGCTGTTTGTTGATTTCAGTTCTGCATTCAATACAATAATTTCACACAAACTGGTTCAAAAACTGAGCAACTTGGGCTTAGGCAGTTCACTGAGAATATGGGTGCTGGACTTCCTCAGGAACAGACCCCAGTGTGTCAGGATGGGTGGCCACACCTCAGCCACTCTGACCCTGTGCACTGGAACACCACAGGGGTGCGTCCTCAGTCCTTTCCCCTACTCCCTCTTCACGTATGACTGCTCGACTATTCACCCCACTAACACCATTGTAAAATTTGCCGACGACACTGCCGTGGTAGGACTGATAACCAACAACAACAAGACAGCCTACAGGACAGAGATCCAACATCTGATACAATGGTGTTCCCATAACAACCTGGATTTAAACACAACCAAAACAAAATAAATGATTATAGACTTCAGGAGAGCCAGGCGGGTGGAGACTCTAACCATGCCAATTTAAAATCTGTCATGCCTAAGTTCTTTAAAAATGTAAACTTCCCTACAAGAGAGGAAAACACACTCGACCAGGTCTATACCAGCATTGCAGTTGCCTATAAAGCCACTCCACTCCCACATCTTGGACTGTCAGACCATCTGTCCCTGTCTTTGACTCCAGCATACAAACCTCTGATCTGCAGACAGAAACCATCTATTAAAACAGTTTAGGTGTGGACTGAGGAAGCCACCTAGAAATAATGAAGATACTAAATACATGCAATAGGAAAAAACAGTAATTACTCTACAGCAGAGGAAGGACCCTGAAAGGATTATTTGCTCCTAAGTCCATTTCATACCGCCGGGGATGGAGCTGAAAGAATAAGGCTAAAATAGTGTCACGCACGCCATAAGAATACATCTAAGCAACACATTCATTTAACGGAATACACAAATGCAACTATAGTCAGATCTATTGTGCTCTAGATGGGGCAGTGATAAGTCTATTAATTTACTCATTCACACAGTCTGCGTTTTTTTTGCCTATTCTCCTTCCTGTATTTGGCAGTTTAAACTGTGTTGCTCTTAGCCTGGATTATGACTTTAAAGGCAGGGTTGGCAATATTGAGAAACTAGCAAGAGTACACTAGATTTTTAAAAATGATCCATCGAAAAACCAAGCCCAGTGTTGTCAACTAGCTGCTTACTAGCTCCAAAAGTCCCTAAATCTAGCAAGAAAGTCACACACTGACAGTCCGTAGCTTCAGGCCTCTGTCCAAAGCTACTCCTCCACTTCTATCATGACAAACATAAACATATTATAAAGAATGTGAATGGGAAACATGGCTATTTTTAGTACTACAGCTGTCAAGCTAACAGCTTGTGGAGGACTCCGGTGACGAGCAATGAGTGCACAGGCAGAGAGCGTGCAGGTAGACAGCTAGATAGGTAGACAAGTAGTTCGACCAATCATTACATTCAGGCCGAGTTAAATGATTTTAAGGGTTTATTACAGTCCTGCGACAACCACACACACCGTATTTTTTTCTCTCTTTTTTGAGCATTTGATTTATTGATTGCTGCCGGGATGTAATGAACATTTCAACTAATATAACAAAAAGTATTTCTAAAATCTTTACCAATCCTGCCATTAACTTCTTCGTATTTGTGTAATATTGTCTTACCATCCGCACACCATTGGTCAGTTGGCGGTGCTTTTATATGAGCTGATCTGTTATCTCAAACATAACCTGCTCTGGAGCAGATTAGGTGTGCAGCATAAGTTATCATGTTGATCAACCCCGGTAAGAAGTGAACCACCATCCTAGGACTGAAAGTTACCTCACCAACCTCAAATTCTGCTTTGTAGTACATGGCCCAAAACTGGGTAGAATAAGACCAGATCTGGATAGAGCGAGTGTGTGTCTGACCATATGTATTTATATGACCAAGTATATTACTGAGTGTCTTCTATGTGTCATTCACAATCAGGGACAAAAATCTATATTGAGTGTGAACCTATTATCTTTTAATACTTAAATCTCAGGATTAAGTAACACATAAACTCTGGATTATATCCAACCCGGAAAAGTATTGTGTTTCTTTCCCGTCAGATAATTAACATTGGATCTCGTCCAAATTGGCACATTAGAGATTTCCTCGTACCTGAGGAGTGGCATTAGGTGTGTCTAAATTGTGACCTGCAGTAAATCATGTCCTTACACAAACACAAACACTTAAATAGAACTCTGCTCATTATGTCAAAATAGTCCAGAAATGTGACATTCCTGCTTATTCATGACTCTACAATGTGTCTCTCTGCTCTGACGCTAATGAATCTGTTAACCCTATGAGACCTGCGATCCCAACCGACTATACTGTCTTTCTGAGGCTGTAGCAGGTTCAGTTTTAGGGCTAGAGTGAAGGTACAGATGTCATATGAAACTAGGAACATATGAAAACCCAATGAATCCATTAGTACCAACCTTGCCATGCTAGCATGTCGGAAAGGAGGTTAAATATCTCCATAGTAGCCATTTCCTTCTAGTGAGACCATTTTTTTAAACAACCTCACTGTATAAAATGACCTGTGGTGACCTCTAGGATAATCACAGCCTCATGAAACTTTACAGCCACAAAACTACAGACCTAGGGCATTCAAAATATGGATGGCTTTCCTACGTAGATTGACAATAAAAGGGTTTCTGAGCAGTTTCCAGAACAGAAGTTCTTTGGAGAAAAATGCAATTCTTACAGAAATCTCCAAATGTCAAAAGTTTTTTATACCAAATCAGAGCATGGCTTTTTCTATGGCATTCCTCAAGGTCTTGGTGTCTTAATGTGGTATTTTGGAGAGATTATTGATCATTTTTATCAATTTTCGACAAGTAAAAAATGGTTAAATTTAGCACCAAATCTGTGTAATAAATGCTATCAACCCAAAAATTGCTGCAAAAACTTATGAGACATAATAGAGCATGGGAATGGCCATCATATACTTCCATCATAATGTTCTAAGCTCTTACACACTTTTACAATTTATTTTCAATAATTAATTAATTAATTAATTAATTCATGTTTATATCTGATTTAAGACTAAAACAACTTGACTCACAGAGCTGAGCTGCATCTCAAATGAATCTTCAAGTTTCCATCTTTCAGATGATGTACACCATTTCTTTGTGATGTATACTGCTGACCTGCTGTCTCCCCCTAAACACTCTCTGTACCCTCCAAAAAAAGACAAAACGGGTCTATTGTGGGTCTCAGGGGGTTTAATGCACTGTTTCCCAAACATATTTTTTTTAAATGACAAACCATTGCAATCCACAATGCCTTATCTATAAATTGTGAGATGAGCGAATATGTGCATAAATTATTGTTCTCGGCCATTTTTACTGCCATTTCCGTATCACCATATATGATCTTGAATATGTAAACCAGCCATTTTGAAGAGATATAGGTTTGATAAATCACAACTTCAATGTATGCATGTATAATAAATACTTCAAATGATACCAAATAATTAGGCAGAGTTAACGGGCTCTCGTTTTTTTTTTCCTCTCATCAGTAAAACAAACAGAATGTACATTAGCCTACATTCAATGTTATAAGTAGGCTACAATTATCAGAACGAACATTCAGGCTACCTCATGTGGCTCAAAGGTGTACTGTAGATAAAAATGTTAAATTAGGATGGGTGAAATTCTGCTAATTTATTTGGCGACCCGAATAAAACCTCCTGCGATCCACCTGTGGGTCCCGACCCAGTATTTGGGAAACACTAGCATTAATGCAGCATTTATCTCCATTCTCTTTCTCATTAAAGTTCAGTGTAGAAAACGTTCAGGTAGCAGCTTCTCATGAGTCAGTACTCACCGTCACTTTCACCGGTTCAAATGACAAACGCTGCCAGCGGCAACACCACTGTAGCCGATAGGCGGTTTGAGGGGGGAGTTCTATTACAGTGTGTATGTTTGTGTTCCGTCAACATTTGTAGCAAGTCAATTTAGACTGATGGCACACCTCATTCGACTTCTCAGGTACGCAACAAGGAAATCTTTAATGTGTCAGTTTTGACGAGCTCTAATGTTAATTATCTGACGGGAAAGACACACTAGGCTTTTCCTGTTTGGATATAATCCAGAGTTTATGTGTCACATAGTTCTGAGACTTCAGTATTCCTATGTTAATAGGGTCACACTCAAAGAAAATAAAAAAATCCACCATGCAGGTGCAAAGTAGTTTCTGATATATATATAGTGTGACAAAGACTCCGACCCTGATTGTGGATGACACATGGTAAAGAAGACAGTAATATACCAGCCCAGTCGCACAAAAAGGCGTGTGAATGACACCATAATGGGCAAGGTGAAATAAGAACGCCGTTCTTGCTCTAGGAGTGTCATTTGTAAGCCATGTGGTCTGTATGGACAGCAATGTAAATGCATCTGTGTAAATATGCTATGATATGACGTAGAATAAAAAATGAGAAAGACGGGCGGGCGACAGGGGAGGTGGATGGGTCCCACAATCGCAGGACTTCCAACAAAGAGACCGGTGTTCGACACCAGTGTTTTGTTTTGTAAGTTACGTCAGTGAGGTTTATGCCGTGTTAGTGACGTTTCTGACATGTTTTTCGTACGTGCTCGAATTGTTGTGATTGCAACTGTTTTGATGTTTACTAGCCATGGCTTGTCATAATATTCTGATTGTAAAACTTCCTTTAATACTTTACAACTACAATGTTATAGTTGTAGTTGACCAATCACACCGTGTTCTTCACTGGTTTTCTTTCTACCTGTTGTAAAGGAGCTGCTCTGTTTCAATTGGCCATTTTATTTCTGTTAAAAAAAAAGTTTATAAGGGTTCGTCCTCGCTTTGCCATTTCATTAATAAAGGGCAAATTTAATTCTTAATTATCATGGTACTCACACTGTTACGTTATGTAATAATGCATATATATAATTATAGATAATAGTAACAATTAAAATTATTATAGTAATTATAGTCATTTAGCAGTCCTTCAGTGACATATTGCCGAAATATTTAGTTAACCATCCAACGTCCAATCATAAATACACCACAAAAGTTGTAGGAGAGAGTATCATGGAGTTAGCGCCTGGCAAACCGAAAATATGAAAATTTGAGGTACAAGAATCAGCAATAATGAAGATACAAAATACATACAATAGGAAAAAACAGTACTTACTCTACAGCAGAGGAAGGACGCCTGAAAGGCTTATTCAGAGCAACAAACAAGCAACAAACGAACAACCAAAGAACACATAGCACAAACGCTGGCAAAAAAAGAGCTGTGTTAGTCAATCAAATACATGCAAACAAAACATTTCTTGTTATGTTACTTTGTTTGTTTGTTTGTTTGTTTGTTTGTTTACACAATACAAAATAGTGGAATAAAATATAAAAAGTCTGAGCAAAAATCGAACAGGTTAAAACACACGGAAGGAATCATGCGGTAACAACAGATGTGCAGGCAGAGTCAAAAAGCCAAAAGGCTTATTGTGGGAGGAGAATACATAACAATTCAGGAGCAAAATAACTACAACAATAATATTTTTTAGAAAAATATAAATGGTATAACAGCCTACTTTAAATTCTAAGTCCACTTTGTGCATGTTGAAAAGTGTATATATATGTATTTGTGTGTGTATGTATATGTGAAAGTGTATATGTATATATGTATTTGTGTGTGTATGTATATGTGTATGTGTATATATGTGTGCTTGTATGTGTATGTATATATATATATATATATATATTTGGGGGTTTATGAATATCTATATGGCTATGGGTATGTATATGTGTATGTATGAACATATGCGTCTTGAGATAACTTCTGTTGTGATTTGACGCTATACAAAAATAAATTGATTTGATTTGATGTGTATGTTTATATGTCTATATAAATGTAGAGGTATAAGTGTAGATATTGAAATGTATGTGTACATATATACGCCAGTATCCATGGTATATGTGAATTAATCTAATATACAAACTTGTGAACAGCATCCAACCTAGTTGTTATATCTCTGTCACCCCTTTATTTTATTTTATTTATGTCATCTATTTTGTTTCTATTTAGTTTTCTTCATGCTGATGTTGTTTTCTTTTGTGTACATCTTGTTTTGTCTCTGTTTGTTTCATTTTGACTTAAAAATGTGTTTAGTATTAACTGTAAATTGAAAATGTGAAAACTATCTCGAAAAGAAATAAAGTATATATATGTAAAAAAAAATTCTAAGTATTAACTATTACTGGCTGCTAAAATCCTATCACAAAAGTCAGGAAAAATAAGTAGGAGCTGCTCCTTTGTCTTGTGCTGTGGTGCTGAGTGGATGGCACTGGTAAAGTAACTTTATAATGCATCTTTCAATTGTTCGTTGTCCTTCTAGCTCACTCACTTTTTGGATCTGGCTATAAACTTTAAACTTTAACTTTATTGTCACCGAGGGGAACATTTTTTGGAGCCAGTTAAAGTAGAACATACACACTTGGACACATGGACTAGGGTAAATAAAACATGATAAAATACAGTATATAAAACATGAATGCATCAAGTAAAAAACAAAAAACTAAGTAGTATGTTTGGCCATCGTCATTCAATCCAACCAGTTATAAGGGAAACTAATCAGCTCAGTCATCATGAGTATTTAACAGTTCGGTGGCCTGAGAGATATTCACCCTGTTAGACCTGGCCTTTGGAAGTCTGGTCTCAGCCCGGAGGGAAGAAGCTCAAGCCCTCCTCAAGCTCCATACAGAGGATGAAGAGGACACTGTAAAATATCTCAAGCCTTTGAAACTGCTTTCTTACAGAAATGTGAGACAGATCAGGCAGTTTAACACCATTGATGATATGTTGCAACCTGTGGAGAGATTACCAAACAAATTAATAATAGAGAAGGTGATAACTAACTCTACCATGGAGCTGTAGCAGAGCGCCATTAACTAACTACACACCCCAAACCAGTTTACCAGTCGATAATGGGCTTTTTTTTACAAACTGCCACTACATTGAATGTCAGCTTATAATCATTTATGGTACCCACATATTTGTAACACTGAACCTGTTCAACGATCTGACCCTTAATGTATGAATGGGCGCGTAAGACTTGCTTCTAAAATTTACACACGTATCTTTAGGTTTGGTGTCATTCAGTTATAAAAAGCAGTTATCACTATAGAAAGTCATTAACCACTGGGCCGTGAGCATAATCACTCTCCTGTAACAGGCTCACTATGACGGGGTCATCTGCAAACTTCGAAATGTGTCTACCAGGATGGGAACTTCTACAGTCGTTAGTGTATAATATGTATAAAATAGGTGACAGGACACAGCCCTGGAACGATCCAGTGGAAAAGCACAACATATCAGACATAGTGCCATTTATCTGTCAACCAGAAAATGTAAAATCCATCCAACTATGCCAGAGTTCAAATTCAAATTAGACATTTATTGGCTAAAATGTGGGGCTGAATTGTGTTAAAAGCAGATTATAAATCTAAAAACAATAAACGTGTGTGTGTGTGTGTGTGCGTGTGTGTGTGTGTGTGTGTGTGTGTGTGTGTGTGTGTGTGTGTATGTGTGTACCTGGGCCTTGTTTAAAAATCCTATTAAGAAAGTAACAGCACCATCAACCCCTCTTTTGTTCCTATATGCAAACTGCAGAGGATCCAGTGAATCCTTAACAGCTCCACAGGTGGAATCTTGCAAATGCCATTAGGAGCACTAAAAGGAGGTAGAGGAACCTGATTCTTCAACAGATTATCTGCCTCTGGTACTACTGTGATGATATAGTGACAGTTTGAGCAAATATGATGAAAAAGTTATTTCTATTAAAGTTACCGACTGTAGCTTTAAGATGCTGACCATGTAACTGCACCATCCCCGGTTATGGATGGAGATCTTCGTTGCATGTCATTTCTAAGCTAAAAAAATACTCAAGTGCATTGCTATTATCTTATATTGGGCGAGTGTTTTTATTATTCTGGTCACTCAGTTTAAATATCAAGTATTACACAGGTAATATAAGCAACTGACATCTCCCCATATTAAATTATATTAATGATACAAAAAAGTTCTTTGCTGTTGTCCTTTTGTTGTTCTTTAACTACATACTTAATATTTCCACATCAACAATTTTTAATGATGATGATGATGATGATGATGATGATGTGATGATGATTATATTATTTTATTATTTTATTTGTTATTTATAAGTCTGAAATTTTTCTTGCAGGGTTCTCGAATATGACAGACAGAAATTTGACCATGGTGCTATTTCAGTGACTACATTTTTAATTCAATGTGACCTGGCATGAGGTGACTTTGTTCTGTTGTCCCAGATTCCATCAGAGGACAATTGCTCATAGGACATTGGAACATTACAGTAATTATCCATCCATCCATCCATCTGCAACCGCTTATCCCGTTAGGGGTCGCGGGGGGGCTGGAGCCGATCCCAGCCGACATTGGGCGAAGGCAGGGTACACCCTGGACAGGTCCATCGCAGGACACAGAGAGACAGACAACCATTCACGCTCACATTCACACCTACGGGCAATTTAGAGTCCACAATTAACCTAACCTGCATGTCTTTGGACTGTGGGAGGAAACCGGAGTACCCGGAGAAAACCCACGCTAACACAGGGAGAACATGCAAACTCCACACAGAAGGGTCCCAAGCCGGATTCGAACCTGCAACCCTCTAGCTGTGAGGCGCCAGTGCTAACCACTGCACCACCATTACAGTAATTATCCCCACCCTAATTAATTGCCACACCCTGTCCTTTATCTACGTATTTAAAAACAGCACAGCCTAATATCTGTCAGTCATCAGTCACAGTTTATGCTTGACTGTGTGTTGTAATACCTTATAAAGCAAAGTGAAAATAATAATATGGATCCAGGAAAAAGAGGAATATTTCTGAAGCTGGTGCTTGGGTTTGACTATGTGATGGTACGATTGTGTTTTTCAGCCATATTTCTCACAGTACTTTCAAATCAGCTTTGCCAAAGTAGATAATTAAACTATGCTGAGTAACAAACATCCTGCTATGCAACATTTTTTTCACAAGACAAATTATCTGCCCAAACTTGTGGTATGAGGACTCATCACAACTCAAGTGTCATCTTGGAGAATGTCACCTTGCTAATTGACAGTCAAGAAAGGCAGCTATCACAGGGGACAAGGTAACAATATCTAGGCCTCAACAAGTTACAGTCTCAACACTATAAAATAGTATTACAAAATAAATGTCCTAGTTATCCATACCTGGCTTTTTGGTTGAGAAATGGTGAAATAATGCAAAAAAATACCTCCTGAATCCAGCTCAGCACTATTGACTTTGTGTGCCTCATGAAACTTAATACAATGTTGTGTGCTCCTGTTTAAATGTTGTGTCTGATTTGTGCTAATTGTCCTGTTTTTCTGGTCACTTTGTATAGATATAAGGTTTAATGCTGGCAATTACAAGCAACTGACAGCCCACAATCTGTCCATTTGTTGTTCTTTAACTACATACTTGTCTTAATCAAAATCAACAGTTTTAAGTAGTCTGAATCAATCTCTGGTGCACAATAATACTGGTGACTACAAGGTTCTCAGTCCCCTTATTAGAGTGAAAACACCTCCTGAACAGACAGTAATGTGAACATGTTGGTATCATGCTGTTCCAGTGAATACAATTTTAATTAAAAGTTAATAGGGCCTGGCGTGAGGTGACCTTGTTTTGTTGTCATAAATTCCATCAGTGTACAATTGCTCATAGGACATTGGAACATTAAAGTAATTATCCCCACACCCTAATTCATTTCCAAACCCTGTCATCTATCTACTTATAAAAGCAGCGGGACAACTGTCAGTCATCAGTCACAGGGGAGAGACAGTATACACTTCTTTGACCATTAAAATTGTAAGTATCCATTTAACTCTGACTATTATTATTATTATTATTATTATTAGCAATTATTACCAATTATGTACATCTTGTGCTCATTTTAAGTCTTAAATTGGTGTTGTTGCATGACACAGGCAATTATTGATTATTGATCAAATGTGATTGATTTTGAGCATACAGTAATATTTTCAATTTTTTTGTGGGAACAATTTAATACTATTACTAATAGTAAGTACTACTACTACTAATAGTAGTAATAAAACATTAATATTATCTTTATATTTTTCAGCTGTATATTAATAAAATTGTTCTATTTCTGCTTATCCACATAGTAGCAAAATGGGCAAGCTGACTGTAACTGCAGGTAAGGCATGCTGGTCAAGTTCATGTTTCTTTAAAGGGTATCTTATCTTATCTTATCTTATCTCAAGTCGTATCTAGCCAAGCAGATTGTTTTTGTTTTGTTTACCCACAGCAAGAGTGAATATAATTTACTCTACACTCTGGATAACCAACACTGTGTGTGTTGTGTGGATTATTCAGAGTACAAAAATAAATTATATTCATCATCAATAAACTTTCCTCTTGAATTTTTTTAAATGTAAAACAAAATTACATTCACCTGCAATGTATTGGAGTGACTGCAGAAATCTCAGAGAGTAATATCTCATTAAACTAGACAAATACAATAAAACCTATCTGTAGAAGAGGAAATCTTTGGGGTTTTATAATATTTTGTAATTTGGGTGAATTTATCTGTTAAACTTTGTTTGTAACCTAATACTAACCAGTCTGTCACTTTGAAGGTCTCTGTTTGGTCATCGCCAGCTTGGGTAAGTCTTTAACATGCATTGATCATAATCAACAGTCTTACTTGCATATAAATAATGTCCTTAAATCAACAATTGTTATAAATAACGATGTCTTCAAAAACTAATTAAAGCCATCATGATTTTCTTCCAAGTCTCCGTCTCAACCGCATCCACAGCCCATTCCCCGAAGCTGGTGTGTCACTTTAACCTCGATGCTAAAAATAGAGCGCACTACGGCAGGTTCACGGTTTCAGATATCAATCCGAACCTGTGTACCCACCTGATCTTTGGCTCTGCTGACATTAACAACCTAAAGCATCTGGCCTACAACCATCAAAATGAAGAAGAACACTATTGGTCTTGTAATGCACTCAAAACCAGGTCAGTGCTTTAGCCTATACAGTGCATTTGAATGTATTCAGACTCACATTTTGTTATGTTGCAGCCTTATGCTAAAACAATTCAAATACATTTCCCCCCTCATCAATCTACACTCAATCTCTCAATGATGTTCAATTGGGTTCAAGTCCAGGCTACAAAGTCTGGGCCACTCATGGACATTCACAGAGTTAGTTGTCCCTTAGCCACTCTTGCATTATCTTGGTCGTGTGTATAGGGACATTGTCCTGTTGGAAGGCCAGCTGTAAGAAGAGCCCTGGTTGTTCTAAACTTCTTCCATTTAAGAATTATGGAGGCCACAGTGCTCTTGGGAACCTTCAATTCAGCAGATTATGTTGTAGTCTTCCCCAGATCTGTGCCTCAACAAAATCCTGTCTCTGAGCTCTGCAGGCAGTTCTTTCGACCTCATGGCTTGGTTTTTGCTCTGATAAGCATTGTCAGCTGTGAGACATTATATAGACAGGTGTGTGCCTTTCCCAATCATGTCCAATCAGTTAAAAAGTACTATAGGTGGACAACAATCAAGGTGTAGAAACAGCTCACAGCACAAGCTACATTTCAGTGTGTTAAGGGTCTGAATACTAATGTCAATGTGATAATTGTGTTTTTTTCTTTTTAATAATTTACCAAACATTTCTAAAATCCTGTTTTGGCTTTGTCATTATGAGGTGATTGAGTGAAGAATTTAGGCTGTAACAACAAAATGTGGAAAAAAGTGAAGGGGACTGACTACTTTCTGAATGCACTCTAAATATTGAGCAAATAAAGTTGAATATTGTGTTTTGTTAAACAATCATTAATGAACTTTTATGCTCCCACAGAAATACAGAGCTCAAAACAATGCTGGAGGTTGGTGGCTCGCCCTTTGACAACCTAAAGTAAGTTACTTACAAGAACATTTAGTTCTTTTTGTGTCAGCGCAAAAGTGTAAGCAGCACTTCAACAAGTTAGTATTTTCTTGACCATGAAACTTGCTTTCCCCATTCATGCTGTATTTTTATGCTTTGCACAACATGCATGGTGCATGGTTTCATACAAACGGGGTAGCAAAAGGTGAGATATTGGTATTTGATGACATAAATAAGTTAACTTCATCATTCCATCTGCACACGCAAACAAAATATGTGATGTCAATTTTTAGCAACAAAATATTAATGCAAATAAACACTTTTATAATAGTTCAGGGAGATATATTTATACCTGATACCTTCACTGCATTATGTGAAACTCAGTGAATAGCATGGTAACCAGACCATTTGCCTATGGCTGTTTATTTGTCTTTACACACATGACCTTGTGCTTTATGTTGCTCTTTGAGTTTGTGCTATTAAACCCGAACCCTTAAATGTAGTATGTGGAGTGACTTCTTGAGAACACTGTTTTGTTCAAATGTTTACCAGATTCACTACAATGGTGGCAACAGAAGCAAACAGAAAAACGTTCATCGAATCTGTTATCAGACTACTGAGATACTATGGGTTTGATGGGCTAAACGTTGACTGGAGGTACCCTGGAAGCGCGTACAAGGATAAATTCACACTGCTGTGCAAGGTCAGATCCTGAATTTCTCTTCTGTAACAGACACTGTCAAAAATATGTCATACTGTATATACTGTGTATGCAATTATTAGAGTTTAAATATTCAAAAGTGACTGAACCATGTTTCTGTGTTGTATAGGAGCTCAAAGAGGCCTTTTTGGCTGAGTCAAAACTAACTGGCCGTGACAGTTTAATCGTCACTGCGAGTGTCTCTGCTGTGAAAGCAACCATCGATGAAAGTTATGAAGTCGCACAGATTGCAGCGCAATTGGATTTCATTAATGTGATGACATATGACTTTGCTCACTCCTCGGGAGCTGTCACATTTCATCACAGCGGCTTATACCAGGCATCCCTACACAATGGAGCCGATATATACTTGAACGCTGTGAGTACTGGAATTCATATTTTACCTGCCTAAACACCTTTCTACCTAGAGATGTCCTTTCATCCTAATCGTTTATTTTTCACCACATTATAGGCCTTTGCAATGTCATACTGGAGTACCCAGGGAGCACCTAAATACAAGCTAAACTTGGGGATTGCGGCATTTGGGAAAACGTATGAGCTCTCCTCTGCACCCAGTCTCGGAGCATCAGTTAATGGTCCTGGTGAAGCAGGCCCATACACCAGTAAAGCCGGATTCTTGGCCTATTATGAGGTAAAACTGCAAGCTGTGAATATATTTAATTTCTATCAATAGCCTTATTATAGGCTAGCCACTTTTAACGCTGTAATAACTTTCTGTTTATTTTAACACATTAAATCTAAATGTGACATTTGACCCTTTTTTTTTCAGATTTGCCAGTTTCTTCCTGGTGCTACAATCCAGTTCATTCCTGATCAGAAAGTTCCATATGCCACTAAAGGAGATCAGTGGGTTGGATATGACAACCAAAACAGCCTTGCTTATAAGGTAATCATCTGTTTAATTCAAACTCCTGCTCAGTAATTCCTTTCCAAATGACTGGTTGTACACAAATCTGGTTAAATAGATATTTTGTAAACATGACTTCAGCTGCTGAAGTGTTTTGTTCTTCATCCTCTCAGGTCAAATACATTAAAGACAACGGCTTTGGAGGTGCCTTTCTCACGTCTTTGGACCTGGATGACTTTAGTGGATATTTCTGTAAGCATGGCAACTACCCCTTCACCAGCCACCTGCATTCTCTCCTGATTCCAGGTAACCAAAATGCTAAATGTTTATCCTGTCATGGGGTGGTGGTCATCTTTAATGTAATCACCCTTCATTTACATTATTACATTTTAATATGTAGAGTGTAAATGTGTACTCTTTCTATTAAGAAATCTCAGCAATTGACACAATATCTCATTCTTTTAGGTTTTCCTAACCTCTGTATTGGTAAGGCAAATGGGCTCTACTCCAACTCTCTTGATCCAAGCACTTATTTCAACTGTTGGGAAGGAGTGGGCCACATCCAAAAATGCCCAGCAGATTTGGTCTTTACACAATACAGTCAAAGCTGTGAACATCCAACAACCACCTCCACTGAAAACCCCTGTTATGGTAGGCTATATGGGCTCTACCCCCACCCTCATTACCCACATTGTTATTACAACTGTGGTCATGGAATAGCCCACCTCCAATGTTGCCCAGCAAATTTGGTCTTTAAAAGTTCCTGTCAATGCTGTGACTATGACACAACCACCTACAATGCAAACACCTGTTTTGGAAAGAACAATGTACTCGTCCCTAACCCACAAGACCCATATTCTTATTATAAATGTATAACTGGATATGCCCACCTCCTATATTGCCCATCATATTCAGTCTTTAAAACATCTTTGTGTGTCTATCCCACACCCATTGCAAACCCCTGTCATGGAAAGCCAAGTGGGGTCTACGCAAACCATAATGACCCATATTCTTTTTATCACTGTGATCATGGAATAACCTACCACAAATACTGTCCAACATATTCGGTCTTTAAACAATCCTGCCGTTGCTGTGCCCATCCCACAACCACCCACACTGGAATCCCCTGTAATAAATTGAGCAATGGGCTCTTACCTTACCCTGGGGACAACCATTGCTTTTACCACTGTTCTAATGGAATAGCCTACAAGAAACGGTGTCCTGCAAATTTGGTCTTTAATCCATCTTGCCATTGCTGTGACTATCCCACATCCACCCCCACTGTAAACCCCTGTATTGGAGTGAGCAATGGGTACTACGCCTACACACCTGACCCACATTGTTTTTACAAATGTGCTAGTGGAAATCACCACTTCCTAGTATGCCCAAAAAATTATGTCTATAAACATTCCAGCCATTGCTGTGTCTATGGCATAACCGGCCCCACTGGAAACCCTTGTCATAATAAGGCCTATGGGTACTTCCCCTTCCAATATGACCCACATTATTATTACAACTGTGCTCATGGAATAGCCTACCTCCAAAAATGCGCAGCAAATTTGGTCTGGGATTCATCTTGTACTTGCTGTAACTACCCCCCATCTACAAACACTGGATTTTGTTATGGAAAGCCAAGTGGGCACTACGCCCACCCTAGTGACCCACATGCTTTTTACCAATGTGATCATGGAATAACCCACCTAAAATATTGCTCAGACACGTTGGTCTGGGATTCATCCTGTACTTGCTGTAACCATCCCCCAGCAACAGGACCCTGTAGTGGAAAGGGAAATGGGCTCTACTACAACCCTTACGGCGCAAGCTATTATTACAACTGTTGGAATGGACATCACTACGCCCAAAAATGCCCAGGAAACTTGGTCTTCACACAATACCTTCAAAGCTGTGGACATCCCACAACCACGCCCCCTGCAAACCCCTGTCATGGAAAGGCACATGGGCTCTACCCCAACCCACATGACCCACATTGTTTTTACAACTGTGGTCATGGAATAGCCCACCCCCAATGTTGCCCAGCAAATTTGGTCTTTAAAAGTTCCTGTCAATGCTGTGACTATCACACAACCACCTACAATGCAAACCCCTGTTCTGGAAAGCACAATGTACTCGTCCCTAACCCACAAGACCCATATTCTTATTATAAATGTATTTATACAAATGCCCACCTCCTATATTGCCCATCATATTCAATCTTTAAAACATCTCTCTGTGTCGATCCCACACCAATTGCAAACCCCTGTCATGGAAAGTCAAATGGGTTCTACGCAAACTTTCATGACGCAAGTTCTTATTATTACTGTGATCATGGAATATCCCACAAAAAATACTGTGCTTCAGGTTCGGTCTTTAAACACACCTGCCATTGCTGTGCCCGTCCCACAACCACCCCCACTGGAATCCCCTGTAATGGACTGATCCATGGGCTCTTACCTTACCCTGGGGACAACCATTGGTTTTACCACTGTTCTAATGGAATAGCCTACAAGAAACAGTGTCCTGCAAATTTGATCTTTAATCCATCCTCCCATGTCTGTGACTATCCCACATCCACCCCCACTGGAAACCCCTGTAATGGAGTGAGCAATGGGTACTACCCCTACCAGCAGCATTCACGTCTGTTTTACCACTGTGTTGGGGGAAATCACATGATGGTATCCTGCCCAACAACTTATTACTTTAAACATAGCACCCATTGCTGTGTCTATGGCCCTTGAAAACCCTGTAATGGAAAAAGAGAAATGGGCTCTACCCCAACCTTCATGACCCACATTCGTATTACAACTGTGGTAATGGAATAGCCCACCTCCAACAATGCCCAACAAATTTGGTCTTTAAACAATCCTGCACTTGCTGTAACCAGTCTTTAAGGAGTTGCACATAAATCATTTCACTGTCTAAAAGGGGTTATATGTATTCTTATATAAATGGGGGGCATTGTCAAAAGCTGTTGTAGGTACAATTTCTTCTGATTCTTCACAGTTGTTATATGTGGAAAAAATATAGATAATGGTTAAGTACTGTATGTTCTTGGGTTTTTTTTCTTGCATAATTTAATCTGACATCCCTTACTTAATTATATGGTTGTTGCATATATAGGCCTATGTAATTGTTGGTGTATCTAATGGTATGGGTGTGTTCTTGGTGGTTGATATTTAGCTAATGGTGATTGGATTTGTCTTCCATAATGACACAGATGTTACATATTGCATAAACAGTATTTATGTGCTGTGTGTCTAAATGTAAACAAAAAAAATTACGTGAATAATAATGAAATAATGAATCAATAAAATACCACAAGTTTCAGAGACTAATATTGGCGCATTGTGTTTGGTTTTGTTCTATGCTTGGTTGTTCTATGTTTGTTGCTCTTTGTCTATCAGGTTTTTGTGAGATAAAAGACACAATATAGTGTGGAAACAAGCAGTGTAGTAACTCATAATGTAGTAACTGTGCATAATGTAATCATTTAAATGTAATAAAAGCTCATAATGTAATAATCAGCATATGATGTAAGAACACCATGAGCACATATCATTTGTGCATGTCATAAGTTATTACATCATGAGAAAAGTATGACATTATAAACTAAGGGCATAGTGTAATAATTAAAAAGATAAAAAAGATTACTCTCCTTGTCTTCTTAAAGTATAGGAGCCCTTCTAGTTTTACATGACAAGTAAATTAAGGCCTTAACCTCAACTGAACTTATCTATTTGGTCTAGAGGACATTATGATCAAACAGTTCCAAATTGATGAAGCCTCTTCGATGTGTGACAAAATTCAGGGCTACAAGATATCCAGATGAGAACCTTCACAGAGATGATGCTGAATTTAATACACTGGGTGATTCTTAGCATGTAAAATATTTTTTTCATACATAAGTAAACCAATTACCGCAAGTGGAAAACCATCCTCACAAAGGAGCATTGCTGCTCTACAAGTACACAGAACAATAGGCCTATCAGAGAACAGAAAAGCATCCTCACGAGGAAGCATTTCTGCTTTGCGTTCACAAATGCGGTGCGGCGAGCACTGGGCTGTAAGGAGCGCTCACTCGACCCTCCCTACCCGCTTGCAACTGCTCAGCACTCGCTCGCTCGATGACTTTTGAGACTTTGGAGACGGGGATGGAATATACAGTGGTTGATGTCTCCACTCCTTTGATTGGTCACTTTCAATACTGACCATGACCTTTGATTGACTATTTGTTTTCTTATAGCTAATCGTTTGTTTCTTATATAGCTAATGGTAGGTTAGAACCTAGCCTGACTAGTGGGGCTACAAACAAAGCGGAAACTTCCAGAGCTGAGAAATGAAGTCAACGTGGAAGTGCCAAGATCTACAGTTCTTCAAATGACCATTTGAAGCTGGCTCCAAAAGCGAGTCAATCCCCATAGACCTCCATGTCAAAATGCCCAACTTTACAGAAGAAATAAACATGTTTACAGCCTGGTACAAAAATGGTTTTAGTCACTATAGCTAATTTCCCTGTTCATGACAACTGTACGGGGGGACCTTATATTACATTAAAATTATTACATTATGCACAGTTATTACATTATGATTTGGTAAAAGCTGCCTAACTGCCACTAATGGAAAAGCCATTCAAATTAAGGTATGAATTAAAACAGCTATTCTCATCCAGTGGGCGATCCACTGTAGAAGGACTGCCAAATGGTTGGATTCAATTTTAAAAAATGTTTTGGTAATTAACAAAGGAGGTCATTTTTATATCTAAATGTGCTCAGGAATCAAAAAACGTCAAATTAAAATGCATAATTTCAATGACTTGTTACATTTGAATATCACCATGACGCATCATCAGGTAGAGACAAATGTGTTCTGCCACTGTTAGCTACTTAACGTTCCGTCAGATTCAGGAACACAAAATGGATTGTTTTTTCAAACGAAAAAGTGATGTAGGAAACAACACTGTGCCAATAATAGCTCCAAAGTGTGTGGTGAGGAAATATGACCCTACATGCATTCATTTTGGATTCACAATGGCAGGCGGTAAAGGGTGAGGGTTAGCAGCAGGGTCGGCTTAAGGCATAGGCCATATAAGCGGTCACCTAGAGCGCCACCTTATGGGGGGTGCTGGTTGCCCTCCAAAAAAAATAATAATAATAAGTTAAAGGGACTGTTTTTAACTTCTTACACGTATAAATCATCCACGCGCTCGCATATGCGCGCACGCGTGTGGCTACGCTGATCAGACAAGACTCCAACACAAACTACACGGAAGCACCAAAACCGCAAAGTTATATCTAGTGAAGCCCGTCTTGCGTAGCGAGAAACGTTATCGTCTCCTACCGGGTGTCGGTGTCTCCCCTGTTCCTGGTCGGGAGGCTGAAGCAGGAAAAGCCAACACTAGGATCAGCATTGATTCATGGAGAGACCTTCGTCTGGTCAGCTAACATTACTGCCAAGCTGGTGAAATACAGAGTGATATTGTGGTTTTAGCTGACGTGTGTCGCCTCACTGTTTTGAGCAATGCTCGTTCATGTCTATTTAGAGCGTGCACAAGCACGAGCCCGACGCTGACTTTCATTGACTTAATGGTTAACAAGCAATTCTGATTCTTACAAACAGTCCCTTTAAAAAAACGTTTTCATCTGCTTTTTTCCTGTCTTTTTCAAGAGCATGGTCTTTCAATTTGAGAGCATGACTTATTGGCCCTGTTCAGACCTGGTATTCACATGCGTCCTCAGTGATCGGATCACAAGTGGACAGCTTTAAGTACGTCTGTTCACACCTGGCATTAGAATGGGTCTCCACATGCGTCTTGAGTGGCCACTTATGATCCGGTCTCACTTCCCCACTCTATATGCAAATGAACACGCAGTAAACACATGGCTAATACAGCAGCCAGAAAACAAAAACACAAACAAATCTCCGACAGTATGATAATAATGCGCTTCCTGTTCCCAGTCTGACAGTCTGTAGACTATGTAGCCTATAGATAAGTTATATTTTAATAAAATACAGTTGTACTGACAGAATACAGTAGCAGGCCGTTTCCATGCTGTGAGGCAGACGAGCGCTCGCCTTGTCTGTTCACCTGAGGAGCGCAGAGATCCTGCGAATCCCAGCAGAACATCAGATGAGTAGGCGGACCTTAATGTGGCCAAGGACACATTCGGGTACACACTGCTAAAAGAATGTGACCATATGTGGCCCAGACACATATGAATGTGGTCTGAAAGATCCGATCTCAATGTTTCCTCAATGCGTTTTGAGTGCATTCACACCTGTACTTACAGCTGTCCACTTGTGATCCGATCACTGAGGACGCATGTTAATACTTGGTCTGAACAGGGCTTCAGACCACATTCAGAGGTGGTCTGAGCCACATACGGCCACATTCTTTTAGCAGTGTGTACGCGAATGTGTCCTTGGGATCCGTTGGGTCTCTGCGCTCCTCAGGTGAATAGACAGGCAGACGCGAGCGCCTGTCTGCCTCACGGCATGGAAACGGCCTCTGTGCTCTACTGTATTCTGTCGGTACAACTGTATTTTATTAAAATACATCTTATCTATGGGACACATATACAGACTATCAGGCTAGGCATGCAAAGTGCATTATTATCATATTGTCAGAGATGTATCTGTGTTTTTGTTCCTCTGTTTTGCAAGGAGCTGACACCCACCCGCCCGCTCGCCTGCCCGCCCTCTCTCATCCACGATTTCTGAAGCTCTGTACCCTGCTGTTGCCTGGCAAAGGCAGCAGTGCCGGCGGAGCGTGCAGAGGTCCTTGGGAACCGCCAGTACAATAACCTTTAATTTTGGTGTTAATAAAATTTACCCAAATTCATAAATATGTAGGATATTATGACTGACATTCATGTAATATTACGTAACAACATCTGCTGTATTAGCCATGTGTTTACTACGTGTTTATTTGCATATAGAGCGGGGAAGTGAGATAAGATCACAAGTGGCCACTCAAGACGCATGTGGAGACACATTCTAATGCCAGGGGTGAACAAATGTTTTCAGAAACATCTTGTAGTGCACTGTTTAGCTGTAAAATGAGAAAGTTTGTCACCCGGCAGCCATGTTGAGGTCAGTTGAGGAAATACAAAGCACCGTCCACCAGCCGGAGCAAACTTTCTCATTTTACAGCTAAACAGTACACTACAAGATGTTTCTGAGAACATATTAGGTGAGAAATAGGAATTACAGTAACTGAATATTCATTAATATTACTATAATAATATATATTTCTTTCTTTCTTTTTTTATAAATTAATAGATCAATAGGAATGCTCTCTTAATGAAATGACCTGTGATTGGTCAAAGTCTCCCTTCATGGGCCAGATTTTCTAAAGCCTGAAAACAGAGCCATGAGGAGGTGCAGCAGTCTAGTTTTCTCTCAGAACACTTGAATTACAATATGCTGAAAGGTTATTATGGAATTTTTGACCAATGATGCCAAAAACGTTCTGCCTACTGCAGGTTTAACAGACATATTTAAATGAAAATCTTTGAGATTGCCACTTTAAGTTACAAAAGTTTAAATCCCGAATTAGAAGATATAGGATCAAAACATATTTGTCAAACATTCTTGACATCATTGTAAGATGAACTACTCCACAATACATTCAAGAAAAAAAAACGTTGAGGTTTTAAGTCACTTGTGAAGAGATCTGAACCTGAGTGAGGGTTTATGTCCATCATCATTGTTTTTCCTACTGACACATAGGGCACATTAGGTGCTAGTTTAAAATGAATGTGAGAGACTAATTTGTATATACATGACTCCCTGTAATGTGAAAAAGCTGCTTACTGCCATTCTTAGAGAATTAATACCCCAGTCAGCTGCACTATGTTGTTTTCAACTGTTTTCAGGTCACTGTTTCAGTTTGCTCTACCAACAAACTAAAACAATGCTGGCTCATACAAAACAGCTACTAATGAGCTACTGTAAATCGTCTCTCTGAGTGTTCGTCAGAGGGGATAGAAGGTGTAAAACTTTTTCTTAATGGTATCTATTGATGGGACTTCATCATCCTGAGTGGTTTGATTTCATTTTTTTAATTTATTATTTTAATTTTTAGTTATCTTTGTGATGTTTTATCTGTAGCAGTTGATTCATTGATTTAGCACCTTAAAGACACTGACGGTACATATTTGGAAGTCAGTGCTCTAAAGAGATCTCCATCCAATTTAACTTTCATTACATGTCATGACATGATATACTGTATTTAGGAATCAATTTGTGTTGTCAACTAGTCCTGTAGTATTTGTTAAGGTGGGTTCACATATTGAAACGGAAGCGCCACTCTATGTTAATCGTCCTACAAGACAGAGGAACTTCGCATGTGTCTTGAGGAGTTGAGGCATTTATTCACCGACAGCCTAAACTGTACACACGCTGCACCGCTATGCTCACAGCTAGTTACAGCTGCCTTCATCTCACCGTCACTCCGTCACACACAGTACACTACAAAATGTTCTGAAAACAATTGAGGAGAGAATAGGCATTACAGTAACAGAATATGATTCATATTTGATCAGCACAGCCTAGTTTGAAAGTTCGGTTGGAGTTTGCAAGTATTGTCTCGTGGCTCTCATAGACGGCAGCAGGAGGCAGATTGCGACCTATGCTCGAAATAAATAAATAAAATTCTAATATCTTAGTAAATGAAAAAACGAGTGCCTCTCATACAAACACTAAAGCCTTAACGGTCAATATATAATACGATGGCTGCGACAAGCGTCGGTATTCAACGCCCTGGAATGAGAACGGGGCGAAATAATATGATCAAAATCTACGAGCTTAAAAGAAGGTTTGTCTGAATATATTGGACGCGGAAACAACGTCACCTTCTGGCGTCACCTCATAACCACGTTGCAGCTACGGCGTTCAACTGGAACCATGTTGGCCAGGGACACGTCACCTTCCGACATATGCTCGATCACACGGTCCACTTCAAACAGTGTTTAGTCATGGCTGACGTCATCACAACATCACACACAACTGTGCAGCGGCATAACGACATACATTATCCACAAGCAAGCGAATTCCTCCGACTCAAAGTTCCAACGGTTCATCCGTGTTTTTTTTGGGGGGAGTATATCACGGCATGAATCTCAGCACCAGCCTCCCTCTTACTCCAGTATTCATATTCGCTCGTTAAGCTACATGTCTGGGCCTTCATTGGAACACAATCACATTAGTTCATGTGACTATCATTCGTTGGCATCCCAATAGTACACACTTAAGATCGAAGGGAAGCATCACGCGATCATCTGCACACAAAGTCATCACAACCTGTCATAGTAACGACAACAAAATGCTAGCTCCTCTAATGGCGTTCAACAGATCCTCTATACTCATGCATATAACTGGTGGTGGTGTTTCAGCTTAGCGGCTACATTGCTGCTAATCGTCAATCTATTTTATCTGGCTCCGGTCACAGCTGACCTCAGCATTCATCAGGTCATCTGTTCAGATTAATTAGTTCAGATCATTACAAGCAATTCATAGCAAATTTTGGCTAATTGCTCAATTATGCGTCTATTAATTACTACGTGCGTACTCATTGTTTTATTTTGCAAATGTTTATATTCATCATACCTCAGTAAGTGCTTCATATCATCATATTCTAATCGTCGTGACCTCTCTATTGCTCTAGTCTATGGTGACCTCTCTATAGCTCTGGTCAAAGAGTGACCTCTCTATTGCTCTGGTCTAAATGTGACCTCTCTATTGCTCTGCTCTGGTCTATCGTGACCTCTCTATTGCTCTGGTCTGTCGTGACCTCTCTATTGCTTTGGTCTATGGTGACCTCTCCATAGCTCTGGTCCAAAAGTGACCTTTCTATTGCTCTGGTCTAAATGTAACCTCTCTATTGCTCTGCTTTAAAAACAAAAAAAAGGTTCAGATTGACCCTCGCATTACTCCGGTCAAAGACAGAAAGAAAAAAAAAAGCAGAATAACTATAACTGTTTTACTTTTGAAATTTTTCTTCCATGTCTAATTTCTAATTCTGCTTAGGAATTCACAACTGCAGTAAGGTAATGTATTTCCGTAGTGTAGAAAACACTCCTTTCTACACTAATTATTTTGGGGGAAGATACCTAATCTCATCACGGCACCACTACCCCCTTTGATATACTAAGTCACTATGGAGTCTAATCGGAAACATTATCAATGTTCCTATATGACATCTCTCATCGCACTGGTTAATGGGTCTTTGTTCATACATCATGGGGTCATGCCATCATAACTATAACTGTTTTACTTTGGAAACTTTTTTTCCATGTCTAATTTCTGAATCTGCCTAGGAATCCGCAAAGGCAGTAGGGTAATGTATTTTGTAGTGTAGAAAACACTCCTTTCTACACTACTTCTTTTGGGGGGAATATAGCTAATCTCAACACGGCATCACTACCCCTTTTTATATTCTATGTTACAATGGAGTCTAATTGCCAAAGAGATTGCACTATTCTTCTATCATGTACAATGTAATAAATTGTTGTTCTTTCGATACGGGGTCTTTCCTGATTGAAATCACAAGAACCCATATTTTCTCATTTGCCTCCAGTGGTATCTAGCCATGCAGATAGTTTTTGTTTTGTTCAGCCATGTTTTTGTCTCTCAGATTACAGTGAGAGTGAATGGAATTTGGTTTGTGTAGTTTAATGGCTAAAACATTGCGTTTAGAAAATTCACTGGCAACTCTTTGCAGAGACGATGTCCCCCTTTACTCTGGAAGATCCACACAACACACATGATTATCCAGAATCCATGTTGCTGTTGAATTTTTTAAAATGTAAAATGAAATTCCATTCACCTCCAATGTATTGGGGTGGCTGCAGAAATATAAGAGAGTAATACCTCATTAACCTGAATAAATAAAAGCAAGCCTAACTGTAATGCTAGAGACCAGTAGAAGAGAGTGAGAAAACTTTTTTTGCATTATTACATTTCAGCCCGTTCTCATTCCAAGAGCGTCAAACACTGAGGCTGGGTTCGATATCCCCGCACAAGGCACCCTTTACCGGTATGAAATGCACCGGGTGATCCATTAACTACAATGTAAACCCATCCGCGGCAACAGTAAACACTCCGAGAAAGTGCGCCGGGATTTACTATTGTGACGTGTCGTCAATGAGCTGTTTGTTTGTGTCCGTGTTCACAAGGTTCAGTTTCATTTTCACTGTACAAACGTAGTAGTTTTAAGCCCAACCATGTAGGTTTTTCGTGAACCTAACTGACGCCAAGGGTAACTATAGTGGTTTTGATGCCCAAAATAAAGTGACGCCAAAGGGCGGGACAACGTGAGAACGTTTTGCATATTTTGTAATTTGGGTGAACTGACATGTGAAGCTTAATTTTTAACCTAATACTAACCAGTTTCTCACTCTGAAGGTCTCTGTTTGATCATCGCCAGCTTGGATAAATTTATAACATGCATTAATCATAATCAACAGTCTTACTAACAGATCAATAATGTCCCTAACCAGTTGGAAACTCCGGGATCTGAGAAGTGAAGCCAATGCAAAGTGCCGTAAACTTGCATTCTTTCTAATTGCCAGCAGGGGGGCGACTCCTCTGGTTGCAAAAATAAGTCCGATTGTATAGAAGTAACCAAATAACCAAGATGGCGACGGACAAAAACCTAGATGGCAATGGAAAAAATGCCGAGCTCAGCTGATTACTGATCAGAAAGTTCCATATGCCACCACAGAAAACCAGTGGGTTGGATTTGACAACAACTACAGCCCTGGCATTAAGGTATTAATTCAAACTACTGCTCAGTAATTCCTTTACAAATTACTTCAGCTTTTGAATTGTTTTGTTCTTCATCCTCTCAGGTCAGTTACCTAAAAACGAATAACTTTGGAGGAGCCTTTGTCTGGTCTCTGGACCTGGATGACTTTGTTTAACAGTTCTGTAAAGAGGACAACTACTCCTTCATCAGCCACCTGCACTATCCTGGTTCTAGTTCATGAGCCTGACCCCCAAAATGTGGTCGCCGTGCCACTTTGGAGGGACCAAGTGCACTCCAAATGCCCTTATAACCAGCTTTAAAATTATATATTACATGAATAACAACAACTACATTTCTTATAAAAAAAAATTTACTTTGTGCAGATGGTATCTGATAGAATGATCAGAAGAACTTTACATTGAATTCTGTTATTGGGGCAGTTGAAAATGGCCTCTAAGCAGCAGAAATACAAAATAATACAAAAACTCAAAAAACTTTCCTAACAAATTAATTCTCTATCCATTATTTTACGTTATCCCACTCTTACCTCATTGTCAATTTAAACATGTTACAACTGATGAGGCCCCGATTCAGTAGCAATGGGTTATATTCCAGGTGATATGTGGAAATGATGTTCACTTTTTCACAAAGGCATGAAACTTTCAGATATGGAGCCATCACAAAAACGCCTCGTGGCGGCCATTTTACTTTCCACCATAACCAAATTATGTATTTTGCATCATATCTCCTGAGCAAAACATGATAACATAGAAAAGTTGATGTCTACCTCTATGTTTTGATGGGCATTGATACGATTCACAACATCATAAACTGTTCAGGTGAATAGTTAATGGTGAATTCAGTGATGAATGAAAGTTGTATGAGGCAAATCACAGTATCTGAGAACCTAGGTTAGACTAGGCTAAACTACGACGACTTAACTAGACTATAATATCATGTCTGTTATGTGCATTAATGTTGTATAAAGTTTTAAAAGCTTAATCCTTTTGTTCATTAACCCTGACAGTACAGTGACTGTAAAGAGTAGAGTAATATTCAATATGACCTTAACAACTTAAAGCTTAAAAAGAACGTGTCAAACACAAAAGATGAAAGATACATCCTGCAGATGTACCGGGACGCGTCATCAGTGATGGAACCTGGGTTCATCGGGTATTTTGGGTGTTTCAGCATCAGAAACCCTCGCCCAAGCAACCCAGCCAGGGTTGATCACAACTGCCACACCCTGTCATCTGTCTACCTTTATAAAAACAGTGCAGTCAGACATCTGTCAGTCATCAGTCACAGTATATGCTTCTTTCACCACTATATTAGTTTCCCTTTTACTCTGATTTTAATAAACCACATTTTTACTAATTTCTTTGTTGCAGATCAGATTAAAACACAAGATAAGAAAAGTATCCCCCCCCCCGTTCCCATTACACTGGTGCAGCACCTCAAAAGAGGTGGCACCAAAAATCTCTAGCAGACTGGGTTTGGATGGACCCTTTGTCCAAGACTGGAGTGTAACAGCACGCAATAAGAACCTTCTTGGACGACCTGACTGTCACTACTACATCTATCCCGGGCAGCATGTGGATACTCCAAGGCCTAGAGAAGTTCATAAATATTTGTGTTTCATATATTCTTTTTAAGCTAAGTTGTTATGGTCATATTGAAAATTGTTAAACTCTTCTGAGTCACTGTATTGTCAGGGTTAATGAACAAAAGGGTTAAACTTTTACATGCAACAGACACGATATTATAAAGTCTAGCCTAGGTTCTCAGATATTGTGATTTGCTTCATACAACATCACTGAATTCACCATTAACTATTCACCTGAACAGTTTATGATGTTGTGAATGGCATCATTGGCCATCAAAACATAGAGGTAGACATCACCTTTTCTGTGTTATCATGTTTGGTTCAGGAGATATGATGCAAAATACATAATTTGGTTATTGTGGAAAGTAAAATGGCCGCCACGAGGCGTTTTTGTGATGGCTCCATATCTGAACATTTTCAGGGCCCCAAACTGAAGTCAAAGGTCAAATTCTGTTGACCTCAGTTTCATGACAATGTGACCGATGGATAGATTATAGTCTAAGCTTTACAATGATATATGACTTCATGACATTGTGGGTTGGTTACTCTTTTTTATACTGGATCTATGTGTAAAATGGCCGAAGAAGCCGAATACTCCTCCGCCGGCCGCCTGTGTGCCGAGATCATCCAAACACCGTCCAGAAGAGTGAGTCCAGCCAGCCTCAACACAGTCTCTTCCACGCTCACCTTCCTCGCCCGAAAGGACAGGACGAGGCACGGACAGTCATCGCCGTCACCACAGTTCTACTCCCTCGCCTCCGTGGACAACTCTCAACTCAATAAGACAAGATAAGATAAGATATTCCTTTATTAGACCTGCAGTGGGGAAATGTGCAGTGTACAGCAGCAAAGGGGATAGTGCAAAAAACAAGATGCATCAGCTAACACAGTAAAAAAGAGCTAAACAAAGTGTAACAAAATATGAAACATTTAAATAGAAGGAAGTATAAAAATAGGAGCAGTATATATAGTATTGATAATAAACAGACTATTAACAAAATTGCACAAGTGGAAAATGATATTGCACAGTGAGAATGAAATGAAATTCCACCTGAAAATGTTGCACAGTATGAATTACACCTTAGTAGTATTAATGATAATGATATTGCACAGTCATTATACAGTATAGTGCAGTTATTGTCAGTTTTTGGTGTGTAAGTGTAAGTGGTCTACTGGGAGCAGTGCTGGTTGTGGAGTCTGACAGCTGCAGGAAGGAAGGACTTGCGATAGCTCTCCTTCACACACTTTGGGTGGAGCAGCCTGTCGCTGAAGGAGCTCTCCAGCGCTGAGATGGTGTCCTGCATGGGGTGGGAGTCATTCTCCATCATGGATGACAGCTTAGCCATCATCCTCCTCTCTCCCACCACCTCCACTGTGTCGAGGGGGCATCCCAGGACAGAGCTGGCCTTCCTGATCACTCTGTCTAGTCTCTTCCTCTCCACAGCCGAGATGCTGCTGCCCCAGCAGACCACTCCATAAAAAATGGCTGATGCTACCACAGTGTCATAAAAGGTCTTCAGGAGTGCCGCCTGCACTCCAAATGACCTCAGTCTCCTGAGCAGGTAGAGTCTGCTCTGGCCTTTCTTATAAAGTGCCGTTGAATTGACAGTCCAGTCCAGTTTATTGTTCAGGTGAACACCCAGGTACTTGTAAGATGTCACCATCTCAATGTCCATTCCCGGTGTCGGGGGGAGTGTGTGCGTCTGCGGAAATCCTCCACCAGCTCTTTTTTGTTTTCCCCGCGTTGAGCTGGAGGCAGTTCCGCTGGCACCAGTCCACAAAGTCCTGAGTGAGTACTCTGTACTCCCTGTCGTCCCCATCTGTGATGAGGCCGACGATTGCAGAGTCATCAGAGAACATCTGCAAATGACAGGTTGGTGAGTTGTGGGTGAAGTCTGCAGTGTAGATGGTGAAGAGGAACGGGGCCAGGACTGTTCCCTGCGGGGCCCCCGTACTGCAGAGTACCATATCGGACACACAGTCCTCTGTCCTCCCATACTGTGAACGGTTGGTGAGGTAGTCCAGTATCCAGGATGTGAGGTGAAGGTCCACTCCTGTGTTCTCCAGCTTGTCCCCCAGAAGTGCAGGCTGTATGGTGTTGAAAGCACTGGAGAAATCAAAGAACATGATTCTCAGTGCTCCCAGGCTTCTCCAGGTGAGAGAGAGCTCGGTGTTGGAGGAAGATGACGGCGTCGTTCACCCCGATGCCAGGTTGGTAGGCAAACTGTAGTGGGTCCATCGATGGGCTCACTAGGGGGCGGAGATGAGCAAGGACCAGCCGTTCCAGGGTCTTCATCCGGTGGGATGTAAGTGCCACCGGCCTGTAGCTGCTGAGGTCCTTTGGGTGCGGAGTCTTGGGCACTAGTACCACGCAGGAGGTCTTCCACAGCTGTGGCACTCTCCCCAGGCTCAGGTTGAACATGTGTACAACAATCCCACACATCTGGTCTGCGCAGGACTTCAAGAACCTGGAGCTGATGCCGTCAGGACCCGCAGCCTTCCTAGCCTTCATCTTCCTGAGCTGATTCCTCACCTGGAGTGTAACAATATTGTTTGTTTGTTTTTTTTGTTTTTTAAAGTTATTTTTTGGGGGGCATTTTCCATTTTTATTGAGAGGACAGTGGATAGAGTCTTGGAAAGGGGGGAGAGAGAGAGTGGATGCGGAAAGGGCCACAGGCCGGATTCGAACCCGGGCCGCCGCGGTCAGGACCAAGCCTTGTTACATGGGCACCCGCTCTACCAACTGAGCTAACCCAGGCGCCCTACAATATTGTTTTTATAGTTGAAACAAGGTAATAGCACAAAGGACTATTATAAAAGAATGATAATCTAACAAAAAGAAATGGAAACAAAATGTAAGTGTGTTAAGTAAAACAAACATCTTCCTGAAGATAGTTATAAACTGTACAGTACAGTATAGTACACAAAAAGGGGGATGTAGTGTTGTCAGTGTTGTGTTGTGATACGTTACTGCCACCTGCTGGAGACATACACAAACAGAAACCTGTAAAAGGTTTTGGGCAAAATAAATGTTACCGATTGGAATACCAGATGTGGGGTCCCGAGCTCTCATTCTACATTCCTTTCTCGCCATCCTAACATAACACAAAGGTGCTCAGGAAATTTGTTCTTTAAACAATCCTGCACTTCCTGTACCATTCCCTAAGGAGTTGCACATGAATCATTTCACTGTCCAACAGTGGTTATATGTATTCTTATCAACAACTGGGGGGCATTGTCAAAAGGTGTTGTAATGTACAATTTCTTCTTATTCTTCACAGTTGTTTTATGTGGAAAAATGGTTGATAATGGTTAAGTACTGTATGTTCTTGTTTTTCTTTTCATTTGTGCATTATTTAATCTGACATCCCTTACTTAATTATATGTTTGTTGCATTTATAGGCCAATGTAGTTGTTGGTGTATCTAATGGTATGCGTGTGCTCTTGGTTTATATTTAGCCATTGGAGATGGGATTTGTCCTCCATAATAAAAAATATTTAAAAAAAATAATATATCCAAAAAGTATTATGTTAATAATAATAAAAAAAATAAATCAACACGAAAATATATACTAAACGATAAATCAATAAAATACCACAAGTTTCCCAGACTAATATTGGCACATTTTGTTTGGTTTTTCTATATTGGTTGCTCTTTGACTATCAGGTTTGTCTATCAGATAAAACAAACAATATAGTGTGGAAACAAGCTGTGTAACAACTCATAATCTAATAACTGCTCAAAATGTAATAATTTAAAATGTCATAAAAGCTCATAATGTAATAATCAGTATAAACAGTAAGAGCACCATGATCGCATAACGTTTGTGCATGATGTAATATTATTATAATGTTATTACATGTAATGTTATTACATTATGAGAAAATTATAACATTATGAACTAAGCAAAAAAAAGTTTAATAATATAATAAATTCAGAGCAATAATTTTAGACTACTCTACCAGGATTGTAACTTCTGCAGTTGTTAGTGTACGATAGGCTCCGTATAAAATAGGTGAGAGGACACAGCCCTGCAGCGATTCAGTGGAAAAGCACAACATATCAGAGAGAGGGCCATTTATCTGTCAATCAGAAAATCTAAAATCTATCCTACAATGTCAGAGTGAAAATTAGACAGTCATTTATTGGCTAAAATAAATGGCTAGTGATTTTAGAGAATGTAATTAGATATGGCATACAAGTGTGGTACTCAGACGCCAATGAAGATCATAAGCAAAAAAGGACATCACTATCTTCAACCTTCAGGTAGACGGTTCTAAATGGTGATTTGCAGGCTACAGAAATTCATTCATTCCGTTGTCAATCAAAATATTAAACAGCAAAAAGTAGGTCTAATATTATATGATAGGATTTTATTGAGAACTAATTTATTGTAAATTGATTATTTATTATCTGGTATGATTATACATGGTTTTAGTATTTAAAACTACTGTCTTTTATTACCTTTTATTATTTTAAAGAACTGCTGTCTCACCCTCAACATTTGAATTTAAGCAAGTTCATGTATGCGTGTATGTATGATCTATGTTTAATGCGCGTATGTACATTGTGACTTTGGTATGTTGTGATGCAGTGGGTTGGAGCCCAGGACAAATTTCCATGCGGGACAATAAATCTTATCTTATCTTATCTTATCTTAAAATGCAGGGCTGAATTTTGTTAAAAGCAGAAGAGAAATTTAAAAACAATAAATGCATGTGTGTACCTGGGTCGTCAAGGTGTTTAAAAATCCAGTTTAAAAGGTAAAAGCACCATCAACCCCTCTTTTGTTACTATATGCAAACTGCAGAGGATCCAGTGAATCCTCAACAGCCTTAATTAAAATGAGTAAATGAGTAAAATGAGAAAGTTTGCTCCGTCCGGTGGGTGGTGCTTGGTTTTGGCTCAACTGTTTTCAATATGGCTGCCGGGTCACAAACTTTCTCCTTTTACAGTCAAACAGTAAACTAAGATATGTTTCTGAAAACATGTGAAGTGAGAAATAGGCATTACAGTAATTCATATTTGATCAGCACTGCCTAGTTGAACGTCTGATCAGAGTTGGAGCTTCGCGAGCAGTGACTGGCAGCTGCAAGAGAGACTCCTCGGCTCTGAGTGGTTGTTTTTTTTCAGGCGTGGTGGAATCTTGCAAATGTCATTAAGAGCACTAGAAGGAGGTGGCGGAACCTTATTTTTTCCCAGACTGTCTCATGTACTACTGTCAGCATATAGTGACGGTTTGAGAATATGACAAAAAGTATTGTCTATTAAAGTTACCGACTGTAGCTTTAAGATGCTGACCATGTAACAGCACCATCCCCGGTTATAGAAGGAGACCCTCGTTGCATGTCAATTTTCATAAAAAGATGCTTATATTATTATCTTATATTGGGCGAGTATTTTTATTATTCTGGTCACTCAGTTTAAATATTGAGTTTTACGCAGGCAATACAAGCAACTGAAAGCTCACAATGTGAAAGTATATTATGATAAAAAAGTTTGCTGCTGTGTTTTTGTTGTTCTTTAACTACATACTTAATACTTAATCTTTCAAAATCAACAGCTTTTAATTAGCCTGACTCAATCTCTGGTGCACAATAATACTGACGACTACAAGGTTCTCAGTCCCCATATTGGAGTGAAAACACCTCCTGAACAGACAGAAATTTGGACATGTTGGTATCATGCTGTTCCAGTGAATACAATTTTAATTAAAAGTGAATAGGACCTGGTATAGATGACTTTGTTATGTTGACCCATATTCCATACATTGCACAATTGCTTATGACATTACAGTAATTATTCCTACCTCTAGTTAACTGCCACACCCTGTCATCTGTCTACCTTTTTAATAACAGTGCAGTCAGACATCTGTCAGTCATCAGTCACAGTAGAGAGACAGTGTATGCTTCTTTCACCACTATATCAGTTTCCCTTTTACTCAGATTTTAATAAACCACATTTTTACTCACTTCTTTTGTTGCAGATCAGTTTAAAACACAAGATAAAAAAACATTCTGATATCCAAGCAAGAGCTTTACTGAAAATGCAGAGCTGTAACTAAGACCGAATATGCAGCAGTTGGCTCACACGTCTGGAGATGTTTACAAAACGAGTTCTTCTTCTATGTTGTCCAATTCATACCTTCATTTATACATCTGTGGTTACAGTGATTCTGTACTGTATGGGTGGGTGGCTGCAGCACCATGTCATTCCCACTCTATACCTACCTATTCATGTTCTTGTGTAAACGATATCTCAAGAAAGCCTGGGGGGAATTTCTTCAAATTTGGCGCAAACATTCAACTGGACTCAAGGATGAACTGATTTTGGTGCTGCTGGTTTTGGTGGTCAAAGGTCAAGGTCACCGTGAACTCACATCCGTACCATTCCCGTGATATCTCAGGAACGCATTGAGCAAATTTCTTCAAATTTAGCAAAAACGTCCACTTGGACTCAAAGATGACCTGGCGAGATTTTGGTGGTCACAGGTCAAAGTTCAAGGTACCTGTGACCTAACGTCCGTCCCCTTCTTGTGAAAGCGATACCTCAGGAACACGTGGAGGGAATTTTATTACATCTGACGCAAACATCCACGTTGACTCAACGATTAACTAATTAGAATTTAATTATCACAGGACAAAAGTCATTGTGACTAATTAAACTATGCTGAGTAACAAACATCCTGCTATGCAACATTTTTTTCACAAGACAAATTATCTGCCCAAACTTGTGGTATGAGGACTCATCACAACTCAAGTGTCATCTTGGAGAATGTCACCTTGCTAATTGACAGTCAAGAAAGGCAGCTATCACAGGGGACAAGGTAACAATATCTAGGCCTCAACAAGTTACAGTCTCAACACTATAAAATAGTATTACAAAATAAATGTCCTAGTTATCCATACCTGGCTTTTTGGTTGAGAAATGGTGAAATAATGCAAAAAAATACCTCCTGAATCCAGCTCAGCACTATTGACTTTGTGTGCCTCATGAAACTTAATACAATGTTGTGTGCTCCTGTTTAAATGTTGTGTCTGATTTGTGCTAATTGTCCTGTTTTTCTGGTCACTTTGTATAGATATAAGGTTTAATGCTGGCAATTACAAGCAACTGACAGCCCACAATCTGTCCATTTGTTGTTCTTTAACTACATACTTGTCTTAATCAAAATCAACAGTTTTAAGTAGTCTGAATCAATCTCTGGTGCACAATAATACTGGTGACTACAAGGTTCTCAGTCCCCCTATTAGAGTGAAAACACCTCCTGAACAGACAGTAATGTGAACATGTTGGTATCATGCTGTTCCAGTGAATACAATTTTAATTAAAAGTTAATAGGGCCTGGCGTGAGGTGACCTTGTTTTGTTGTCATAAATTCCATCAGTGTACAATTGCTCATAGGACATTGGAACATTAAAGTAATTATCCCCACACCCTAATTCATTTCCAAACCCTGTCATCTATCTACTTATAAAAGCAGCGGGACAACTGTCAGTCATCAGTCACAGGGGAGAGACAGTATACACTTCTTTGACCATTAAAATTGTAAGTATCCATTTAACTCTGACTATTATTATTATTATTATTATTATTAGCAATTATTACCAATTATGTACATCTTGTGCTCATTTTAAGTCTTAAATTGGTGTTGTTGCATGACACAGGCAATTATTGATTATTGATCAAATGTGATTGATTTTGAGCATACAGTAATATTTTCAATTTTTTTGTGGGAACAATTTAATACTATTACTAATAGTAAGTACTACTACTACTAATAGTAGTAATAAAACATTAATATTATCTTTATATTTTTCAGCTGTATATTAATAAAATTGTTCTATTTCTGCTTATCCACATAGTAGCAAAATGGGCAAGCTGACTGTAACTGCAGGTAAGGCATGCTGGTCAAGTTCATGTTTCTTTAAAGGGTATCTTATCTTATCTTATCTTATCTCAAGTCGTATCTAGCCAAGCAGATTGTTTTTGTTTTGTTTACCCACAGCAAGAGTGAATATAATTTACTCTACACTCTGGATAACCAACACTGTGTGTGTTGTGTGGATTATTCAGAGTACAAAAATAAATTATATTCATCATCAATAAACTTTCCTCTTGAATTTTTTTAAATGTAAAACAAAATTACATTCACCTGCAATGTATTGGAGTGACTGCAGAAATCTCAGAGAGTAATATCTCATTAAACTAGACAAATACAATAAAACCTATCTGTAGAAGAGGAAATCTTTGGGGTTTTATAATATTTTGTAATTTGGGTGAATTTATCTGTTAAACTTTGTTTGTAACCTAATACTAACCAGTCTGTCACTTTGAAGGTCTCTGTTTGGTCATCGCCAGCTTGGGTAAGTCTTTAACATGCATTGATCATAATCAACAGTCTTACTTGCATATAAATAATGTCCTTAAATCAACAATTGTTATAAATAACGATGTCTTCAAAAACTAATTAAAGCCATCATGATTTTCTTCCAAGTCTCCGTCTCAACCGCATCCACAGCCCATTCCCCGAAGCTGGTGTGTCACTTTAACCTCGATGCTAAAAATAGAGCGCACTACGGCAGGTTCACGGTTTCAGATATCAATCCGAACCTGTGTACCCACCTGATCTTTGGCTCTGCTGACATTAACAACCTAAAGCATCTGGCCTACAACCATCAAAATGAAGAAGAACACTATTGGTCTTGTAATGCACTCAAAACCAGGTCAGTGCTTTAGCCTATACAGTGCATTTGAATGTATTCAGACTCACATTTTGTTATGTTGCAGCCTTATGCTAAAACAATTCAAATACATTTTCCCCCTCATCAATCTACACTCAATCTCTCAATGATGTTCAATTGGGTTCAAGTCCAGGCTACAAAGTCTGGGCCACTCATGGACATTCACAGAGTTAGTTGTCCCTTAGCCACTCTTGCATTATCTTGGTCGTGTGTATAGGGACATTGTCCTGTTGGAAGGCCAGCTGTAAGAAGAGCCCTGGTTGTTCTAAACTTCTTCCATTTAAGAATTATGGAGGCCACAGTGCTCTTGGGAACCTTCAATTCAGCAGATTATGTTGTAGTCTTCCCCAGATCTGTGCCTCAACAAAATCCTGTCTCTGAGCTCTGCAGGCAGTTCTTTCGACCTCATGGCTTGGTTTTTGCTCTGATAAGCATTGTCAGCTGTGAGACATTATATAGACAGGTGTGTGCCTTTCCCAATCATGTCCAATCAGTTAAAAAGTACTATAGGTGGACAACAATCAAGGTGTAGAAACAGCTCACAGCACAAGCTACATTTCAGTGTGTTAAGGGTCTGAATACTAATGTCAATGTGATAATTGTGTTTTTTTCTTTTTAATAATTTACCAAACATTTCTAAAATCCTGTTTTGGCTTTGTCATTATGAGGTGATTGAGTGAAGAATTTAGGCTGTAACAACAAAATGTGGAAAAAAGTGAAGGGGACTGACTACTTTCTGAATGCACTCTAAATATTGAGCAAATAAAGTTGAATATTGTGTTTTGTTAAACAATCATTAATGAACTTTTATGCTCCCACAGAAATACAGAGCTCAAAACAATGCTGGAGGTTGGTGGCTCGCCCTTTGACAACCTAAAGTAAGTTACTTACAAGAACATTTAGTTCTTTTTGTGTCAGCGCAAAAGTGTAAGCAGCACTTCAACAAGTTAGTATTTTCTTGACCATGAAACTTGCTTTCCCCATTCATGCTGTATTTTTATGCTTTGCACAACATGCATGGTGCATGGTTTCATACAAACGGGGTAGCAAAAGGTGAGATATTGGTATTTGATGACATAAATAAGTTAACTTCATCATTCCATCTGCACACGCAAACAAAATATGTGATGTCAATTTTTAGCAACAAAATATTAATGCAAATAAACACTTTTATAATAGTTCAGGGAGATATATTTATACCTGATACCTTCACTGCATTATGTGAAACTCAGTGAATAGCATGGTAACCAGACCATTTGCCTATGGCTGTTTATTTGTCTTTACACACATGACCTTGTGCTTTAAGTTGCTCTTTGAGTTTGTGCTATTAAACCCGAACCCTTAAATGCAGTATGTGGAGTGACTTCTTGAGAACACTGTTTTGTTCAAATGTTTACCAGATTCACTACAATGGTGGCAACAGAAGCAAACAGAAAAACGTTCATCGAATCTGTTATCAGACTACTGAGATACTATGGGTTTGATGGGCTAAACGTTGACTGGAGGTACCCTGGAAGCGCGTACAAGGATAAATTCACACTGCTGTGCAAGGTCAGATCCTGAATTTCTCTTCTGGAACAGACACTGTCAAAAATATGTCATACTGTATGTACTGTGTATGCAATTATTAGAGTTTAAATATTCAAAAGTGACTGAACCATGTTTCTGTGTTGTATAGGAGCTCAAAGAGGCCTTTTTGGCTGAGTCAAAACTAACTGGCCGTGACAGTTTAATCGTCACTGCGAGTGTCTCTGCTGTGAAAGCAACCATCGATGAAAGTTATGAAGTCGCACAGATTGCAGCGCAATTGGATTTCATTAATGTGATGACATATGACTTTGCTCACTCCTCGGGAGCTGTCACATTTCATCACAGCGGCTTATACCAGGCATCCCTACACAATGGAGCCGATATATACTTGAACGCTGTGAGTACTGGAATTCATATTTTACCTGCCTAAACACCTTTCTACCTAGAGATGTCCTTTCATCCTAATCGTTTATTTTTCACCACATTATAGGCCTTTGCAATGTCATACTGGAGTACCCAGGGAGCACCTAAATACAAGCTAAACTTGGGGATTGCGGCATTTGGGAAAACGTATGAGCTCTCCTCTGCACCCAGTCTCGGAGCATCAGTTAATGGTCCTGGTGAAGCAGGCCCATACACCAGTAAAGCCGGATTCTTGGCCTATTATGAGGTAAAACTGCAAGCTGTGAATATATTTAATTTCTATCAATAGCCTTATTATAGGCTAGCCACTTTTAACGCTGTAATAACTTTCTGTTTATTTTAACACATTAAATCTAAATGTGACATTTGACCCTTTTTTTTTCAGATTTGCCAGTTTCTTCCTGGTGCTACAATCCAGTTCATTCCTGATCAGAAAGTTCCATATGCCACTAAAGGAGATCAGTGGGTTGGATATGACAACCAAAACAGCCTTGCTTATAAGGTAATCATCTGTTTAATTCAAACTCCTGCTCAGTAATTCCTTTCCAAATGACTGGTTGTACACAAATCTGGTTAAATAGATATTTTGTAAACATGACTTCAGCTGCTGAAGTGTTTTGTTCTTCATCCTCTCAGGTCAAATACATTAAAGACAACGGCTTTGGAGGTGCCTTTCTCACGTCTTTGGACCTGGATGACTTTAGTGGATATTTCTGTAAGCATGGCAACTACCCCTTCACCAGCCACCTGCATTCTCTCCTGATTCCAGGTAACCAAAATGCTAAATGTTTATCCTGTCATGGGGTGGTGGTCATCTTTAATGTAATCACCCTTCATTTACATTATTACATTTTAATATGTAGAGTGTAAATGTGTACTCTTTCTATTAAGAAATCTCAGCAATTGACACAATATCTCATTCTTTTAGGTTTTCCTAACCTCTGTATTGGTAAGGCAAATGGGCTCTACTCCAACCCTCTTGATCCAAGCACTTATTACAACTGTTGGGATGGAGCAGGCCACATCCAAAAATGCCCAGCAGATTTGGTCTTTACACAATACAGTCAAAGCTGTGAACATCCAACAACCACCTCCACTGAAAACCCCTGTTATGGTAGGCTATATGGGCTCTACCCCCACCCTCATTACCCACATTGTTATTACAACTGTGGTCATGGAATAGCCCACCTCCAATGTTGCCCAGCAAATTTGGTCTTTAAAAGTTCCTGTCAATGCTGTGACTATGACACAACCACCTACAATGCAAACACCTGTTTTGGAAAGAACAATGTACTCGTCCCTAACCCACAAGACCCATATTCTTATTATAAATGTATGACTGGATATGCCCACCTCCTATATTGCCCATCATATTCAGTCTTTAAAACATCTTTGTGTGTCTATCCCACACCCATTGCAAACCCCTGTCATGGAAAGCCAAGTGGGGTCTACGCAAACCATAATGACCCATATTCTTTTTATCACTGTGATCATGGAATAACCTACCACAAATACTGTCCAACATATTCGGTCTTTAAACAATCCTGCCGTTGCTGTGCCCATCCCACAACCACCCACACTGGAATCCCCTGTAATAAATTGAGCAATGGGCTCTTACCTTACCCTGGGGACAACCATTGCTTTTACCACTGTTCTAATGGAATAGCCTACAAGAAACGGTGTCCTGCAAATTTGGTCTTTAATCCATCTTGCCATTGCTGTGACTATCCCACATCCACCCCCACTGTAAACCCCTGTATTGGAGTGAGCAATGGGTACTACGCCTACACACCTGACCCACATTGTTTTTACAAATGTGCTAGTGGAAATCACCACTTCCTAGTATGCCCAAAAAATTATGTCTATAAACATTCCAGCCATTGCTGTGTCTATGGCATAACCGGCCCCACTGGAAACCCTTGTCATAATAAGGCCTATGGGTACTTCCCCTTCCAATATGACCCACATTATTATTACAACTGTGCTCATGGAATAGCCTACCTCCAAAAATGCGCAGCAAATTTGGTCTGGGATTCATCTTGTACTTGCTGTAACTACCCCCCATCTACAAACACTGGATTTTGTTATGGAAAGCCAAGTGGGCACTACGCCCACCCTAGTGACCCACATGCTTTTTACCAATGTGATCATGGAATAACCCACCTAAAATATTGCTCAGACACGTTGGTCTGGGATTCATCCTGTACTTGCTGTAACCATCCCCCAGCAACAGGACCCTGTAGTGGAAAGGGAAATGGGCTCTACTACAACCCTTACGGCGCAAGCTATTATTACAACTGTTGGAATGGACATCACTACGCCCAAAAATGCCCAGGAAACTTGGTCTTCACACAATACCTTCAAAGCTGTGGACATCCCACAACCACGCCCCCTGCAAACCCCTGTCATGGAAAGGCACATGGGCTCTACCCCAACCCACATGACCCACATTGTTTTTACAACTGTGGTCATGGAATAGCCCACCCCCAATGTTGCCCAGCAAATTTGGTCTTTAAAAGTTCCTGTCAATGCTGTGACTATCACACAACCACCTACAATGCAAACCCCTGTTCTGGAAAGCACAATGTACTCGTCCCTAACCCACAAGACCCATATTCTTATTATAAATGTATTTATACAAATGCCCACCTCCTATATTGCCCATCATATTCAATCTTTAAAACATCTCTCTGTGTCGATCCCACACCAATTGCAAACCCCTGTCATGGAAAGTCAAATGGGTTCTACGCAAACTTTCATGACGCAAGTTCTTATTATTACTGTGATCATGGAATATCCCACAAAAAATACTGTGCTTCAGGTTCGGTCTTTAAACACACCTGCCATTGCTGTGCCCGTCCCACAACCACCCCCACTGGAATCCCCTGTAATGGACTGATCCATGGGCTCTTACCTTACCCTGGGGACAACCATTGGTTTTACCACTGTTCTAATGGAATAGCCTACAAGAAACAGTGTCCTGCAAATTTGATCTTTAATCCATCCTCCCATGTCTGTGACTATCCCACATCCACCCCCACTGGAAACCCCTGTAATGGAGTGAGCAATGGGTACTACCCCTACCAGCAGCATTCACGTCTGTTTTACCACTGTGTTGGGGGAAATCACATGATGGTATCCTGCCCAACAACTTATTACTTTAAACATAGCACCCATTGCTGTGTCTATGGCCCTTGAAAACCCTGTAATGGAAAAAGAGAAATGGGCTCTACCCCAACCTTTATGACCCACATTCGTATTACAACTGTGGTAATGGAATAGCCCACCTCCAACAATGCCCAACAAATTTGGTCTTTAAACAATCCTGCACTTGCTGTAACCAGTCTTTAAGGAGTTGCACATAAATCATTTCACTGTCTAAAAGGGGTTATATGTATTCTTATATAAATGGGGGGCATTGTCAAAAGCTGTTGTAGGTACAATTTCTTCTGATTCTTCACAGTTGTTATATGTGGAAAAAATATAGATAATGGTTAAGTACTGTATGTTCTTGGGTTTTTTTTCTTGCATAATTTAATCTGACATCCCTTACTTAATTATATGGTTGTTGCATATATAGGCCTATGTAATTGTTGGTGTATCTAATGGTATGGGTGTGTTCTTGGTGGTTGATATTTAGCTAATGGTGATTGGATTTGTCTTCCATAATGACACAGATGTTACATATTGCATAAACAGTATTTATGTGCTGTGTGTCTAAATGTAAACAAAAAAAATTACGTGAATAATAATGAAATAATGAATCAATAAAATACCACAAGTTTCAGAGACTAATATTGGCGCATTGTGTTTGGTTTTGTTCTATGCTTGGTTGTTCTATGTTTGTTGCTCTTTGTCTATCAGGTTTTTGTGAGATAAAAGACACAATATAGTTTGGAAACAAGCAGTGTAGTAACTCATAATGTAGTAACTGTGCATAATGTAATCATTTAAATGTAATAAAAGCTCATAATGTAATAATCAGCATATGATGTAAGAACACCATGAGCACATATCATTTGTGCATGTCATAAGTTATTACATCATGAGAAAATTATGACATTATAAACTAAGGGCATAGTGTAATAATTAAAAAGATAAAAAAGATTACTCTCCTTGTCTTCTTAAAGTATAGGAGCCCTTCTAGTTTTACATGACAAGTAAATTAAGGCCTTAACCTCAACTGAACTTATCTATTTGGTCTAGAGGACATTATGATCAAACAGTTCCAAATTGATGAAGCCTCTTCGATGTGTGACAAAATTCAGGGCTACAAGATATCCAGATGAGAACCTTCACAGAGATGATGCTGAATTTAATACACTGGGTGATTCTTAGCATGTAAAATATTTTTTTCATACATAAGTAAACCAATTACCGCAAGTGGAAAACCATCCTCACAAAGGAGCATTGCTGCTCTACAAGTACACAGAACAATAGGCCTATCAGAGAACAGAAAAGCATCCTCACGAGGAAGCATTTCTGCTTTGCGTTCACAAATGCGGTGCGGCGAGCACTGGGCTGTGAGGAGCGCTCACTCGACCCTCCCTACCCGCTTGCAACTGCTCAGCACTCGCTCGCTCGATGACTTTTGAGACTTTGGAGACGGGGATGGAATATACAGTGGTTGATGTCTCCACTCCTTTGATTGGTCACTTTCAATACTGACCATGACCTTTGATTGACTATTTGTTTTCTTATAGCTAATCGTTTGTTTCTTATATAGCTAATGGTAGGTTAGAACCTAGCCTGACTAGTGGGGCTACAAACAAAGCGGAAACTTCCAGAGCTGAGAAATGAAGCCAACGTGGAAGTGCCAAGATCTACAGTTCTTCAAATGACCATTTGAAGCTGGCTCCAAAAGCGAGTCAATCCCCATAGACCTCCATGTCAAAATGCCCAACTTTACAGAAGAAATAAACATGTTTACAGCCTGGTACAAAAATGGTTTTAGTCACTATAGCTAATTTCCCTGTTCATGACAACTGTACGGGGGGACCTTATATTACATTAAAATTATTACATTATGCACAGTTATTACATTATGATTTGGTAAAAGCTGCCTAACTGCCACTAATGGAAAAGCCATTCAAATTAAGGTATGAATTAAAACAGCTATTCTCATCCAGTGGGCGATCCACTGTAGAAGGACTGCCAAATGGTTGGATTCAATTTTAAAAAATGTTTTGGTAATTAACAAAGGAGGTCATTTTTATATCTAAATGTGCTCAGGAATCAAAAAACGTCAAATTAAAATGCATAATTTCAATGACTTGTTACATTTGAATATCACCATGACGCATCATCAGGTAGAGACAAATGTGTTCTGCCACTGTTAGCTACTTAACGTTCCGTCAGATTCAGGAACACAAAATGGATTGTTTTTTCAAACGAAAAAGTGATGTAGGAAACAACACTGTGCCAATAATAGCTCCAAAGTGTGTGGTGAGGAAATATGACCCTACATGCATTCATTTTGGATTCACAATGGCAGGCGGTAAAGGGTGAGGGTTAGCAGCAGGGTCGGCTTAAGGCATAGGCCATATAAGCGGTCACCTAGAGCGCCACCTTATGGGGGGTGCTGGTTGCCCTCCAAAAAAAATAATAATAATAAGTTAAAGGGACTGTTTGTAACTTCTTACACGTATAAATCATCCACGCGCTCGCATATGCGCGCACGCGTGTGGCTACGCTGATCAGACAAGACTCCAACACAAACTACACGGAAGCACCAAAACCGCAAAGTTATATCTAGTGAAGCCCGTCTTGCGTAGCGAGAAACGTTATCGTCTCCTACCGGGTGTCGGTGTCTCCCCTGTTCCTGGTCGGGAGGCTGAAGCAGGAAAAGCCAACACTAGGATCAGCATTGATTCATGGAGAGACCTTCGTCTGGTCAGCTAACATTACTGCCAAGCTGGTGAAATACAGAGTGATATTGTGGTTTTAGCTGACGTGTGTCGCCTCACTGTTTTGAGCAATGCTCGTTCATGTCTATTTAGAGCGTGCACAAGCACGAGCCCGACGCTGACTTTCATTGACTTAATGGTTAACAAGCAATTCTGATTCTTACAAACAGTCCCTTTAAAAAAACGTTTTCATCTGCTTTTTTCCTGTCTTTTTCAAGAGCATGGTCTTTCAATTTGAGAGCATGACTTATTGGCCCTGTTCAGACCTGGTATTCACATGCGTTCTCAGTGATCGGATCACAAGTGGACAGCTTTAAGTACGTCTGTTCACACCTGGCATTAGAATGGGTCTCCACATGCGTCTTGAGTGGCCACTTATGATCCGGTCTCACTTCCCCACTCTATATGCAAATGAACACGCAGTAAACACATGGCTAATACAGCAGCCAGAAAACAAAAACACAAACAAATCTCCGACAGTATGATAATAATGCGCTTCCTGTTCCCAGTCTGACAGTCTGTAGACTATGTAGCCTATAGATAAGTTATATTTTAATAAAATACAGTTGTACTGACAGAATACAGTAGCAGGCCGTTTCCATGCTGTGAGGCAGACGAGCGCTCGCCTTGTCTGTTCACCTGAGGAGCGCAGAGATCCTGCGAATCCCAGCAGAACATCAGATGAGTAGGCGGACCTTAATGTGGCCAAGGACACATTCGGGTACACACTGCTAAAAGAATGTGACCATATGTGGCCCAGACACATATGAATGTGGTCTGAAAGATCCGATCTCAATGTTTCCTCAATGCGTTTTGAGTGCATTCACACCTGTACTTACAGCTGTCCACTTGTGATCCGATCACTGAGGACGCATGTTAATACTTGGTCTGAACAGGGCTTCAGACCACATTCAGAGGTGGTCTGAGCCACATACGGCCACATTCTTTTAGCAGTGTGTACGCGAATGTGTCCTTGGGATCCGTTGGGTCTCTGCGCTCCTCAGGTGAATAGACAGGCAGACGCGAGCGCCTGTCTGCCTCACGGCATGGAAACGGCCTCTGTGCTCTACTGTATTCTGTCGGTACAACTGTATTTTATTAAAATACATCTTATCTATGGGACACATATACAGACTATCAGGCTAGGCATGCAAAGTGCATTATTATCATATTGTCAGAGATGTATCTGTGTTTTTGTTCCTCTGTTTTGCAAGGAGCTGACACCCACCCGCCCGCTCGCCTGCCCGCCCTCTCTCATCCACGATTTCTGAAGCTCTGTACCCTGCTGTTGCCTGGCAAAGGCAGCAGTGCCGGCGGAGCGTGCAGAGGTCCTTGGGAACCGCCAGTACAATAACTTTTAATTTTGGTGTTAATAAAATTTACCCAAATTCATAAATATGTAGGATATTATGACTGACATTCATGTAATATTACGTAACAACATCTGCTGTATTAGCCATGTGTTTACTACGTGTTTATTTGCATATAGAGCGGGGAAGTGAGATAAGATCACAAGTGGCCACTCAAGACGCATGTGGAGACACATTCTAATGCCAGGGGTGAACAAATGTTTTCAGAAACATCTTGTAGTGCACTGTTTAGCTGTAAAATGAGAAAGTTTGTCACCCGGCAGCCATGTTGAGGTCAGTTGAGGAAATACAAAGCACCGTCCACCAGCCGGAGCAAACTTTCTCATTTTACAGCTAAACAGTACACTACAAGATGTTTCTGAGAACATATTAGGTGAGAAATAGGAATTACAGTAACTGAATATTCATTAATATTACTATAATAATATATATTTCTTTCTTTCTTTTTTTATAAATTAATAGATCAATAGGAATGCTCTCTTAATGAAATGACCTGTGATTGGTCAAAGTCTCCCTTCATGGGCCAGATTTTCTAAAGCCTGAAAACAGAGCCATGAGGAGGTGCAGCAGTCTAGTTTTCTCTCAGAACACTTGAATTACAATATGCTGAAAGGTTATTATGGAATTTTTGACCAATGATGCCAAAAACGTTCTGCCTACTGCAGGTTTAACAGACATATTTAAATGAAAATCTTTGAGATTGCCACTTTAAGTTACAAAAGTTTAAATCCCGAATTAGAAGATATAGGATCAAAACATATTTGTCAAACATTCTTGACATCATTGTAAGATGAACTACTCCACAATACATTCAAGAAAAAAAAACGTTGAGGTTTTAAGTCACTTGTGAAGAGATCTGAACCTGAGTGAGGGTTTATGTCCATCATCATTGTTTTTCCTACTGACACATAGGGCACATTAGGTGCTAGTTTAAAATGAATGTGAGAGACTAATTTGTATATACATGACTCCCTGTAATGTGAAAAAGCTGCTTACTGCCATTCTTAGAGAATTAATACCCCAGTCAGCTGCACTATGTTGTTTTCAACTGTTTTCAGGTCACTGTTTCAGTTTGCTCTACCAACAAACTAAAACAATGCTGGCTCATACAAAACAGCTACTAATGAGCTACTGTAAATCGTCTCTCTGAGTGTTCGTCAGAGGGGATAGAAGGTGTAAAACTTTTTCTTAATGGTATCTATTGATGGGACTTCATCATCCTGAGTGGTTTGATTTCATTTTTTTAATTTATTATTTTAATTTTTAGTTATCTTTGTGATGTTTTATCTGTAGCAGTTGATTCATTGATTTAGCACCTTAAAGACACTGACGGTACATATTTGGAAGTCAGTGCTCTAAAGAGATCTCCATCCAATTTAACTTTCATTACATGTCATGACATGATATACTGTATTTAGGAATCAATTTGTGTTGTCAACTAGTCCTGTAGTATTTGTTAAGGTGGGTTCACATATTGAAACGGAAGCGCCACTCTATGTTAATCGTCCTACAAGACAGAGGAACTTCGCATGTGTCTTGAGGAGTTGAGGCATTTATTCACCGACAGCCTAAACTGTACACACGCTGCACCGCTATGCTCACAGCTAGTTACAGCTGCCTTCATCTCACCGTCACTCCGTCACACACAGTACACTACAAAATGTTCTGAAAACAATTGAGGAGAGAATAGGCATTACAGTAACAGAATATGATTCATATTTGATCAGCACAGCCTAGTTTGAAAGTTCGGTTGGAGTTTGCAAGTATTGTCTCGTGGCTCTCATAGACGGCAGCAGGAGGCAGATTGCGACCTATGCTCGAAATAAATAAATAAAATTCTAATATCTTAGTAAATGAAAAAACGAGTGCCTCTCATACAAACACTAAAGCCTTAACGGTCAATATATAATACGATGGCTGCGACAAGCGTCGGTATTCAACGCCCTGGAATGAGAACGGGGCGAAATAATATGATCAAAATCTACGAGCTTAAAAGAAGGTTTGTCTGAATATATTGGACGCGGAAACAACGTCACCTTCTGGCGTCACCTCATAACCACGTTGCAGCTACGGCGTTCAACTGGAACCATGTTGGCCAGGGACACGTCACCTTCCGACATATGCTCGATCACACGGTCCACTTCAAACAGTGTTTAGTCATGGCTGACGTCATCACAACATCACACACAACTGTGCAGCGGCATAACGACATACATTATCCACAAGCAAGCGAATTCCTCCGACTCAAAGTTCCAACGGTTCATCCGTGTTTTTTTTGGGGGGAGTATATCACGGCATGAATCTCAGCACCAGCCTCCCTCTTACTCCAGTATTCATATTCGCTCGTTAAGCTACATGTCTGGGCCTTCATTGGAACACAATCACATTAGTTCATGTGACTATCATTCGTTGGCATCCCAATAGTACACACTTAAGATCGAAGGGAAGCATCACGCGATCATCTGCACACAAAGTCATCACAACCTGTCATAGTAACGACAACAAAATGCTAGCTCCTCTAATGGCGTTCAACAGATCCTCTATACTCATGCATATAACTGGTGGTGGTGTTTCAGCTTAGCGGCTACATTGCTGCTAATCGTCAATCTATTTTATCTGGCTCCGGTCACAGCTGACCTCAGCATTCATCAGGTCATCTGTTCAGATTAATTAGTTCAGATCATTACAAGCAATTCATAGCAAATTTTGGCTAATTGCTCAATTATGCGTCTATTAATTACTACGTGCGTACTCATTGTTTTATTTTGCAAATGTTTATATTCATCATACCTCAGTAAGTGCTTCATATCATCATATTCTAATCGTCGTGACCTCTCTATTGCTCTAGTCTATGGTGACCTCTCTATAGCTCTGGTCAAAGAGTGACCTCTCTATTGCTCTGGTCTAAATGTGACCTCTCTATTGCTCTGCTCTGGTCTATCGTGACCTCTCTATTGCTCTGGTCTGTCGTGACCTCTCTATTGCTTTGGTCTATGGTGACCTCTCCATAGCTCTGGTCCAAAAGTGACCTTTCTATTGCTCTGGTCTAAATGTAACCTCTCTATTGCTCTGCTTTAAAAACAAAAAAAAGGTTCAGATTGACCCTCGCATTACTGCGGTCAAAGACAGAAAGAAAAAAAAAAGCAGAATAACTATAACTGTTTTACTTTTGAAATTTTTCTTCCATGTCTAATTTCTAATTCTGCTTAGGAATTCACAACTGCAGTAAGGTAATGTATTTCCGTAGTGTAGAAAACACTCCTTTCTACACTAATTATTTTGGGGGAAGATACCTAATCTCATCACGGCACCACTACCCCCTTTGATATACTAAGTCACTATGGAGTCTAATCGGAAACATTATCAATGTTCCTATATGACATCTCTCATCGCACTGGTTAATGGGTCTTTGTTCATACATCATGGGGTCATGCCATCATAACTATAACTGTTTTACTTTGGAAACTTTTTTTCCATGTCTAATTTCTGAATCTGCCTAGGAATCCGCAAAGGCAGTAGGGTAATGTATTTTGTAGTGTAGAAAACACTCCTTTCTACACTACTTCTTTTGGGGGGAATATAGCTAATCTCAACACGGCATCACTACCCCTTTTTATATTCTATGTTACAATGGAGTCTAATTGCCAAAGAGATTGCACTATTCTTCTATCATGTACAATGTAATAAATTGTTGTTCTTTCGATACGGGGTCTTTCCTGATTGAAATCACAAGAACCCATATTTTCTCATTTGCCTCCAGTGGTATCTAGCCATGCAGATAGTTTTTGTTTTGTTCAGCCATGTTTTTGTCTCTCAGATTACAGTGAGAGTGAATGGAATTTGGTTTGTGTAGTTTAATGGCTAAAACATTGCGTTTAGAAAATTCACTGGCAACTCTTTGCAGAGACGATGTCCCCCTTTACTCTGGAAGATCCACACAACACACATGATTATCCAGAATCCATGTTGCTGTTGAATTTTTTAAAATGTAAAATGAAATTCCATTCACCTCCAATGTATTGGGGTGGCTGCAGAAATATAAGAGAGTAATACCTCATTAACCTGAATAAATAAAAGCAAGCCTAACTGTAATGCTAGAGACCAGTAGAAGAGAGTGAGAAAACTTTTTTTGCATTATTACATTTCAGCCCGTTCTCATTCCAAGAGCGTCAAACACTGAGGCTGGGTTCGATATCCCCGCACAAGGCACCCTTTACCGGTATGAAATGCACCGGGTGATCCATTAACTACAATGTAAACCCGTCCGCGGCAACAGTAAACACTCCGAGAAAGTGCGCCGGGATTTACTATTGTGACGTGTCGTCAATGAGCTGTTTGTTTGTGTCCGTGTTCACAAGGTTCAGTTTCATTTTCACTGTACAAACGTAGTAGTTTTAAGCCCAACCATGTAGGTTTTTCGTGAACCTAACTGACGCCAAGGGTAACTATAGTGGTTTTGATGCCCAAAATAAAGTGACGCCAAAGGGCGGGACAACGTGAGAACGTTTTGCATATTTTGTAATTTGGGTGAACTGACATGTGAAGCTTAATTTTTAACCTAATACTAACCAGTTTCTCACTCTGAAGGTCTCTGTTTGATCATCGCCAGCTTGGATAAATTTATAACATGCATTAATCATAATCAACAGTCTTACTAGCAGATCAATAATGTCCCTAACCAGTTGGAAACTCCGGGATCTGAGAAGTGAAGCCAATGCAAAGTGCCGTAAACTTGCATTCTTTCTAATTGCCAGCAGGGGGGCGACTCCTCTGGTTGCAAAAATAAGTCCGATTGTATAGAAGTAACCAAATAACCAAGATGGCGACGGACAAAAACCTAGATGGCAGTGGAAAAAATGCCGAGCTCAGCTGATTACTGATCAGAAAGTTCCATATGCCACCACAGAAAACCAGTGGGTTGGATTTGACAACAACTACAGCCCTGGCATTAAGGTATTAATTCAAACTACTGCTCAGTAATTCCTTTACAAATTACTTCAGCTTTTGAATTGTTTTGTTCTTCATCCTCTCAGGTCAGTTACCTAAAAACGAATAACTTTGGAGGAGCCTTTGTCTGGTCTCTGGACCTGGATGACTTTGTTTAACAGTTCTGTAAAGAGGACAACTACTCCTTCATCAGCCACCTGCACTATCCTGGTTCTAGTTCATGAGCCTGACCCCCAAAATGTGGTCGCCGTGCCACTTTGGAGGGACCAAGTGCACTCCAAATGCCCTTATAACCAGCTTTAAAATTATATATTACATGAATAACAACAACTACATTTCTTATAAAAAAAAATTTACTTTGTGCAGATGGTATCTGATAGAATGATCAGAAGAACTTTACATTGAATTCTGTTATTGGGGCAGTTGAAAATGGCCTCTAAGCAGCAGAAATACAAAATAATACAAAAACTCAAAAAACTTTCCTAACAAATTAATTCTCTATCCATTATTTTACGTTATCCCACTCTTACCTCATTGTCAATTTAAACATGTTACAACTGATGAGGCCCCGATTCAGTAGCAATGGGTTATATTCCAGGTGATATGTGGAAATGATGTTCACTTTTTCACAAAGGCATGAAACTTTCAGATATGGAGCCATCACAAAAACGCCTCGTGGCGGCCATTTTACTTTCCACCATAACCAAATTATGTATTTTGCATCATATCTCCTGAGCAAAACATGATAACATAGAAAAGTTGATGTCTACCTCTATGTTTTGATGGGCATTGATACGATTCACAACATCATAAACTGTTCAGGTGAATAGTTAATGGTGAATTCAGTGATGAATGAAAGTTGTATGAGGCAAATCACAGTATCTGAGAACCTAGGTTAGACTAGGCTAAACTACGACGACTTAACTAGACCATAATATCATGTCTGTTATGTGCATTAATGTTGTATAAAGTTTTAAAAGCTTAATCCTTTTGTTCATTAACCCTGACAGTACAGTGACTGTAAAGAGTAGAGTAATATTCAATATGACCTTAACAACTTAAAGCTTAAAAAGAACGTGTCAAACACAAAAGATGAAAGATACATCCTGCAGATGTACCGGGACGCGTCATCAGTGATGGAACCTGGGTTCATCGGGTATTTTGGGTGTTTCAGCATCAGAAACCCTCGCCCAAGCAACCCAGCCAGGGTTGATCACAACTGCCACACCCTGTCATCTGTCTACCTTTATAAAAACAGTGCAGTCAGACATCTGTCAGTCATCAGTCACAGTATATGCTTCTTTCACCACTATATTAGTTTCCCTTTTACTCTGATTTTAATAAACCACATTTTTACTAATTTCTTTGTTGCAGATCAGATTAAAACACAAGATAAGAAAAGTATCCCCCCCCCCTTTCCCATTACACTGGTGCAGCACCTCAAAAGAGGTGGCACCAAAAATCTCTAGCAGACTGGGTTTGGATGGACCCTTTGTCCAAGACTGGAGTGTAACAGCACGCAATAAGAACCTTCTTGGACGACCTGACTGTCACTACTACATCTATCCCGGGCAGCATGTGGATACTCCAAGGCCTAGAGAAGTTCATAAATATTTGTGTTTCATATATTCTTTTTAAGCTAAGTTGTTATGGTCATATCGAAAATTGTTAAACTCTTCTGAGTCACTGTATTGTCAGGGTTAATGAACAAAAGGGTTAAACTTTTACATGCAACAGACACGATATTATAAAGTCTAGCCTAGGTTCTCAGATATTGTGATTTGCTTCATACAACATCACTGAATTCACCATTAACTATTCACCTGAACAGTTTATGATGTTGTGAATGGCATCATTGGCCATCAAAACATAGAGGTAGACATCACCTTTTCTGTGTTATCATGTTTGGTTCAGGAGATATGATGCAAAATACATAATTTGGTTATTGTGGAAAGTAAAATGGCCGCCACGAGGCGTTTTTGTGATGGCTCCATATCTGAACATTTTCAGGGCCCCAAACTGAAGTCAAAGGTCAAATTCTGTTGACCTCAGTTTCATGACAATGTGACCGATGGATAGATTATAGTCTAAGCTTTACAATGATATATGACTTCATGACATTGTGGGTTGGTTACTCTTTTTTATACTGGATCTATGTGTAAAATGGCCGAAGAAGCCGAATACTCCTCCGCCGGCCGCCTGTGTGCCGAGATCATCCAAACACCGTCCAGAAGAGTGAGTCCAGCCAGCCTCAACACAGTCTCTTCCACGCTCACCTTCCTCGCCCGAAAGGACAGGACGAGGCACGGACAGTCATCGCCGTCACCACAGTTCTACTCCCTCGCCTCCGTGGACAACTCTCAACTCAATAAGACAAGATAAGATAAGATATTCCTTTATTAGACCTGCAGTGGGGAAATGTGCAGTGTACAGCAGCAAAGGGGATAGTGCAAAAAACAAGATGCATCAGCTAACACAGTAAAAAAGAGCTAAACAAAGTGTAACAAAATATGAAACATTTAAATAGAAGGAAGTATAAAAATAGGAGCAGTATATATAGTATTGATAATAAACAGACTATTAACAAAATTGCACAAGTGGAAAATGATATTGCACAGTGAGAATGAAATGAAATTCCACCTGAAAATGTTGCACAGTATGAATTACACCTTAGTAGTATTAATGATAATGATATTGCACAGTCATTATACAGTATAGTGCAGTTATTGTCAGTTTTTGGTGTGTAAGTGTAAGTGGTCTACTGGGAGCAGTGCTGGTTGTGGAGTCTGACAGCTGCAGGAAGGAAGGACTTGCGATAGCTCTCCTTCACACACTTTGGGTGGAGCAGCCTGTCGCTGAAGGAGCTCTCCAGCGCTGAGATGGTGTCCTGCATGGGGTGGGAGTCATTCTCCATCATGGATGACAGCTTAGCCATCATCCTCCTCTCTCCCACCACCTCCACTGTGTCGAGGGGGCATCCCAGGACAGAGCTGGCCTTCCTGATCACTCTGTCTAGTCTCTTCCTCTCCACAGCCGAGATGCTGCTGCCCCAGCAGACCACTCCATAAAAAATGGCTGATGCTACCACAGTGTCATAAAAGGTCTTCAGGAGTGCCGCCTGCACTCCAAATGACCTCAGTCTCCTGAGCAGGTAGAGTCTGCTCTGGCCTTTCTTATAAAGTGCCGTTGAATTGACAGTCCAGTCCAGTTTATTGTTCAGGTGAACACCCAGGTACTTGTAAGATGTCACCATCTCAATGTCCATTCCCGGTGTCGGGGGGAGTGTGTGCGTCTGCGGAAATCCTCCACCAGCTCTTTTTTGTTTTCCCCGCGTTGAGCTGGAGGCAGTTCCGCTGGCACCAGTCCACAAAGTCCTGAGTGAGTACTCTGTACTCCCTGTCGTCCCCATCTGTGATGAGGCCGACGATTGCAGAGTCATCAGAGAACATCTGCAAATGACAGGTTGGTGAGTTGTGGGTGAAGTCTGCAGTGTAGATGGTGAAGAGGAACGGGGCCAGGACTGTTCCCTGCGGGGCCCCCGTACTGCAGAGTACCATATCGGACACACAGTCCTCTGTCCTCCCATACTGTGAACGGTTGGTGAGGTAGTCCAGTATCCAGGATGTGAGGTGAAGGTCCACTCCTGTGTTCTCCAGCTTGTCCCCCAGAAGTGCAGGCTGTATGGTGTTGAAAGCACTGGAGAAATCAAAGAACATGATTCTCAGTGCTCCCAGGCTTCTCCAGGTGAGAGAGAGCTCGGTGTTGGAGGAAGATGACGGCGTCGTTCACCCCGATGCCAGGTTGGTAGGCAAACTGTAGTGGGTCCATCGATGGGCTCACTAGGGGGCGGAGATGAGCAAGGACCAGCCGTTCCAGGGTCTTCATCCGGTGGGATGTAAGTGCCACCGGCCTGTAGCTGCTGAGGTCCTTTGGGTGCGGAGTCTTGGGCACTAGTACCACGCAGGAGGTCTTCCACAGCTGTGGCACTCTCCCCAGGCTCAGGTTGAACATGTGTACAACAATCCCACACATCTGGTCTGCGCAGGACTTCAAGAACCTGGAGCTGATGCCGTCAGGACCCGCAGCCTTCCTAGCCTTCATCTTCCTGAGCTGATTCCTCACCTGGAGTGTAACAATATTGTTTGTTTGTTTTTTTTGTTTTTTAAAGTTATTTTTTGGGGGGCATTTTCCATTTTTATTGAGAGGACAGTGGATAGAGTCTTGGAAAGGGGGGAGAGAGAGAGTGGATGCGGAAAGGGCCACAGGCCGGATTCGAACCCGGGCCGCCGCGGTCAGGACCAAGCCTTGTTACATGGGCACCCGCTCTACCAACTGAGCTAACCCAGGCGCCCTACAATATTGTTTTTATAGTTGAAACAAGGTAATAGCACAAAGGACTATTATAAAAGAATGATAATCTAACAAAAAGAAATGGAAACAAAATGTAAGTGTGTTAAGTAAAACAAACATCTTCCTGAAGATAGTTATAAACTGTACAGTACAGTATAGTACACAAAAAGGGGGATGTAGTGTTGTCAGTGTTGTGTTGTGATACGTTACTGCCACCTGCTGGAGACATACACAAACAGAAACCTGTAAAAGGTTTTGGGCAAAATAAATGTTACCGATTGGAATACCAGATGTGGGGTCCCGAGCTCTCATTCTACATTCCTTTCTCGCCATCCTAACATAACACAAAGGTGCTCAGGAAATTTGTTCTTTAAACAATCCTGCACTTCCTGTACCATTCCCTAAGGAGTTGCACATGAATCATTTCACTGTCCAACAGTGGTTATATGTATTCTTATCAACAACTGGGGGGCATTGTCAAAAGGTGTTGTAATGTACAATTTCTTCTTATTCTTCACAGTTGTTTTATGTGGAAAAATGGTTGATAATGGTTAAGTACTGTATGTTCTTGTTTTTCTTTTCATTTGTGCATTATTTAATCTGACATCCCTTACTTAATTATATGTTTGTTGCATTTATAGGCCAATGTAGTTGTTGGTGTATCTAATGGTATGCGTGTGCTCTTGGTTTATATTTAGCCATTGGAGATGGGATTTGTCCTCCATAATAAAAAATATTTAAAAAAAATAATATATCCAAAAAGTATTATGTTAATAATAATAAAAAAAATAAATCAACACGAAAATATATACTAAACGATAAATCAATAAAATACCACAAGTTTCCCAGACTAATATTGGCACATTTTGTTTGGTTTTTCTATATTGGTTGCTCTTTGACTATCAGGTTTGTCTATCAGATAAAACAAACAATATAGTGTGGAAACAAGCTGTGTAACAACTCATAATCTAATAACTGCTCAAAATGTAATAATTTAAAATGTCATAAAAGCTCATAATGTAATAATCAGTATAAACAGTAAGAGCACCATGATCGCATAACGTTTGTGCATGATGTAATATTATTATAATGTTATTACATGTAATGTTATTACATTATGAGAAAATTATAACATTATGAACTAAGCAAAAAAAAGTTTAATAATATAATAAATTCAGAGCAATAATTTTAGACTACTCTACCAGGATTGTAACTTCTGCAGTTGTTAGTGTACGATAGGCTCCGTATAAAATAGGTGAGAGGACACAGCCCTGCAGCGATTCAGTGGAAAAGCACAACATATCAGAGAGAGGGCCATTTATCTGTCAATCAGAAAATCTAAAATCTATCCTACAATGTCAGAGTGAAAATTAGACAGTCATTTATTGGCTAAAATAAATGGCTAGTGATTTTAGAGAATGTAATTAGATATGGCATACAAGTGTGGTACTCAGACGCCAATGAAGATCATAAGCAAAAAAGGACATCACTATCTTCAACCTTCAGGTAGACGGTTCTAAATGGTGATTTGCAGGCTACAGAAATTCATTCATTCCGTTGTCAATCAAAATATTAAACAGCAAAAAGTAGGTCTAATATTATATGATAGGATTTTATTGAGAACTAATTTATTGTAAATTGATTATTTATTATCTGGTATGATTATACATGGTTTTAGTATTTAAAACTACTGTCTTTTATTACCTTTTATTATTTTAAAGAACTGCTGTCTCACCCTCAACATTTGAATTTAAGCAAGTTCATGTATGCGTGTATGTATGATCTATGTTTAATGCGCGTATGTACATTGTGACTTTGGTATGTTGTGATGCAGTGGGTTGGAGCCCAGGACAAATTTCCATGCGGGACAATAAATCTTATCTTATCTTATCTTATCTTAAAATGCAGGGCTGAATTTTGTTAAAAGCAGAAGAGAAATTTAAAAACAATAAATGCATGTGTGTACCTGGGTCGTCAAGGTGTTTAAAAATCCAGTTTAAAAGGTAAAAGCACCATCAACCCCTCTTTTGTTACTATATGCAAACTGCAGAGGATCCAGTGAATCCTCAACAGCCTTAATTAAAATGAGTAAATGAGTAAAATGAGAAAGTTTGCTCCGTCCGGTGGGTGGTGCTTGGTTTTGGCTCAACTGTTTTCAATATGGCTGCCGGGTCACAAACTTTCTCCTTTTACAGTCAAACAGTAAACTAAGATATGTTTCTGAAAACATGTGAAGTGAGAAATAGGCATTACAGTAATTCATATTTGATCAGCACTGCCTAGTTGAACGTCTGATCAGAGTTGGAGCTTCGCGAGCAGTGACTGGCAGCTGCAAGAGAGACTCCTCGGCTCTGAGTGGTTGTTTTTTTTCAGGCGTGGTGGAATCTTGCAAATGTCATTAAGAGCACTAGAAGGAGGTGGCGGAACCTTATTTTTTCCCAGACTGTCTCATGTACTACTGTCAGCATATAGTGACGGTTTGAGAATATGACAAAAAGTATTGTCTATTAAAGTTACCGACTGTAGCTTTAAGATGCTGACCATGTAACAGCACCATCCCCGGTTATAGAAGGAGACCCTCGTTGCATGTCAATTTTCATAAAAAGATGCTTATATTATTATCTTATATTGGGCGAGTATTTTTATTATTCTGGTCACTCAGTTTAAATATTGAGTTTTACGCAGGCAATACAAGCAACTGAAAGCTCACAATGTGAAAGTATATTATGATAAAAAAGTTTGCTGCTGTGTTTTTGTTGTTCTTTAACTACATACTTAATACTTAATCTTTCAAAATCAACAGCTTTTAATTAGCCTGGCTCAATCTCTGGTGCACAATAATACTGACGACTACAAGGTTCTCAGTCCCCATATTGGAGTGAAAACACCTCCTGAACAGACAGAAATTTGGACATGTTGGTATCATGCTGTTCCAGTGAATACAATTTTAATTAAAAGTGAATAGGACCTGGTATAGATGACTTTGTTATGTTGACCCATATTCCATACATTGCACAATTGCTTATGACATTACAGTAATTATTCCTACCTCTAGTTAACTGCCACACCCTGTCATCTGTCTACCTTTTTAATAACAGTGCAGTCAGACATCTGTCAGTCATCAGTCACAGTAGAGAGACAGTGTATGCTTCTTTCACCACTATATCAGTTTCCCTTTTACTCAGATTTTAATAAACCACATTTTTACTCACTTCTTTTGTTGCAGATCAGTTTAAAACACAAGATAAAAAAACATTCTGATATCCAAGCAAGAGCTTTACTGAAAATGCAGAGCTGTAACTAAGACCGAATATGCAGCAGTTGGCTCACACGTCTGGAGATGTTTACAAAACGAGTTCTTCTTCTATGTTGTCCAATTCATACCTTCATTTATACATCTGTGGTTACAGTGATTCTGTACTGTATGGGTGGGTGGCTGCAGCACCATGTCATTCCCACTCTATACCTACCTATTCATGTTCTTGTGTAAACGATATCTCAAGAAAGCCTGGGGGGAATTTCTTCAAATTTGGCGCAAACATTCAACTGGACTCAAGGATGAACTGATTTTGGTGCTGCTGGTTTTGGTGGTCAAAGGTCAAGGTCACCGTGAACTCACATCCGTACCATTCCCGTGATATCTCAGGAACGCATTGAGCAAATTTCTTCAAATTTAGCAAAAACGTCCACTTGGACTCAAAGATGACCTGGCGAGATTTTGGTGGTCACAGGTCAAAGTTCAAGGTACCTGTGACCTAACGTCCGTCCCCTTCTTGTGAAAGCGATACCTCAGGAACACGTGGAGGGAATTTTATTACATCTGACGCAAACATCCACGTTGACTCAACGATTAACTAATTAGAATTTAATTATCACAGGACAAAAGTCATTGTGACTAATTAAACTATGCTGAGTAACAAACATCCTGCTATGCAACATTTTTTTCACAAGACAAATTATCTGCCCAAACTTGTGGTATGAGGACTCATCACAACTCAAGTGTCATCTTGGAGAATGTCACCTTGCTAATTGACAGTCAAGAAAGGCAGCTATCACAGGGGACAAGGTAACAATATCTAGGCCTCAACAAGTTACAGTCTCAACACTATAAAATAGTATTACAAAATAAATGTCCTAGTTATCCATACCTGGCTTTTTGGTTGAGAAATGGTGAAATAATGCAAAAAAATACCTCCTGAATCCAGCTCAGCACTATTGACTTTGTGTGCCTCATGAAACTTAATACAATGTTGTGTGCTCCTGTTTAAATGTTGTGTCTGATTTGTGCTAATTGTCCTGTTTTTCTGGTCACTTTGTATAGATATAAGGTTTAATGCTGGCAATTACAAGCAACTGACAGCCCACAATCTGTCCATTTGTTGTTCTTTAACTACATACTTGTCTTAATCAAAATCAACAGTTTTAAGTAGTCTGAATCAATCTCTGGTGCACAATAATACTGGTGACTACAAGGTTCTCAGTCCCCCTATTAGAGTGAAAACACCTCCTGAACAGACAGTAATGTGAACATGTTGGTATCATGCTGTTCCAGTGAATACAATTTTAATTAAAAGTTAATAGGGCCTGGCGTGAGGTGACCTTGTTTTGTTGTCATAAATTCCATCAGTGTACAATTGCTCATAGGACATTGGAACATTAAAGTAATTATCCCCACACCCTAATTCATTTCCAAACCCTGTCATCTATCTACTTATAAAAGCAGCGGGACAACTGTCAGTCATCAGTCACAGGGGAGAGACAGTATACACTTCTTTGACCATTAAAATTGTAAGTATCCATTTAACTCTGACTATTATTATTATTATTATTATTATTAGCAATTATTACCAATTATGTACATCTTGTGCTCATTTTAAGTCTTAAATTGGTGTTGTTGCATGACACAGGCAATTATTGATTATTGATCAAATGTGATTGATTTTGAGCATACAGTAATATTTTCAATTTTTTTGTGGGAACAATTTAATACTATTACTAATAGTAAGTACTACTACTACTAATAGTAGTAATAAAACATTAATATTATCTTTATATTTTTCAGCTGTATATTAATAAAATTGTTCTATTTCTGCTTATCCACATAGTAGCAAAATGGGCAAGCTGACTGTAACTGCAGGTAAGGCATGCTGGTCAAGTTCATGTTTCTTTAAAGGGTATCTTATCTTATCTTATCTTATCTCAAGTCGTATCTAGCCAAGCAGATTGTTTTTGTTTTGTTTACCCACAGCAAGAGTGAATATAATTTACTCTACACTCTGGATAACCAACACTGTGTGTGTTGTGTGGATTATTCAGAGTACAAAAATAAATTATATTCATCATCAATAAACTTTCCTCTTGAATTTTTTTAAATGTAAAACAAAATTACATTCACCTGCAATGTATTGGAGTGACTGCAGAAATCTCAGAGAGTAATATCTCATTAAACTAGACAAATACAATAAAACCTATCTGTAGAAGAGGAAATCTTTGGGGTTTTATAATATTTTGTAATTTGGGTGAATTTATCTGTTAAACTTTGTTTGTAACCTAATACTAACCAGTCTGTCACTTTGAAGGTCTCTGTTTGGTCATCGCCAGCTTGGGTAAGTCTTTAACATGCATTGATCATAATCAACAGTCTTACTTGCATATAAATAATGTCCTTAAATCAACAATTGTTATAAATAACGATGTCTTCAAAAACTAATTAAAGCCATCATGATTTTCTTCCAAGTCTCCGTCTCAACCGCATCCACAGCCCATTCCCCGAAGCTGGTGTGTCACTTTAACCTCGATGCTAAAAATAGAGCGCACTACGGCAGGTTCACGGTTTCAGATATCAATCCGAACCTGTGTACCCACCTGATCTTTGGCTCTGCTGACATTAACAACCTAAAGCATCTGGCCTACAACCATCAAAATGAAGAAGAACACTATTGGTCTTGTAATGCACTCAAAACCAGGTCAGTGCTTTAGCCTATACAGTGCATTTGAATGTATTCAGACTCACATTTTGTTATGTTGCAGCCTTATGCTAAAACAATTCAAATACATTTTCCCCCTCATCAATCTACACTCAATCTCTCAATGATGTTCAATTGGGTTCAAGTCCAGGCTACAAAGTCTGGGCCACTCATGGACATTCACAGAGTTAGTTGTCCCTTAGCCACTCTTGCATTATCTTGGTCGTGTGTATAGGGACATTGTCCTGTTGGAAGGCCAGCTGTAAGAAGAGCCCTGGTTGTTCTAAACTTCTTCCATTTAAGAATTATGGAGGCCACAGTGCTCTTGGGAACCTTCAATTCAGCAGATTATGTTGTAGTCTTCCCCAGATCTGTGCCTCAACAAAATCCTGTCTCTGAGCTCTGCAGGCAGTTCTTTCGACCTCATGGCTTGGTTTTTGCTCTGATAAGCATTGTCAGCTGTGAGACATTATATAGACAGGTGTGTGCCTTTCCCAATCATGTCCAATCAGTTAAAAAGTACTATAGGTGGACAACAATCAAGGTGTAGAAACAGCTCACAGCACAAGCTACATTTCAGTGTGTTAAGGGTCTGAATACTAATGTCAATGTGATAATTGTGTTTTTTTCTTTTTAATAATTTACCAAACATTTCTAAAATCCTGTTTTGGCTTTGTCATTATGAGGTGATTGAGTGAAGAATTTAGGCTGTAACAACAAAATGTGGAAAAAAGTGAAGGGGACTGACTACTTTCTGAATGCACTCTAAATATTGAGCAAATAAAGTTGAATATTGTGTTTTGTTAAACAATCATTAATGAACTTTTATGCTCCCACAGAAATACAGAGCTCAAAACAATGCTGGAGGTTGGTGGCTCGCCCTTTGACAACCTAAAGTAAGTTACTTACAAGAACATTTAGTTCTTTTTGTGTCAGCGCAAAAGTGTAAGCAGCACTTCAACAAGTTAGTATTTTCTTGACCATGAAACTTGCTTTCCCCATTCATGCTGTATTTTTATGCTTTGCACAACATGCATGGTGCATGGTTTCATACAAACGGGGTAGCAAAAGGTGAGATATTGGTATTTGATGACATAAATAAGTTAACTTCATCATTCCATCTGCACACGCAAACAAAATATGTGATGTCAATTTTTAGCAACAAAATATTAATGCAAATAAACACTTTTATAATAGTTCAGGGAGATATATTTATACCTGATACCTTCACTGCATTATGTGAAACTCAGTGAATAGCATGGTAACCAGACCATTTGCCTATGGCTGTTTATTTGTCTTTACACACATGACCTTGTGCTTTAAGTTGCTCTTTGAGTTTGTGCTATTAAACCCGAACCCTTAAATGCAGTATGTGGAGTGACTTCTTGAGAACACTGTTTTGTTCAAATGTTTACCAGATTCACTACAATGGTGGCAACAGAAGCAAACAGAAAAACGTTCATCGAATCTGTTATCAGACTACTGAGATACTATGGGTTTGATGGGCTAAACGTTGACTGGAGGTACCCTGGAAGCGCGTACAAGGATAAATTCACACTGCTGTGCAAGGTCAGATCCTGAATTTCTCTTCTGGAACAGACACTGTCAAAAATATGTCATACTGTATGTACTGTGTATGCAATTATTAGAGTTTAAATATTCAAAAGTGACTGAACCATGTTTCTGTGTTGTATAGGAGCTCAAAGAGGCCTTTTTGGCTGAGTCAAAACTAACTGGCCGTGACAGTTTAATCGTCACTGCGAGTGTCTCTGCTGTGAAAGCAACCATCGATGAAAGTTATGAAGTCGCACAGATTGCAGCGCAATTGGATTTCATTAATGTGATGACATATGACTTTGCTCACTCCTCGGGAGCTGTCACATTTCATCACAGCGGCTTATACCAGGCATCCCTACACAATGGAGCCGATATATACTTGAACGCTGTGAGTACTGGAATTCATATTTTACCTGCCTAAACACCTTTCTACCTAGAGATGTCCTTTCATCCTAATCGTTTATTTTTCACCACATTATAGGCCTTTGCAATGTCATACTGGAGTACCCAGGGAGCACCTAAATACAAGCTAAACTTGGGGATTGCGGCATTTGGGAAAACGTATGAGCTCTCCTCTGCACCCAGTCTCGGAGCATCAGTTAATGGTCCTGGTGAAGCAGGCCCATACACCAGTAAAGCCGGATTCTTGGCCTATTATGAGGTAAAACTGCAAGCTGTGAATATATTTAATTTCTATCAATAGCCTTATTATAGGCTAGCCACTTTTAACGCTGTAATAACTTTCTGTTTATTTTAACACATTAAATCTAAATGTGACATTTGACCCTTTTTTTTTCAGATTTGCCAGTTTCTTCCTGGTGCTACAATCCAGTTCATTCCTGATCAGAAAGTTCCATATGCCACTAAAGGAGATCAGTGGGTTGGATATGACAACCAAAACAGCCTTGCTTATAAGGTAATCATCTGTTTAATTCAAACTCCTGCTCAGTAATTCCTTTCCAAATGACTGGTTGTACACAAATCTGGTTAAATAGATATTTTGTAAACATGACTTCAGCTGCTGAAGTGTTTTGTTCTTCATCCTCTCAGGTCAAATACATTAAAGACAACGGCTTTGGAGGTGCCTTTCTCACGTCTTTGGACCTGGATGACTTTAGTGGATATTTCTGTAAGCATGGCAACTACCCCTTCACCAGCCACCTGCATTCTCTCCTGATTCCAGGTAACCAAAATGCTAAATGTTTATCCTGTCATGGGGTGGTGGTCATCTTTAATGTAATCACCCTTCATTTACATTATTACATTTTAATATGTAGAGTGTAAATGTGTACTCTTTCTATTAAGAAATCTCAGCAATTGACACAATATCTCATTCTTTTAGGTTTTCCTAACCTCTGTATTGGTAAGGCAAATGGGCTCTACTCCAACCCTCTTGATCCAAGCACTTATTACAACTGTTGGGATGGAGCAGGCCACATCCAAAAATGCCCAGCAGATTTGGTCTTTACACAATACAGTCAAAGCTGTGAACATCCAACAACCACCTCCACTGAAAACCCCTGTTATGGTAGGCTATATGGGCTCTACCCCCACCCTCATTACCCACATTGTTATTACAACTGTGGTCATGGAATAGCCCACCTCCAATGTTGCCCAGCAAATTTGGTCTTTAAAAGTTCCTGTCAATGCTGTGACTATGACACAACCACCTACAATGCAAACACCTGTTTTGGAAAGAACAATGTACTCGTCCCTAACCCACAAGACCCATATTCTTATTATAAATGTATGACTGGATATGCCC